>NC_046156.1:50079768-50408934 GCF_011064425.1 Rattus rattus
CTTACGTTTAAGCTATGCCCAGTCTGGTACACTGTCCCCTTCTGCCGCCTGCCTATCAAGATGTAGAACTCTTGGCTCCTCCAGCACCGTGTCTGCCTGCACGCTGCCGTACTTCCCACCATGATGCTAATAGACTAAACCACTGAAAATGTAGGCCAGTCCCAGCGAAATGTTGTGCTTTATAAGAGTTGCCGTGGTCATGTTGTCTCTTCACAGACGTAAAGCCTTAACTAAAACACTACCCTTCAGGACAACCTTCTCTAGAGGTGGCCTCTACACTGCCTCCATCAGAATGTCAAAAGAACTCGCAAAGGATGTTCTGGAGCCCATCTCCATATTTACTTAGAATGCTGGAGTTTAGGACCTGCAAATCTTTATTTAATGAGATTCTAAGTGATTCTTTCTACCCTTCGATTTAAAAGCCATTATTATGGGTTGGGGATTTAGCTCAGTGGTAGAGCGCTTGCCTAGCAAGCTCAAGGCCCTGGGTTCGGTCCTCAGCTCCGATTAAAAAAAAAAAAAAAGCCATTATTAGAGAGTTTGACAGGATTAAGTGAAGATTTCTGAGGAAACATTGGAATCTCACGCACAAAGGATGATGGAGCAGAAGAAGTCATCACAAGCACTTTTGAACGAGATAGAATGAAGTACTGTTTGAAATCTTCAGAGCTGCACACAGGAGTTTCATGCAATTCGGGTGTGGCGGTGCATGCCTTCAATCCCAGAACTCCGGTTGCAGAGGCAAGCTGTTATATGTGAATCTGAGGCTTCTAAGATCTACGTAGTGAACTCCAGGCCAGCCAGACCAGCCAGAGAGGCATAATGAGACCGTCATCACCGTCGTTGTGGTCATCATCATCAAAACAATAACAAAATTAACAATCTTACATAGCAGGCTCTGGGGAGAGAGATTTGTTGTAAGATCCCAAAAGCTAGCCAGGGTACCAGCTGCAGAAACCATGGCCCCAGAGCCTCTAAAACTTGAAATTGAAACAGTGTTGCGAAATGCTAAAAAGAGGCTTTCAGGGGCTGGAGAGTTGGCTCAGTGGTAAAGAGCATTTGTTCTTGCAAAAGACCAGGGTGGATTGATTACCTTCACCCACGTGGAGGCTCACCACTTTCTCAGGAACCAGACATGCATGTGGTACACAGACATATGGATAAAAATTTTTAAATCTTAAAAAAAAAAAAGAATAATATAATCCAAGAGTCACTTACTTGCTTGTTTTGTTTTTTTTATTTGTTTGTTTCTACAACAAATAGGTCTTGAATAAGTCAAATTGATACCAATGAGAAGAACTCTTACATTTTTAAGTGCTTTCCTTTGGACTCTGTGCACCCCGACCTTTCATATTTAATTTTAGTGTTGACAATCTCCACTTAATTACTGTGATTAGTGGAACAGAGTTGGTTTTGTTCCTAATGCCTGGATACACAATACCTGGGGTCTGCTTTCCTTTTAGGAAAGTAAGCAGGGAAAAATCTTGAAGTAAGCACAGGGTCGACAAGATGGCTCAGCAGTTAAGAGCAGAGCCTGCTCTTTCCAAAGACTCTCGTCTCCTTCAGTTCCCAGCACCCACACCAGGCAGCTCACAACCACCCATACCTACAGCTTCAGGGGATCCAATAGTCCCTTCTGGCCTCTGTGGGCACAGCACTCATGTGCCCAACTCCTTCCCACCCCCATACACATAGTTTTTAAATTTTTTATTTGTTTATTTATTCAATATATATCCCAGTATCAACCCCCCCACATAATTTAAAATAAACGATAAAATCTGGGGTGGGAGGAAGCAAGCCCTTTATTCTTCTAGAATAGATGTTTATGAGAAACAGGAAGGAAGAAAATGAAGTGTGTTTCAGAAATTTGGTGGTTCTGTTCCCTTTGTGAAACTAGCAGATTCCCTCCCACTAAGCACATGGGCAAACATGCCTGCAATCCCATGTCCGTTTCCTAGAGACGTAGACTTCACGCACTGCTGGATTGAGAACATCTATTCTTCCGGGCCTTTAAATGATGAGACTTCACTATTGGTTAGCAAGGGTCAGAGAAACAGATTTCTACTCCGTGTTCAGAAATATCCTTTGACATTTCAGGGATGAATCATCTCCATCTTGAGGTAGTGTGCATCCCATCCTAGGAGGCGACCATGTGCACGACCGGTTTGCACAGACGTCCATTCATTTAATTTTTTCATTCACTCTTCCACACACACCCCCATTCACACGCAGTAAGAACTCTTGTGAGTGTTTAGGAGTAGGAGAGTGGAATACAAAGGTACCCACAAGAGAAACTCTCTTCGCAGTGCTACCATTCAGTAGAGGAAACCATGATACACGTCGTTGTGGGACATGGTGACAGCGAGAACTCATGTATAAAAGTCTCAGCGAGTCAGAGAAGAGCAGAAATGAATCTACAAATGGGTCCTGCCCAGCACCGGAGAGTGACCGGATGGCCTCTAGTCTCATTTCAACTCAGTCCAGTGCAGCAACAGAGCCAATGGTTAACTGGTGTTGGAGAGGGCTTCAGTCACATTCTTCCAGACATATGCATTGTTAAAGTAATAAAGCAATAATGTGTGTTCCATACAAATAAACTCCAGGACACGCGTTCTACCCCCACCTCTTGCCTTTTAACCATATGGCAACTTCTTAGCTTGTCCTATGTGGAAATTCTGGAACCACCAATGACCCTAAGTCCTGAGCCATCCCAGTGATTGGTATTGGGATGGAAGCCAGGGAGTACCTGTGAGAACAGACTGGTGACGATGCTAAAGTGGACAGGAGAGTGAGCACAGATTGGCTATGCCCAAATCTGGGGCCAGCTCCCTTAATTGTTCCAACAA
Organism: Rattus rattus; assembly: GCF_011064425.1. Lineage (NCBI taxonomy): Eukaryota > Metazoa > Chordata > Mammalia > Rodentia > Muridae > Rattus > Rattus rattus. The sequence continues at coordinate 50,082,615 of NC_046156.1, forward strand.
CTCTGAGGTTGAAAGCATTTCCTTCCCTGCAGGTTTTCTTCATTTTCTGTGCCTGCTTCCACAGACAGTACACCCGCCCTTCCTCCCTCCCACCAAGGTCACCACTCAGCAGGCTTTGATAAATGTCATCTTTTTTTGAAAGTCGCCTTGGAAAAAGGCAATTTGACTGCAGTGAGGCAGAACAGGGAGCTGAACACCAGCCGCCCTTTATCGACCAGAGCCCAGCCTAAGAACAAAATGAAGAAGAGCGTGGCGTGGCCCTGAGCTCCTGGAGAGGCTTGGACTGGCTCTCCCGAGGGACCTGTGCGCTGAGCAGAAAGCCTTGCAGAGGAGCCGGGACCGGGGGTCCAGGTCTCCTCCTCCCTCTGTCCCTTTGTCTTCTGCTGCTTGTTTTCTGGCTGGTAACTAGAGGTCCCTGAGACCGCCCCGCCCCACCTCACCCCTAGCTCTGGAGGCGGGAGCCCTCTCCACTGTGCAAGCAGTGGGCCACTGATTAGCGCGGGGAATAAATAACAGCAAGCTAATTATCTCCCTGATTGCGGCTTGCCTCACTAACAAGGCTGGGCTGGAGTGGTGATGCGGCAGCTGATACTATTCCAAGCATGCTTCTGGGCTCGGGGAAATTTCCATGCCTTTCCAGTCTGTTGCTACACTCCCTTCCCAGATGCCCTGGAGCTCTAAGTGGAAATGTTCACTCTTCTGCTTCACCTTGGAATTGAGAGACTCACCCCAGACAGACTGTTTATGTCATTCCCTAGTGAGTGCTGGAGCCGGCTTCTCAGAGAAGCAGGCAAAGGCTTTCAGAGGGAGGCTAGAGGTTGGCCAAGGGCATGGAAGGATGGATCCTTAGGGACCACATACTCCAGTACTTAGTATCCTAATTACATCTGTTACTCTGACTCCTAAAACTGAGTGGTTTCCATCGGGCTCGCAGATCCAAGAAGAAAAGTCTAAAGAAGGGTCTTGGTCCAGACTCTGGTCAGACCTTAGCCAGGCTCCACAATCACTCTGGTCCCTCTTTCTTCTTATGAATGAAGTATGATGACTTTGGAACTTGTTTCAGTCTGGAAACAGAGTTTTGTGACTTTTCCTCTGAAGTCTGATTGCTATGTTGTCTTGGAGTTCCATGCCAGAGAAGCTGCCTGGGCCTCTGATGGCCACATCCCCAGTAGGAATTTCCCCTTCTGTGCTGCGAGCACAGCTCTTCCTCCCCATGGGTCTTGAACACAAAGGGTGAGCAGCACCAGCCTTTAGGAAGCGTTTCTTTTCTTTTCGAGGTTTATTATTTTGTAATTATGTGTCATATGTGTGTCAGGAGTGTGTGTGAGGATCCCGGAGGAGTCCAGAAGAAAGTGTCAGATGCCCTGCAGCTGGAGTCAGGCTTAGGCATCGTTGTGAACCTCCCAGATGTGGACTCCTCTGCAGAAGCGGGGCATGCTCTAATTGCTGACCCATCTTCCAGCTCCAGAAGAGTCCCAGCGACCTATAGTGTGTTAACTTTGCAGAGCCTCAGTAGTTACCAGCCTGCAAAGACAGATGTGGAGTGCCTTCTATTGGAACAGAGCTGCTTCTGGACTACAGTGGACAGAAGAAGGAATCAGGTTGCCTCCTAGACATTTTGGACCATCCCTGGCTATAGGGCCTATTAGTAGTGTGTGTGTGTGTGTGTGTGTGTGTGTGTGTATATACACACACACACACACACACATATATATATGGTTGAGAGATGGGGGCTAAAGGGATGAGAAGTCTGGGGGTTGGTGGGTATGGGACGTTAAGTCTACCTCTACTGGAGGGCAGATGCTACGCGAGTCAGATGTTTTCATCTCTGCTGAAGATAAACCTAGAGAAAACAAACCTGGGGGAAAGATGGAGAACGACATGGGTCATAAACCCCTTTCAAAGGGGGAAGGATAAAGGGGAAGGACTGATGTTATATTTGGACCAAAGAGAAATATACTGTCTGGGGATAGCCCCTGGTACCAGGTCTGTACTACCTGGCCTGACCTGGTGGGGATGCTAGACTTCGGCACTTCTAATGTATCTGGATAGTTCGCTGACTTCTGAATTGGGCAGGGTGAGCTTATCATAACCGCCAGCACAAGGTGCCGCGTAGGTGTACAGTGACTGTCCTACCCGGTGATACCGGGAAGCAGCACTGTCGATCAGAAGTCCTGTTCACTGTACCTGCTTTAGAATTCTCTGCATTCAGTTGCCAGTGGCCCGAAGAAAGGGGGGGTGGGGGGAGCAGGCCCGATTACATGGAAGGTTTTAGAAGTCAAGTCTGCAACTGGCATTCATCATTTCTGCCACATTCCCCTGACCACGATTTGGTCGTATGAGCACATCTGACTGAAGGGGACCTTGAGAAATGTAGTCAAAGCTGTGTGCTCAGGAGGTAAAGAAGAAACCATTTGGTAAACAGCTATAGTCAGTCCCTGAAAGACGTTGCTTGAAATTCTGTTTCTGTGTGGCAAGGAGCCTGTATTTTGTCATCTGAGTGGGTAAGAGATAAAGCAGGATCCGATGCATGACCTTCGCAAATGCAGAGTACATATACAAGTGTGCTCGTCTCAGATTAACATGTAATTAACTAGTCTAAACCCTGGTCTACATAACAAATGCCAGGCCAACCTGGGGAGACCTTGTCTCATTTTTTCTCCCTTTAAATTGATCTAGCATTAACATTAAAATTACTGGCTCTGTTAGAACCATTAGAGCTCTCTGTGGTTGGAATACATTTATTTGAACTAGAGGACACATGTTGGAATGATGTAGGAACTGAATTCACTGTGATGGAAATAAACTCTGATCCATTCAACTCTTAAAATTGTAGAACTCGTTCTTCCTCTCCCCCTGCCCTTGTTCTGGATGGAGGACTCAACCAGTGCAGCTGGTGTGGCCCATGTGCCTGGGATCATGATTTGGTTGCCCCAAACTGCGTACAGGAAGAGCCTGGGACCGAGAGGGTAGCCGGTGTGGTCGGTAGACAAATGGTTTGTTGAGGATGAGAACAGTGTTTCTCCTGTAGTAATCTTGGAGTTATTGGTATGGAAAACCGTATATACAGGCACACTGGTAAGAAGGAAGTAATTAATTCCACCTTCGTGTTTGATTATAAATAGGTGTAGCTGTGTGTGTGTGTGTGTGTGTGTGTGTGTGTGTGTGTTTATATCAGTTCATTTGCTTGTGGAAGCCACAGGCAAATCATGTGTCTTCTTCAACTGCTCACCAATCAAGCTATTGAGACAGGGTCCCTCCTCACTGGACCGGAGCTCTCTGATTCAGCTACACTGACCGGGCAGTGAGGTCCAGGGATTCTCCGGTCTCTGCCTCCTCAGTTTAGGGGTCACAGGTAGCAACCGTCAAACCTGGCTTTTATGTGGGTGCTGGGGGTCCAGACTGGGGTCCCCATGCTTGTGTGGCAAACTTTATTGGCTAAGCCACCTCCCCCACACTGTACAATTATTCTTCTAATGCAACTAAGAATTCACTTGTGTGCCCTGAGAGATGTGAAAATGTGAAAAGCACTAACAGCAAGCACCCCAGCCGCCCCAATCTTGGCTTCCATCATTTTACACACACACACACACACACACACACACACACACACACACACACACACCACACACACATGCAGCTGACAAACCTAGAGATTATTCATAAACTTGGGATATCTTACAATAGAAATGAAGAAATGATGTAACTTAGAAAGTTCAACCTTTAAGGGTTGCTCGTAGGTCAAATCTGAGACAAATTACACAGCAAGGCAAATCATCACTTTGGTATTAGGTTATAACCCATTGAATAAAATGTGAATGGATTGGTGCATGCTTTAATAAATAAAAGGGAAGTGTTCATCCTAGTCAATATAAAAAGAGATAAGGTTAGAAAAATCACCACTTGGCAACCACCATCATAGTAATAAATAATTTAATCGAGACTCATCGTGGATGTGGAATTAGATGTTTACACAACCTTAAAATGTCTCCCCACAAACAGTTGCTAATTGATAAGTACACAATGCCTATTGACTTTATACTGGAAAAACTTGGCTGACCTCAACCCAATCAAGTACCAAAAGCTAATATCCTAGGTAATGGGACAGATGAACATGGTCACCTCTGCGTGACATGAACTGAGAATAACACACAACATAGATTCTGTAATACTCCTGTCAGAGCCATATAACCTGTGTCCACTCGCTAAGGCTGCATCAGTCAAACCCAAACTGAGAGATGTTCTACAAGGTAACCAGAGAGATATATTCTTTTTTTTTTCTCTTTTTCTTTTTTCTTTTTTTCGGAGCTGGGGATCGAACCCAGGGCCTTGCGCTTGCTAGGCAAGCGCTCTACCACTGAGCTAAATCCCCAACCCCGAGAGATATATTCTTAAGAAAAAGAATGTGAGCTGGAGAGATGGCTCAGCAGTTAGGAGCACTGGCTGCTCTTCCAGAGGTCCTGGGTTCAACTCCCAGCAACCACATGGTGGCTCAAAACCATCTGTAATGGAACTCGATGTCCTCTTCTGGTGTGTCTGAAGACAGCTACAATGTACTCATATACATTAAGTGAAAAAATAAATCTTAAAAAGAAAAAAAAAGGAAGGAAGGAAGAAAAAAGAAAAGAAAAACGGATGTGGTGGCACACTCCTTTGGTCCCAGCACTTGGCAGGCAGAGGCAGGTGGACCTCTTGAGTTTGAGGCAGCATGGTCTACAGAAAGAGAAGTCTAGGACAGCCAGGACTACACAGAGAAATCCTGTCTCAAAAAACAAACAGACAAACAAACCAACAAACAACAACAACAAAACCCAAAAAAAGAATGTGAGTGTATGTGTTTGTGTGTATGCAAAAACATATATATTGTTCCTGATTGGAAGAGAGATTAAATACAGTTCTAAAGGCAACACATATCATTCTGGATCCCGATTAAAACCTAGATCTGTAAGCAATGTCATTAGGACAATCAATGAAATTTGAATTCAACATTGTTCTGCATCGAGGTTAACTTCCCAGCTACAATGTTGTACTGTGGTTATGTGGGAGAAAGTCTGGGTTTTTTTTTTAATTAAGTATAGATTGAAATAGTAAGTGGTAAAAAGATATTATAGCTGCAATTTACTATCCAATGTATCAGAAATTGTACATGCATATGCATACACACACACATGCACACACACACACACAGAATGAGAAAGCAAGAGAGAGAAAGAGAGAGAGAATAGAGAAATATATGGAGATGTAAATCAAGCCAAGGAAACTGATTGAAAAGGTAATGTAAGAATTCTTTGAAACTCTTCTACAAATTCAAAACGATTTCACAATAAAACGTTGGATCTGGAGAGGTGGTTCGGTGGTTAAGAGTGACGTCGCTCTTCCAGAGGACCCAGGTTCAGCTTTTCGTGCCCACGTGATGCTAACCTGTGACTCCAGTCCCAGAGGATTCGATGCTCTCTTCTGGCCTCCTGGACACTGTGTGCACATAGTGCACAGACATACATGCAGACAAAACACTCACATGCATAAAATGAAAAGAAATAAAATAGTGAAATCATAAATAATGAAACTGCACACGATAGCAGAATGCTTTGAACTCAGGCAGGAGGGACACATAAGAGGTAGAGGTGACAGCTGTGAGAAGGAGGCAGTAATGTCAGGGAGCGAATGGGTTTGGGGTCTATGGAAACCTTGGATCGGGTTCTGATCTTGTCTTCAGCCAGTCAGGGGATCTGGAAGAAGCCATTTCACCTCACTGAGCCTCCACTGACAGGATGGAACCCCTCAGGAGTACCATGCAGCTTTAAATATTAACATAATAATATATGTCACAGAACTCCGTGAGCCCTGAAATGTGACAGCAGGCATGTCACAATAGTATTTTGTTTCTCTCAGGAAACTACAGCCCATGGATGCCTAGCTGTCCCCTTTATCCCTGGGCCTCTCAGCTTCTCATCCAAGTATCTCCATGAAGTCATTCTCAGGGAAATGACCTCTCTTATGGACTGAGAACTAAGGACATCGGGCTCCCAGAAAGAGGTGCTGTTGGCATAGCCACCACAACGTGGCTGTGTGTAATTGTGCTCGTGTGGGCAGCTGTGCAAGTGCACATGTCTTGGAAACCTTGGCTTCCGACACTCTCTGTGTAAGCAGAGATGCTGTGGGGCTGATGTATGTTGTTACAGATCCATAAACATCTGCTCGAGTGGCCTGGGTAGTCCCTTCTGGAAGGAAAGTCCTCTGCTTTTGTCACGCGTGACAGAAATACTCAAAGTGCTATGTACAATCAAGCTACTCTGACAGCTTAGGAGGCAGGGTCTTAGTGCTGCCCACCCACCCCCTGGCAGACAGCAGTGGGTGCTGATGAAAATCATTGCCGAGGTCTGAACACTTCTCCAAGCCTTTCACCCACACTCCTTCATGTAACCCTCAAAGCCACAGCAACCTGGGCTGCTGATTACTGACAGATCAGAACTTGCCCTGGTCTGGTCTAGGATTTGCCATAGGCCACAGAACTAATAAAGGGCACCCAAGGGAACAAACTGGGGACTTTAACACTGTCCCTTACACAGGCATTTTTGTCTCCCTTTGAACCCTTTCTTGGACCCCTTGGAGAGGGGGCTCTCTTTCAGGTGTCCTTGACTCTCTGCACTTTCTTTTCCAATCACAAGACTCCCCTGCTAGTCCTTGCTCCCTGAGAATGTGCTGCTCTGGGGCTCCTGCTCCAGCCGGTTCAGCCATCCCTTCCTCCCTGGACCCCACCTTCCAGCTAGAAACACAGGAGTTCAACATCCTAGTCCCTGATGCCAGGGCTGTCACTCCCTCCCTGTTCCGGAGCCAAGAGAATTAGTATCATGTGGGGACAAGGAACAAAGATGCCACTGGCTCCAGGAAGCCCCAGACATCACTTAAGTGGCCCCTGCTTCCTGGTCCGGTTGCTATGTCTTCTATCTCCTGTAGACATCCCCTTCCCTCTCACTGTTAGCAGGAAGAGCCACCCTGGTTTCTAGTCTGTTCCCGTGTCACTGGCTTGAGGGAGTTCAGTTGAGGCAAAGTCGTCCCCAGGTTCTGTCAGCCCTGAGCACTGCTTGGCTGCAGACAGACAGATGGCTCCCAGCCTTCAGACAGAGCGGAGCCCAGTGGTCTCTGCTGAGCTTCTTAGGAAAGCCGCTGCCTTAGTCATTACTGAGATGACTCTGGTGGTGTGACCGAGGTGCCTGTGACAGTCCTAGGTCCCATCACTGTTCTAAGAGTCCTGAGCAGAGGTTGGAGACTGGGGGTGAGGGGTTACGAGTGGGGATGAGGGTAGAGGGTGTTTTCTGGTTTGTTGGAGAAGATCTCAGACCTAGGTCGTGCACTGAAACCTACCAATGCTGGCCCAGTTGGTAGGAGTCTGGAAATCTGATCCGCATGCGGCCTGTGGATGCCCTTGAGCAAAGTGTCTTCACAGGGACGCAGCCTCCTCATCTGTGACACAAATTCTGAGTGCCCTTTCCTTCCATGTGCTTCTACTTAGAGCCAAGGGCTGGTTTCTAAGGGCTGGAGCTCAGCCCGGATTCAAGTCTAGAATTCAGACCACTGTCTATCTATGCCTCATTCTCTGCCGCGTCTGCAGGGCCGTCCTAGCAGTCTGGCAAGCAGGGGTGCTGTGTGTAGCCTGCTCTGATCAGCAGGGGCAGGACCACTGCCTGGCATTGCAGCAGCCGGAGTCCTGAGAGGTCTAGGGACTTACACTATTTCTCATAGCAGTGCTGTGTGGGAAAGACAAGAGCGAACAGATCCACTCCTCTCCTACCTCTGCCAGAAACTCGAGGACATGTGCTTGGGAGACCTCAGGGCTCCGTGAGAACTCAGTATGGAATTCTTGTGAGGGGTGGATGAGACCCGAAAGGAGCACCTGGTAGAAGACTCAGTCAGGCACAGCAGACTCCAGCCTCCTCTCTCACTAAATCAAGGTTTGACACTTTAAAACTCTGAAAGTAAAGAGTCAGTTTACTAAGCAATTCTGGGCTCCCTTGAACTCCTGGGGTCAGGTAACTTGCCTCAGGTGCCACCAGGCCGAGCCTCAGGCCAGGGGTGAGGAATCCCAGAAAACTGTCATCTCTTCCCTCCCGCCTCCCAGCACCCCTATTCCCTAAGGACCAGAAGATCTGCCATTTCCCCATCCGACAGGAAACCAAACCCAGCTGAGCCCAGGGGCACACTAAAGTGGCCAAGGGCCAAGAGAAACAGCTGCCTTGGGTGTCATCTTGCTGCAGGAGTGGAGAGGACCTGGACTTTTAAGGTCCCCTTTGAGACTTGGTAGGTAATGTGAGCCTTTCTCCTCCCATTGCCCTGGGAGAGAAAGTTGGAATGGTCCCCAGAACTGGGCCAGCACTGGCCCCAAAGTAAGTCTAGTTCACCAAGCCCCCAGATGGCTAGAGCTGAGTTTCCATGTGTGAACTCAAAGCTTGTGAGCAGGAGGCAGCCTCTGAGAGAAACAGAGCCCAGAGAGCCAGGGGAGGCAGCCACCAAGCTGTTTCCCCCACACACAGACAGGGTATTGATCCTGCCTGCTCACCCCCGCCTTCTCCCCACTTCACGGCGCAGCTAATGGCCTGGAAAAGACTGGCCAGCTGTTCCCCAGCTGTGACATAATGAGCTCAGGGACGATCAATGCCGTTCCGGTCTCTAATTAGGCCGGGAACTGGCTGGGGTGAAAGTGTGGCCTGTTTCCTGAGGGTGCAGCTTCCACACCAGTCCCCAGCTGCATTTTGCTGGCAGCCACCTGGGCTCCTGCATCTGCGCCCTGGAGGAATAGACAGGGCCTCCAGTGGCCGTTGGGAGGCTTTCTGGCCCAGAATTCTGTCTTGGGAGGCTGAAGTAGGGGCTGGAATCTCTCTCTCTCTCTCTCTCTCTCTCTCTCTCTCTCTCTCTCTCTCTCTCTCTCTCTCTCTCTCTCTCCCTCCCTCCCTCCCACCTTCCTCCCTTCCTCTCTCCTCTTCCTCCTCTCTCTTTCTATCTCTCTCTTTGCCCCCCCCTCTCTCTCTCGTGTGTGTGTGTGTGTTTGTGTGTGTGATGCTCCCCCATTTGCTGTCAAATCCTATTCTTTGCTTGCAGTCACTCTGTGCAGTGGTCTTCAACCCCGATCCCCTCCAGCTCCATAGGCCCGAGGCTCTGTCGAGGACTCTCCCAGACACAGGTCCCAGATGCCCAAGCCAGAGGCTAAAGGCAAGTCTGGCTGCTGGCCCGGCCTCCCTCTGCTATTTATACCCTCGTCCAGGGAGGCAGGGATCAGCTTCTCAGTGCATTCACTGCAGGGGAGGAAGTAAAAGGTGTACATTCAGGCAAAAACAGGAGTAGAGTGGGGAACTGACCCAGAGCTTGGAGGGAGAGAGACTGGGGTGGGGCAGAGGAGGGAAACAAAAAGCCAAACAAGAAAGGCAGAAAAGGTGAGAAAATGGGACCCCTTTGAAGAAGCTGAGCTTAGGGACAAGAACCAGGACAAGCCTTGTGCTTGGAGGGTCAGGCCCCAAGAGCCAGATCGGATGCCCCACCAGGGAAGCTGAGGTGCCACAGAGACTCTCCAGGGGCCTGGTGTGTAATTTCAGGACCAGGAAGAGAATGGTCGGGGTCAGAAGGGCACAAGACAAGAACCACGCGTGTGTGGGAGGAGCTGCCTTGGGGGACGAGCAGGCCAGAGAGTTGTACTCTAAAAGTACAGGGGGAGCTGAGAGCAAAAGTCAGAAGAATAGAAAAGGGGTTATTTTAGGAATCCTCAAGAAGGTTCTGGAGGGAGGGGGGCCTAGGATTTCTGTAGCCGCTAACTCAGAGCAAGTCAACATGGCCGCCACGTTTTATACGGGTAGCGTGGGTTGAAGAGTGTACATTCCCAGCTCTTGCTCCATTTGAACCTTCAAACACAAATCAATCAGACCCAATTGATTATGGTTATTCCTTTCTTGGCCCATCCTCGGCTCTTGGGCACTATTTTTCTCTGGCCGTGATTCCAAGACCAACGACCCATTTGGAGAGATCAAAAGTGCCCACTTTCGCTCAGTGACCAGGCAGTGAGCCTCTGAAGCTGTCAGGGCCATGGAGCCAGGAGCTACCCAAAGACCACAGCTGTTGACTCAGGCCAAAATACACACAGGAAAGGACATTCCTGGCCAGTAGTCTCAATTCAACTATTCATCAGAAGCTGGGGCTTAGGGAAGCTAACCTGTCCACACAGGGGTGCTGCGGGAACATCAGTTTATCAAGTCCACCTCACGGCCTTTTCTCTGAGGAGATCTGTCCCTCATGTCCAGCCTTTACAGATGAGTTGCAGCCATGTGAAAAGGTGCCCGCAAGACCACAAGCCCCCAGGATAAAGAAAGCAGGTGTGGGGTTGGCAAAGAGAAGCCATGTACTCAGACACTGCAGTAACTCTTCAGAGCTCTGTGGCCAACACTGCCCTCTTGTGGTTAAAATCGACCAGTGCAGGCTGAGGGTCCTGAAACATCGCAGCTTCGTTCGTTCTTTTTCTATCTTGATCCTTCTTATCAAGGGTCCCCCTGCCTCAGTATGAAGCAGATTTAGACTCTCTGAAGATTATTCCCGAGAGTTAGTCTGTAAGAAAGACAGATCCCACATACCATTCTTTATCACGCACTCCGAGGGGGCATTCGCAAGACATCTCTGGAGCCGCGCAAGGAGCCGTTCAAAGTTAAAGGTCTCGGATTGTAGTCAGATGGGCATGAGAGCCAAGTAAGGCAAGCTTCTGATTGTACGTGGACCAGAAGTACAGGGAAAGAACTGGGAGGAATGGTGAGTTGCTGGGGAAAAGATCATGAGGTGGTGGCCAGGCTGCAGAGGGAAGAGTCTGGTTTCTCTAGGGCCCATTCGGGCCTGGTTGGGTTGGGCTGACCACGGGACACAGTTACACAGAGACATAGACCCCAAGATGAAGAGACCAGACACCCGGGGCTGGTTTGGTTCTTTCCAGGGGGGAAATCAGCCCAGCTCTTAGGCCAAAGCTAAAGTTGGTCTTCAGTTGGGCATACGAAGCTGGAATGACCATCTGTGTGGCCTTCGGTGCCACATCTCTGTGGACCAGGCTGGGGGGCTTCTCATGACATCCGGAACCTAAACGGGTGATTTCTAAGTTCTCAAACCGCTCCTTTGTCCCTTTTCGCCTCCTCCCCAAAGAACAGTCATGCAGCCTGCACACAGTTACGTGGCCGAAATTCTAAAGGATCCACTGGAAACCTGAGGATCATTGATCTCCAGGTCTCCTCCCCTCTGACCTGTCCTGCTCTCTTTGTTCCGTCTGACTTTCCTTTTCCATCGGTCCCGAGTCCTAGCTCCTTCATGACATAAACATTTTATGCTCTTTCTCTGGCCTCAAAACTCAAGGCAAAGCTTAAGTGTCTAGTTCAGCCTCCCTTTCTCTGGGACTTATTTAAGTTCAGCTATACTTAACCATTGACTCTCAAAGATCACTGGGAATAGGCCCCCATTTCCCTGCCAACATTTTACTGTATTGATTTCCAAGTCTGACCCCACGGTCAGGCTCACAAGACCCCTGTAACCCTGTAGAGCTGCCTGTCTATTCTCCCTTCTTTCCTACGAGCAAATTATTTTCCTGTAAAGTGAAACAACTCAAGATGGACGTCTTGATAATTCCTTTTCTCTTTTTCATCTGCCTCCTTCCTTCTTCCTTCCCTGCCCTCTTTCTTTCTTTGTGTATGTGTGCGTGTGTGCATGTGTGTGTGCGTGTGTATATATCTGTGAGTGGTCATGAGTGACCAGTGCATGTGCACATGTCTATGCACGCATGTGGAGGCCAAAGAGCAGCCTTGGGTGTCGTCTTTGGAAATGCTTTACGTCTCTTTTGAGACAGGGTCTTCCGTGGGCTAAGAACTCGCCCTTTAGACTAGACCAGCTGTTCCAACAAGCTCTGGGGACCCCCGTCTCTGCGTCTCCGGTGCTGGGGTTGCACCCCTCCTATCATTCCTGCTTCTTTTCCATGAGTTCTGGGGGTCAGGCTCACATCTGCTTGTACCACAAGCGCTTTAACTTGAGCCATCTTCTCAGATCTTTTCCTTCTTTGAGGCAGTCTCGAATGTAGCATAAGCTAACCTTGAATTCATGATCCTCCTGCCTCGGCCTCTTGAGTGCTAGGATTACGAGGGTGTATCTCCAATCAGGGCTCTTGATATGGCTTTTTTTCTTTGATTGAGAATAGGCTTGTTTCTTCATACGATTCATCCTGATTACAGTTTCCCCTCCCTCTACTCGTCCCAGTTCATCTCCCACCTCCTCTCATCTGGTTCTATCCCCTTTCTGTCTCTCATTAGAAAACAAAAAGTATATAGTATAATATAATATAATAAATATAATCAAACACATCAGAATAGGACAAAACAAAATAAAGGAAAGAGCCCAAGAAAAGTCACAAAAAACACAGACTTGGAGACTAACACACTCAGACCTACACACTAGACTTACACACTCAAATTTACACAGTCAGACTTACACACTTAGGAATCTCATAAAAACACAAAACTGGTAACCGTAGTAGATAGACAAAGGACCCATAGGGGAGGGGGGGGAGGGAGGAGGAGGGAGGGAGACAGAGGAGACAGAGACAGAGACAGAAAGGGAAACAAAATCCCCGGGGGGGGGAGGAGGAGGGCCTGAGACAGAGACCTGAGACAGAGAAAAAAGAACCAAAAAAAAAAAAAAAAGAAAGAAACAAAATCTCCGCATCACATTAGGGAACAAGGAACCACCAGAGCTGCTGCTGGGTTTGTTTTCCGCTGCCGACACTGCTGGGCACGCAGTCTGCCCTTGAGAGGAGTTTGTTCCCCAGTGAGACTCCCTCGGAGGAAACTGAGGGTGTTTTCATTTGCAAGTGGCTCTCCACTGGAGACAGCTAACACTGACCTGACACTGCTTGGGTGACTGAGAACCTGAGACGAGACAGCTTAGGGGCCTCTGGTAAAGCCGAGTACTACTGTTCTATTAAAAGAATGTAGCCAAGGACTCAATGACATTCTGCCACACTCACAGATCCGTGCCTTGCTCAGCCGTCATTAGGGAAGCTGATGGGCACAAACACAGAGACACAAAGCCAGACAATATGCAGACAGTGAGGGACCCTGAAACACTCAGCACTCAGCCTTAAACAGATGTCTCCATCAAATCTCTTCCCTCAGGCCTCAGGGAACCATGGGAGCAGAAAGAAAAAAAAAAGAACCAGAAGGGATAGAGGACACTATAGAATCAAGATCTTCTATACAACAGAGTCGTCCAGCATAATGGTTGTGAGCCACCATGTGGTTGCTGGGAATTGAACTCAGGACCTCTGGAAGAGCAGAAACCGCTGAAACATCTCTCCGGCCCTCCAATATGCTTTTAGACTCCTCTAATTTTCTAAGCCTGTGCCTTTCTTCTGAAGCACCCAGTCGGCTTCCTTCCATCACTCACAGTTAACGTCCCTCCCAGAAGAAACTTCTAATCTCCTACAGCACAACACAGTAACCGTGGTCACAAACCAATGGACTCTCTCAAAAATAACCCTTGGAATTGAGCATGGGGGCATAAGCCTGCAGTCCTTGTTCTTGGGAAGCTGAGCTACAAGGATTAGGAGTTCAAAACCAGCCTGAGCTACATAAGGATCTGTGTCAAATACAAAACCAAACAGACACCTTCGGAGGAGCTCGAATGTTAGATAAATGGCAGGTGAGCCGGAGAGATAGATCAGAGGACCTGGGTTCAATTCCCAGCATCTACTTAACAGCTAACAACAATGGCAGCTCACAACTATCCTTACCTCCTGTTCCAGGGGTTCAGATACTTTCTTCTGCCCTCCATAGGTACCAGGCATTCATGTGGGACACAAATGTAAACACAGGCACAGCACTCATACACAGCCAGGCAGTGGTGGCACACACCTTTAGTCCCAGCACTCAGGAGGCAGAGACAGGCTGTTCTCTGAGTTTGAGGTCAGCCTGGTCTACAGAGTTCCAGGACAGCCTGGGCTACACGAGAAACAAACTGTCCCCTTAAAACAACAACAACAAAATATCCTCACTTATATACATGAAATAAAAATAAGTAAATATGTAAAAGAAACATGTGTGAAGTGATGTTGACTACTCTGATCTAACTATTAGCACAGTGTGTACAGTTGTCAAAATGTCAGACGGTGCCTTGTGAAAACATGCGACTATTATGTGTGAATTGAGGATGGAGCTAGCTCAGGCAGTAAGAGGCTTGCTGTGCATGGAGTGAGTCAGATTCATAGAATCTTCAATGAAAAAAAAAAAAAAAAAAAAAAAAGCCGGGATAAGCTGGGTGTGATGGTGCATACATTTAATCATAACATCTGGTAGGCAGAGGCAGGAGGATCTCTGTGAGTTCAAGGCCAGCCTGGTCCACACAGTGAGTTCTAGGACAGCCAGAGCTAAATTGTGAATCACTGTCTCTAAAACCAAAACCAAAACCAATAACATACAGGCTTGTTGTGTGTGCTTAATCTCAGGAGTAGGGGGTGGATCCCTGTCCAGCCAACTCAATAGCAGCCCTAATTCCCTGAGAGAGACCATGTCTCCGACAACAAAACACCACCACCACCAACAACAACAACAAAACACCAAACAACAACAACAACAACAACACACCAAACAAGAACAACAACACACCAAACAACAACACAAACCAAACAACAACACACCAAACAACAACAACAACAACACACCAAACAACAACAACACACCAAACAACAACACACCAAACAACAACAACAACAACAAACAACAACAACAAACAACAACAAACAACAACAACAAACAACAACAAACAACAACAACAACAAACAACAACAACACACCAAACAACAACAACAACACACCAAACAACAACAACACACCAAACAACAACACACCAAACAACAACACACCAAACAACAACACACCAAACAGCAACAACAACAACACACCAAACAAACAAAACACAAAATGGGATTGAACTCAGGCCAATCCCTGTGACCACAGAGTGGAAAGAGAGAACCACTCAGAGGATGTCCTCTGATCTCTCTCTCTAACTCTCCCTCTCTCCCTCTCTCTCTTCTTCCCTTCTCTTTTCTCACATATTCAAACACAAAGAAAATGTGTTGAAAAAAATCAAAACAAAATGGGGAGTCAGATGGCCACATAAACCTGGCACACAAACTCTTGCCACATAAACCTGACGACTTCAGTTTGATCCCTGGAACCCATGCAAAGGTAGAAGGAGAGACCCAACTCCACATTATTGTCTTCTAATCTCCACATGTGCAGTGTGTCATATGAGTGCATATTGTACTCACGAACACACACACACACTCCCCACATGCATGCACACATGCATGAATGCACACATGTACATACATGCACCCATGCACACACACATGTCCCCATACACACATGCACACATACATACATGCATGAATGCACACACACACACGATACATAAATTAATAATTTAAAAACTGAGAGACAGGGTCTTATGTAGTACAGACTGGCCTAGAACTTGTTAATGTTCAAGTTATGTTAGTCAAGGTTGACATCGAACTTCTGATTCTTCTCTGCGTCCCCAGTGCAGGGCTTCCAGACATGCATCACTAGTTTCCATTTGTGTAGCCTCTGTAGTAGGGGTGGGACCCAGGCCTTTGAGCATACCAGGCAAGCACTCTTCCAACTGAGCCAGAGCTACAGTTCAACCAGGAAAGTTTCCAATTTTTAGAAAAAAAATCAAACCAAACCCTATCCCTCCTTTAGAGCTCATGCCACCTCATTAAACCCTCCTTGGTTTCCTCATGGAATACGCCCTCCCCTCCCTTTCTTTGGCTCTGCACAGCAGTCTGACTTGCCCTTGTGGTTTATAACCTGCCCTTTGTGCAGCCAGAGGCAAGGTCTGGTTTGTCTGTGTATCCCAATCCCTGTGGGGTAAGGGTGCGATGCACATTTATTGAGTAATTTGGAGCCTGCAGTTTGGGCTATTGGGGGCAGAAGGCAAGGGTGGGGATGTGGTGCTATGGGACGTCAGGAGATAAAATGGCGGAGCCAGGGCCTGTGCAGTGAAGAAGGGCGCCAGGGTGTTGGGAAGGACTCCTGGTTACCCTGAGCCAAGCCTACACATGCTTAAGAATAGACCAAAAAAAAGGGGAGAGGGCGACAGAACCTAGAGCTTGGGGTCTGAGTGACCCTCTCTCCTTCTCTAGCCGTGCAGCCTGGGGCAAGTATGTTTCCCTCTGGGCCTATTCACCTGTAAGGTTGGAGCTGGACTCCCAAACTCCCAGGACGCCTTCAACTCTGTCAGCTTGCTCCCCAGGCCTCAGTGGCAGAGTTGGTCTCCGCCCAAGGACCAGAGCTTGTGATGGGGGGAGGGCAGGGGGCACCGGTGGGGCTTGTGTGTGATGTGTGTCCTGGATAAGCTGTGATCTCACTTGAAGTTGGCAGACGTGGAGGCAACATCCTGATTCATAGCAAGTAGGGGCAACTGGACAGGCCTCAGGGGAGACTTTTGAATGACCCTCTCCCCTTTCCTCTACTGTGCTCCCTGTCCTCTTCCATAGGGAGTGATGCTGAATCCTAGTAATTCAACTATATGGCTTGGAGAAAGCCACTTAACCCCTCCGAGTCTCTGCTTCGCTTTTGGGGATGTTGGAAAGTGCCTGTACCGAAAGGTCCAGCATTGTGCCTGCTTCCTGGCTGGAAAGGAACACCTGGTACTCATGGTCCCCCAGGCTCCAGGCAAATGGTCAGTGACGTTCAAAGCTCTGGCGTGGGGCGAGGCCTGGGGGCGGGGCGGGGGTGGGGACACTGATGAGGGTGTCGGATGGGAGCTCCTCATAGATAAGCGTGACTCTTGGGCTGTTCCTGATTGCCACCGAGTTGGCCACTCAGCCTATAAACCTTTTATTGTGTTGTTAGGGAACCTGAAGATGTCTTGTGTTGTTAGGGAACCCGAAGCTGTCTGCGTTTTTTTTTTTCCCTTCGGGGGTCCAGGGCTGAGTCTAGCTGCTGGATGGGAAGCAGCCAGCATGGCCAGACCTGTTCATTCACTGTGGATGTTTCTGCCACTCTTTTGAGCCTGGTTCATCCGAGGCCCCCAGTTTCTAATCTGGTTGGGAAGGATTTATTTTTGGGTCCCTGTAACCTAGCAATGGGCTCACATGACCAGTGGCAGCTGCAGGCTGAATATACTGTTGGATCTCGGCTCCTAGCAGGGGGTGTGGGCCAGACTTGGGGAGGCGGGCGGGCGGAAAAGGAATGAAAGGGCTCTCACCTCTGCCTTTCTTCCAGCCCCTCAGCCCAGCCCACTCAGATGGGGGCAGGGGAGGTGGATGCTTCCGGAGCAGGTGCCCCGTACTGATGCTCCGGGGACTCTGGGCAGCTAGGGCCTGAGCCACAGTGGAGAGGCCTCAGCTGAGAGCCTGCTCTTTGGGTGTCTGTGTCAGGGTGGAGTGGTTGGGGTTCCCAGCGGCTGGAGATGGGTACAGAAAGGACATATGCTGGAGTGCTGGGGTGAGGCCAGAAGAGGGAATAGGCAGCTTAACGGGCCCCCTGTACATAATAATGAGATGTGAGGGACACCTCTGGTCCTTGCTATAGTCCTAACATTTTGCCTCTTCCCTTTGTTTCCTGTTAAATTGTTAGTATCCCGCAGAGAGAGAGAACGCGTGAAGATTCTCTCAGTCTGAACAGATTGATCAAGCTCTTTCTGGAGACCAGGCTTTGACAGAAAGTAGAGGGGCAGGGAAGGAAGACAGGGTTAACACTAAACAGAGGAGGCACTTGGGGGAGGTGGGAGAGGGACATCTGGAAAGCCACTCAACATTGACATGCACGGAAGAAAGGACACACCTACTCAGCTTCCTCATCCTGGGGCTGGATGGAATGGAAAAGGCCCATCAGGGGTGGGCAAAGATGAGATGGGGCTCCTGAGGAGTTTGGGAAGGAACAGCCAGTTCTCAGGGCTCCACCTGACCCTACAGAGAGACATAGCACTTTAAGGAAGGGGATCTTCCCTCAAGCCTGTGGCAGAGGTCCTAGGTGTGTACACTGGATCAAGGGGAGGCATAGCACTGAGGAGAGGGAGTCTTCCTCCCCCCAACCCTGTGACGGAGGTCCCATGTGTGTACACTGCTGCGTGCTGGCGGGATTGATCTGGGCATGGTGTCTCTGGCCTGTAACCTCAGCATCTAGAAGGCTGAGGCAGGAAGATCACGCATACAAGGTTAGCCTGGGTTAGATTGCCAGATACTTTCTCAAAAGACAAACAAGAACAAAATACAAAACAAACAGGGCTGGAGAGATGGCTCAGCGGTTAAGAGCACTGACTGCTCCTCCAGAGGTCCTGAGTTCAATTCCCAGCAACCACATGGTGGCTCACAACCATCTGCAATGGGATCCGACGCCCTCTTCTGGCATGCATGAAGACTGCGTACTCATAAAAAACGAACAGACCAACCCTAAATAAGCGAATGGATTGGCTGGGGTGTAACGTTCATAGCTACTCTGCACGCTCTCTAAACAGAGGTGACCGCAACCCCTTGCTGTTGCTAGCGTTGCCGGTATGGGTTGCTCCAGCCTTAGGCATGCAGCTTTTCCCCCTGCCCACAGCTCCTTTTCTCTCCTGCCTGAGCCAAGACAGCTTCTGCTACCTGAGAAATTGCACTAGAACCCAAGATCTCCCTCAAACCCTTTTCCCAAGAGCTTTTCAGTAGAAGGCTCCTGACCTTGCCCTTGGCCCCCCTCCAGCTGGTTATTGGCCCACTGTGATAACTGTCCTAGCTCCCCGGGGAAGCAGACTCTTTGCCTTTGTATCACTGTCAGAGACACTGGGGAGTGAGGAATTTGACTTTCGGATATATGGAAAAAACTAATGCACAGCCGTCTCAGACGCTGAGGTCTTATTTCTGACCAGCAGAGCACACCCAAGTCTAGTGCTTTTTGTCTGTATTTCTGCTAGAACCATGGTGTCTGCTCTCTCTCTCTCTCTCTCTCTCTCTCTCGCTCTCGCTCTCGCTCTCGCTCTTGCTCTCGCTCTCACTCTTGTTCTTGCTCTCTCTGTCCCTGGAGGGGTTCTAGGTCCTGTATCAATCTGTGCTGTTGTCTTGAGTATCACATGAGGACCTCATAGAGGCATGGGACGGAACACCTGATAGTCAAACTGGCTGAGGTTCAGAGGTTGGCTCTGGCTGTATTTGATCTGGAGAAGGTCACGTCACCTTGTGCCCTCTTTTCCCCAGAGGTGCTGCTTTAAACACCGACTGAGGACCGAAGATGAATGCCATGTCTGCCACTCATTAGGGATTCAGAGATGGTGACTGCTGGAGTCAGTCACCAGCTGTAGGCTCTTCAGTTCTCATGGTTGTTGGCTTCCGGCCTAAAGAAGCCAGCCTGTTCTGAGTTCCCTGGGTTTTATGTCACTGGTTTTATGGCTCTTTGTCTGGATCTAGTAAACAATTCTAGAATTTCCTTTTGGAGCCAGAAGTTGTTGAATACGCAGGTCACTCCCCACAAGGCTGTGGTGTCGGCTCTGGATCTGATCTAAATTCTCTGTTCAGGCTCATGGCTCTGCATGTAGGGCAATGGAGCAATGTCTTCACCTCAAGAATACAGATACCAACCAGGTAGTAGTGGCCCATGCCTTTAATTCCAGCGCTTGAGAGAGAGGCAGGTAGATCTCTGTAAGTTCAAGGCTGGCCTAGTCTACAGAATGAGTGTTAGGATAGCCATGGTTACACAGAGAAAACATGTCTCGAAACACCTAA
Organism: Rattus rattus; assembly: GCF_011064425.1. Taxonomy (NCBI): domain Eukaryota; kingdom Metazoa; phylum Chordata; class Mammalia; order Rodentia; family Muridae; genus Rattus; species Rattus rattus. The sequence continues at coordinate 50,102,398 of NC_046156.1, forward strand.
ACGAAGAAAGAAAAAGGAAGAAAGAGAAAGAAAGAAAGGAAGGAAGGAAAGAAGGAAGGAAGGAAGGAAGGAAGGAAGGAAGGAAGGAAGAAGGAAGGAAGAAGGAAGGAAGGAAGGAAGGAAGGAAGGAAGGAAGGAAGGAAGGAAAATGGATACCTTGGAGCTGAAGAGTTGGCTCAGCATTTGTGTCTCTTGCAGAGGACCCAGGTTTGGTTCCCAGCACCACATGGTTGCTCACTTCCATGCATAACTCCAGTTTCAGGGGACCCAACAGACTCTTCTGACGTCCACGGCCAGCTCACAGGCAGTGCGCATACATATATACTCAGGCGGAACACCCATACACAGGACAAACTTAAAGGAGAAAAAGCTGAGTCCATCCATGCTCTGTGGAAATTTTAGGCTGCTGCCTTAGGAACCTATCCTTGGCATCAGCCACTGACAATGTTCTTCATAGCTAGCAGGAGGCCAGACTCCTTCGCTCCCTTCTAAAGGTTTGTCACATGACGGTGACACTCTGAGTGATGCTCCCAGCTCTGTCCAGCCCTACAAATGCAGACCAAACTGAGCCTTCCGGAGAATCTGGCTTCTACTCTGCCTTCAGGGAGCAGAGGTGTGGCTGTTTGGAAGGCCATTCAGGAGATATTAGATTCCCCTGTCTCCATAAGCCCCCAGAGCTTCGTTCCAAATAAACATATAGTACATAAAATAATAGTGATATGTTTTGGGCAGTGACAACTGCCGGGTTGAGATAGGGCCTTTGACTCTTCAAATCCCACTGCTGCCCATTAAGTCCTCGGCTATACAAATGTGTTGCTTTCTTTAGGGGGTCAAATCATGAACCAGCTTCTGGGACTTCAGCTTTGCCCAGGACTAATCTTGACGTTTTGGTTGTGCACTGACCTGTCTACTCCAGAAGCACCTTGGTTCTGGTATTGTACAGAACCAGGCAATAAACAAAAAAGCTGTTGGAAACTTGGGGATCCCCTACCCCCTAATCCTATTGAACATATAAGAAACAAAGGCCAAGTGGAAATGACTTGCCCAAGGTAACTCAGCTACTAAGCCCAGGGCTTTTTCTTTAACCAGGCCTATTGGGAGGGTTTCCCCTGCCTACTTGCCATCAGCTGGCTCCTGGAAGCATTAGGATGCAGTCCAGGACCCTGAGAGAAGTATGAGGACCTGGGCTTTCTAAATGCACTGCCTGGGAACCCTGAGACCCAGCTGTCTGCTCCAGAAGTGACTCTGAGGGGCTGGTGGATAGCAGGAGGCCACTAGGACCCAGAAGCTCTCTGAGCATCCTGCTCTGCTGGCTGCCTCTCTCCGCTCACTGCAGTGGTTCAGGCTTCAGCAGCCTTGGAGAGGCATCAGCTGAGAAGAGCTATCACAGAGGAGCTGGGAGCTGCTCAGCAAAGGTAGGAGTTGCCGACTAGGCCAGGGATGTGGGGCAGACCCAGGGCCTGGTGGTGAGTGCTGTCTCAGCTTACAGAAGGGTGGCATTCCAAGGGGCAGCCCACCCTGTCCTATGGTGGGCAGTTCTGTCACAGGATGGGCTCTTGGGTGTCCCAAAGGTAGTATTGGCATGTGGGCATCTTTAAACCTAAGAAATGGGAGGTTGATCATCTTCTGCTGGCCAGAGAAACTACACCCTACAACGGACAGCATTCTCTGTCTTCCTCGCCCAGTGTCATAGAGATAGGTCCCCACATCTCTGGAACAGGCCCTTCGGCATTCCAGGGTGATGGGCATCTAAGTCCAGGGCGTGGGCAGCTCTGCTAGGAAGAGGTGGTGAAGGTCCCTGCCAATCTCCCCTGGTCTAAGGGGCCCATGCTCCTGCCCAAAGGCAGGCCAGGCTCTGATCCTTGGCATAGAAGCTCTGGATGTGAGAAACAGGTACACGAGAATCCCAACAACACCTATGTGGCCTTGGGCTAGGCACGTGTGCACATTCTACATCCTGAAGGAAGGAGACCTCTCCCTTGACCACGGCCCTGCCAGAGGCCAGACCTCACACCCTGTAGTGGCAAAGCTTTCCAGGTGCTTGAAGGTCTTGAAGATGAGGAGGTGATATTGAAGGAAGCAGTGGGAGGGTGCGAGCGTCTATTGAGGCATGATGACATGAGCTGGGAGTGGAGTCAGACTCCTTGGGTTTCCCCTATGAAGCCATTACACCACAGCCCTCCCCTCCATAGCCTCCATCAATGAGAGAGTACTAAGTAGCCAACTACATTGGTGTGTCTGTCACGAGGTAATTCAAACCTGGAATTTGAAGTCACTGTAGAATTTCTGACAAGACTGGAGGGTGGGGGCTGGGGAGGGAACTATAAGAAAGAAAAATGCCTAGTGCTTGCCTGCCCAAGGCCCCATCATGGCTGCATAGCACCTCTCTGTGTCCATGTGTCCACAGGAAAACCATGTCTGCTTTTCTCAGTCAGGATTGTAGCTACGTATTGCTGGATTGGACTCCTGCTGTCCATTTACACACAGTGGATTCTTCCTTCTTTGGGTACCACATCTTTTAGGCCCCACTCCCAGGTAAAGTAGATGCAGGGGGTAAAGGGTAAAGATGCATCCTCTAGAATTTCTTTTAGACATTTTATTTTCCCTGGTAGACTGTCTTAGGAGAATCTGACATCTCCCTGGAGAGAGAGACAAGTCTCTAGGCAGTTGTCCAAAGTTAGGGAAGCCGCAAATCCAGGAGCTTGGGCTATCCTCCTCAGAAGAGAATCCCCTGGCTGGCACACTGATGACTGACTGAATATTTCAGGAGTTTGTACTCTGGGGCCAGCATTCAATTAGTCAATTTGAGTCTGATTCAACTCACAAGAATTGCACCGAACACCTGATGTATGTGTGGCGTGTTAGAAGTTGGATTAGTGGAAGCTTTATGGTAACACCCCAAACCTATGGTGATTATAAAGTAACTGAGAGGAGTGGGACCTCGGTGAGCTGTGCGGCTCTCTTCATGGCAGTTATAGAAGAGGTAGATTTTCTTTTTCTAAGTGGAGCCACCACCAGGTGCTCTCCGGCCCAGGAGCTCACAGAGTACTAAAACGTTATTCGCAGAAAGCCTGATGGTCTTCTAGTCCAATCCTCCCATTTCACAGATGCAGAAAGTGTGGCCCAGAAAACTTTTAAGTTGTCTACAGAACAGCCATCAGACTTGGCGCTGTAGCTTGTCTCTAAGCTGTGTAACTCAGCACACTGTATGGGGGGAATATATATGTCTATATATTCATACATATTAATATAATAACAGTGTATATATTATATACTGTATAATATACAGTGTAATATATAGTATATACTATTTCATGTACATATGAAAGTACGTTGATTACACTGGGGACAATCTATTTCCATTATGTGCAAAGTTAATGTGATGATGATGACACATAAATCAGACAGGACCTGCCATTTGATCAGGAGGTACGGGAGGTGCTGATTCTGGTTTTTTTTTTTTTTTTTTTTTTTTTTTTTTTTTTTTTTTTTCTTTTTCGAGTGGGGACCCAACCCAGGGCCTTGTGTTTGCTAGGCAAGCGCTCTATTGCTGAGCTAAATCCCCAACCCCTGGTTTTCTCTACTTTACATGTACCTCATTCTATAATGGGAGTCCTCTACCCTGCCCCCCAACACCTTCGCCTTTTTCACATAGGCATTTACTTTTACCTTTTGTTCTGTGACCATGGGAAGGACTCAGAACCAAGAGGGCTTTGGAACCCTCAATCCTTGGTTGGTTGCAGTGACCTGCTACAGAGGAAGCCAGGGAATGGGAGGTTAGAAGCTGCTATTCCTCCACTAGCCAGGACACTGAAGCCCTGAGAACATAGGTAGAGAAGGGCAGCTTTCCGAAGCATGTGTCCTCTGGCCTTGGGAGTTCAGGAGCGGATGACTGACGGTGCTCTCGGCTCTGCCTTCTGTCTTCCCTGCACCTCTCATCAGTCCTGAACTTGACAGCCCTTCGTTTTGGGAGTGATGATGTCCATAGGGACTAAGGTACAGTAGACTTTTCCAGGCGCTTGTGAGCAACATTAGAAGGGTCTGTCAAAGTTCAACAACAACTCTCTGGAAGCCTACTAAATTCTAGTTGATATGGAGGGTACTCTCCTGCACACAACAGCATAGTAGGCAGAAGAACTGTCCTTGGAGCCAAACCGCATTGGACTGTATGATCTCAGGTGTGCCCCCTGACTTCTCTAGGCTCCAGGTCTATCTGTGGAGACATGGGGATCGTATCACCTGTCTCATAGGATTGTGTGAGGATGAGGATAAGGATGACCGATGTGCATAGGCCAGGGCCTGGCATGTGTAGACCATTATTACGTGTGATTGGTACTATTAAAGCAACCAGACCAGACCCTACGAACAGTTACAAAATAGGTGTTGTTCCTTCCTTCTGCAGATGCCTTCATGAGGAAACTGGAGTCCAGAAGAGTTGCAGAGTGAGTAATACCCAGACCTGGAGCTAGAAGCTGAATCTCATGTTCCTTCTACTCCCCGTTCTGATGAGAAAATCAGAAAGTTCACAAAATCAGCCCTAAAGCCAGAGCACTGTCCTAGAGCAAAGCAGGACCCTGGAGAAGGGAGACAGAGGATTCAGAATCGCCCTCAGAAGGGAAGAAAAGCATGAAGAACTAGAAAAGAAAGTGGAAGAGAGGCCATTCGGAAGGTGGAGTACTGCATAGCACGAGAGGATCAGTCTCCGACATGGCTGCTGAGTCCCATCCCTCGGGCTGACCCTGGGGCTACCTTCTGACAGAAACTGGACATGAGCTCCTGACTTTGGAGCAGCCTGGCCTGGCACCCTGTCCACATAGGAGCCCGGCTAGGAGGGCTGATGATAAAAGCCTGCCTTACAGGCTCCAGCAGAAGGCCCCCCAACAAAATTGGGAAGCCTGGACCTGGGCTTACATCCCAGGGTTGTGGAGTAGGATGGGGGATGGGCCTGTAACAGGAAGTGCCCTGGGTGTCCTTTTTCGGCCCCATGGAGTCCTCACCCATCCCCCAGTCATCAGGAAACTCGTCCACTTTGGGAAGGGCCCTTCAAACCCCAGGTCCCTCTACGGCCAGCGGAGTCCCAGAGTTGGGACTAAGGGACGTGGCTTCGGAATCTGTGGCCCTCTTCTTCATGCTCCTGTTGGATCTCACTGCTGTGGCGGGCAATGCTGCTGTGATGGCTGTTATTGCCAAGACACCCGCCCTCCGAAAGTTTGTTTTTGTCTTCCATCTCTGTCTGGTGGACCTGCTGGCTGCCCTGACCCTCATGCCCCTGGCCATGCTCTCCAGCTCTGCCCTCTTTGACCACGCCCTCTTTGGGGAGGTGGCCTGCCGCCTCTACCTGTTCCTGAGCGTTTGCTTTGTCAGCCTGGCCATCCTTTCGGTGTCTGCCATTAATGTGGAGCGCTACTATTATGTGGTCCACCCCATGCGCTACGAGGTGCGCATGACACTAGGGCTGGTGGCCTCTGTGCTGGTGGGCGTGTGGGTAAAGGCCCTGGCCATGGCGTCTGTGCCAGTGTTGGGACGGGTCTACTGGGAGGAAGGAGCCCCCAGTGTTAACCCAGGCTGTTCTCTCCAATGGAGCCACAGTGCCTACTGCCAGCTTTTTGTGGTGGTCTTTGCTGTTCTTTACTTCTTGCTGCCTTTGATCCTGATCTTTGTGGTCTACTGCAGCATGTTTCGAGTGGCTCGCGTGGCTGCCATGCAACATGGGCCGCTGCCCACGTGGATGGAGACGCCCCGGCAACGCTCTGAGTCTCTCAGTAGCCGCTCTACTATGGTCACTAGCTCCGGGGCTCATCAGACCACCCCACACCGGACGTTTGGGGGTGGGAAGGCAGCAGTGGTCCTCCTGGCTGTCGGGGGACAGTTCTTGCTTTGTTGGTTACCCTACTTCTCTTTCCATCTCTATGTTGCCCTGAGCGCTCAGCCCATTTCAACAGGACAGGTGGAGAATGTGGTGACCTGGATCGGCTACTTTTGCTTCACTTCCAACCCTTTTTTCTATGGATGTCTCAACCGTCAGATCCGGGGCGAGCTTAGCAAACAGTTTGTCTGTTTCTTCAAGGCAGCTCCAGAGGAGGAGCTGAGGCTGCCGAGTCGCGAGGGCTCCATCGAGGAGAATTTCCTACAGTTTCTCCAGGGGACATCTGAGAACTGGGTTTCTCGGCCCCTACCCAGCCCTAAGCGGGAGCCACCGCCTGCTGTTGACTTTCGAATCCCAGGCCAGATTGCTGAGGAGACCTCGGAGTTCTTGGAGCAGCAACTCACCAGCGACATCATCATGTCGGACAGCTACCTCCGTCCTGCCCCTTCACCAAGGCTGGAGTCATGATGGACAGACACTAGGAGGGAATAAGGCTTGGGGCTGGTTTATCATCTCAAGGATTGCTTTTCCAGCTGGCTGGGGTTTGGCCTCGGGTCTCTGGACTTAGCTTTTGTGTGGTGTTTCCTGGGTCAGGACCAGAGTCAACGGGATGGACATGTGGCAAAAAGCCTTGGACTTGGCTGTGATCTTTGACTATTGGGGGAGGGATCCTGGGTATGGTGAGACGGTGATGAGAGAAAAGGGTGACAAAGGTGAGGGAAAGCCTTTCTATCAGTGAACTCTTCGTGCCTCAGGAGACAGGGCAACTTCTGGGTAGGCGTTGGAGCAGCAGGCTAGGAGCAGTTATTCTGGGGACCGTTGAGGTTTACTTCTTTCCAGTGTCATAGTCCAGACTAATATTTATACTGAGACAAGGTAAGAAAATGGCCCACATCTTCTCATTTGCTAACTAGGTAAAAAAAAAGACACGACTAGTCAAGTGTTTCCATGAGTTAATAGATCCCTTCCTGAAAGTTAATGTCTAAAGTGAGGAGAGGAACTGTAGGGGTGGACTCTTTCCTGGATTTGGCCAGCAGCAAGGGAAAATTGCAATTAGGGTAGTGGAGAGAAGACAGAAAAGCTCGGCAGCTCTCTCTCCTTCTCTTTCCTGCTTGTAGGAAATCAAGTGGGTCCTGTCTTCAGCAGAGATGAGCCGGAGACAGGATGCTGCTTTCCTCCCTGTCTTTTGAGTAACTAGAATGACTCAGGGGTCAGGGAGCTGAGGGTGGGTGTTAGCCTTTGAATTGGTAATGTGGCTGGATACAGAAAGGCCAGGTAAATTACTCTGATCAATAATACTGCCAATCTTTTCTTTCCAGGACTGGCCTCCCTGATCTATCTCCTCATGGCAGTGACCCACTTCCAGCCCCCTGGACACTCGGGTACAAGAGACTCAGGTCGGGCATGGGAAGGGTGGGGTCTCCATAGTCCACGAAATGCCTCCTTGTTCTCATTCATTGCTCTCAAAATTAGCTTCTGTGACAAAGACTTAAATCTGTTTCCTACCTGCAGCCCTAGGTTGGAGAGAGAGAGAGAACAGAGAATTGGGCTTTGCTGTTCATTGATTAAGACTATAGGGACCGTGTTGGTTAGTATCAGCAATGGTACTTTCAATGGAGAGGGATTAATTGCAAGCTGGACAGGGTTCCCCTCTGGGCCCTGTCCATTCCATTTCCCTCAGCTGAATACTAACGGGCCAAAGTAGGACCAGAGGGTGATGTGGTCTATATCTGAACAAATCTCTGGTCACTGAACATGAAAGAGGGAAAGTGGGTTGGGGTGGAGTAGTTTCCCCTTTGAAAAAAATAAATTTTATGATAAAAGTTATATTAATATCAACCCTGACTCCTTTGGTTCTATTAAATACATAAATAGCTGAACGCCAACATCCCCTGGGGCACACACATGTGTGCTCTCTGCCTTCAAGGACTTCACAGTCTAAGTCGGTCAGATATTTGTATTTTGTAGAGCATTAGGTCTGATAGAGTTGTACAGTAAGGACAATATATCTATGGTCCTGACTTTTGAGTTTACTGAAGTGATCCATGCAGGTACAGACTCCATGCAGGTTGTGGACAGTCTGGGTAGTGTAAGCAAAACTCTTTAGTGAAGAAAATAATCTAGTAAATAAAACTGGGCAAACAGCTTTTTCCATTTTGGTTTAGGTACATTTTCAGGTTTCTGTCTTCCTATCATTTGTGTGTTCTTCTAGTCTAGCGCCTATTACACTTAGGAAATCCTTTATAAAGTAGCACACAGCAAATGAGAGTCCTTCTGACTTTAGAACCATTTCCCTTTCTTTTGAGATAAAACTCATGCTGAGAAATCTCCTTCCTAGTATATCCTAAGAGAAAAACTTTCACATCCTATTAATCCACCAATCAGCTAGTAGACCCAGAAACTGCCAGTAGATGGCAGTGTAAGCCCAGTGGAAACTTACACGCGGGTGTGTGTGTGTGTGTGTGTGTGTGTGTGTGTGTGTGTGTGTGTGTGTGTGTGTGTTTAAACATTGCTTGGCAGCCTTTTTTTTTTTTAACTTTGCTCTACAATCCTTGCTTCACATTAAAAGGACATTTTAAGAGCAAGGATATCTCTAATTCACATTGAAATAACCTGACGCTGAGATCTTGCTGCTGTTAACCAGTAAGTTGCCATTTTCCCCTGGCTGAAGGAACAGGATAGCTCATAGGGGAAGCAAAACTTTCCTTTAATATGAAGAGAACTTTCTCCACAACTTTGGCTGTGACCACCTTCCAGGAATTTTCTAGTCAGTGGGACAGGTTGGTTAAGTTCAATTTACTATCCTTAGCTCTTAAAAGCTGTTCCTAGACACACTCTCCCTTACATGCTGAGGAAGCAACAGGGTGAGACAATCCAGTCAGTCAGTTTGCCAACATCTTGGTATTGAGGCGACTGCCATCCAAAAACTTTATAGACTCTCGTTGTCAGGTGTCTCCAAGCAGCGCCTTCTAGAGGTCGTAGAAAGAAGGCGTGACGTGGAACCTAGGCAGGTAGATGTATTTACTGTGGAATGTGGGAAAGGTACTTAAGTTCTCCAAGTCTATTTCCTCATCAGTGACAATGGGGATCAATATTACCTACCTCACAGGGTTGTTGTGAGGATTAAGAGTTGAGACATGGAAGCGCCTACCTGGTACTCAATAAATGTTGTGTTTTCCCCTTTCCGTTTGACAGCCCCCACCCAGCACTAATCAGAAAGGAAGAGCAGACTGTTTCTTTTTAATGGTCATTTGGAAATGAGTGGGAGACTCATTAGACTTGGAATTGATAAGCATTGCGGGTGACCTGGACAAGGTTAATCTAATTAAATGGTTCTAATTAATTAAGTTTTCACTATAGAGACCTTTCTGTTAGGAATTTGTATTTTAAGTTTACCTCCTACTAGAGAAATGTTTTTAAATTCCGGGGGAAAGTTTCAACAGCTGCGAAAAGTGCTCCTTCCTAAAATGGGTGGTGAGAGTCATTGTGGGGTTTTTAACAGTAAAGGTACTTCTGGATATTCTCACAGGGTTATGATTCACAAATATTCAGGAGATAGTAGAGAGGCGACTTTTACCAAACTTCCTCTTTTCTGTGGATATCACATAGGATCTCTTGTTAGATTAAAGAAGGATGCGCTGGTTTATTTCTTCTGGGTATGGAACTAAGTCCCCAATGTAGAGCCGCCGGTTTCTATGGGAGAAAGGGAAGCATGGAAATGTTATAAATGAACTACAGCTATTTTCACGCCCTAATAATTACTATTTTAACGTTCTATTACTTGCTAGCAATCAAGTGATCCTTTGCCAACATAGTGCCAGGCAAATGTACAGCTTACAGAAATTCATAAGCAGTAGCAGAAGGACCAAAGATATACTTGGCATAATGGGTATAGCCTGAGGAATGGATGAAAACCCAGGCTGGGCATCTCAAAGATCAGACTGAAGGAACTTTGGCTGAAGTGTCCAACACATGGCTTTGGGCAGAGACCCGGGCTCCACAATCACAGATGAAAAGGAAAGGATTTTGTTTTGTTTTTTTCCTAATGGAGAGGGAGACTACCCAGAGGGCTGTGAGTTCGTTTGGGAATCTGATCCTCACCGCTAAACTTCCAGTGTGTCCTCAAGAGCACAACATGTGCTGGAAGTTCCCCTTTTTCTACACTTGGAGTCTAAGTCCAGGAGCCCAAGAAGTAATAGGGTATTAAGGCTGGGAGGTGCGGTTCACAGGAACAACCAGGTTCTCAGGAACTTCCGCTTTCCGTACCTCCCCCGCCTCCCACTGCCACAGCGCTCTAAGTTGTAACGGCCGCTGGGCGTCGCCGGAAGTGTCGTAAACAGCAGCTATCCGGTTCTTCCGGGCGCTAGGGGAGCTGACGGAGAAGGCCACCGCCCAGCAGAAGACGCGTCTCAGCCGGTGTGTCGCGGTTCCCGCGGTGTGTGAGTGAGCCAGGGCCCGGTCCCCTCTCCGGCCGCCGTCATGGGCTGCACGTTGAGCGCCGAGGACAAGGCGGCGGTGGAGCGGAGTAAGATGATCGACCGCAACTTGCGGGAGGACGGAGAGAAAGCGGCCAAAGAAGTGAAGCTGCTGCTGCTCGGTGAGGGGCTGGGGGCGGAGCTGGAGTGCTGGGGCCGGAGAGCCGGGCCTGGGAGCAGCTTGAGCTGATAGGGGTCTGGCCAGGCCGGCGGAAAGGACCCCAAAGGGACAGGGAGGGACTCGACATGGGGCGGGTGCTGGGCTTGGTGATTGAGGCCCCGGAAGGCGTGGGGATTTCAGGTTGGAGAGGGTGTAACCCAGCTTGGATGGTGTTTAGCAGAGTTGGGGAGTTTGGAGCCCTGAGACTATGTTGGGAATCCAGGAAAGGCTCCTAAAGGGAGGGACCGATATTGAGGAGGTTTCACATTGAACTAGAACGTGTTGAAGAAGATAGTGTATGGCGTCTGGTGGATCTATCTAGGGTTTGCGTGAGTTTGATACTTGATGTCAGGATAAAGCTGGAAGGATTGAATGATTAAATAGTGAAGCTAGGACAGAGAGGCCACATAAAGAACCTGCTTGCAAGTCTTTTTTGTACTGTTAGTAAGTGGATTGTCCAGGAACGCCCAGGAGGCGGGTGAAATAAATGACAGGTTCTTAGGTGTAAAAGAAAAGAACTTGGGTGCAGAGGCCGCCAATACTTTTTCAACTTTTCTTATCTTTGTTTAATTCTCTTGAAGTTCTGTAACTCCTGTTTTTATTAAAGGGATAGGGATGTGTAAGCTGGGAAAATTGAAAGAATGCCGTTTTGAGGTTTGATAGAAGACAGTGGATAACAGTGGGATCATGTGTATCGGGAATAGTATAGGATAACATATGGACTGGGCCATTTTTATTGTAAAGATTGTAATCGTGATACATTTGGGAGGAGGTGATTTTTAGTGGGTTTTTCAAAGTAAAAGTATTGGCTTTCAGACTACAAACAGCGTGTTGCCTTACACCTTATATCTAGTCAGACGTGTTTTAGTCAGAATAATTTAGTTTTAAGCTTTGATAGGCCCAGTAAATCATATAAACTTCTCTGGTATTAGTTTACCAGTAATCCAGCTGTAATCATTATTCATATATTTGAGGAATCTGTTAGATGAGAATAATTAGGAGTCACGGGTTCTGTAAGCAGCAGAACTTTTTAGATAAATGCCGTTCCGAAAGGTCGACTGTAAAGTACCGATTCACTTTGTAAAGCCCCAGAGGACGGACACAACTCCATAATCTCAGACTGACTTTGTGCTTTAAGATGGGCTGACTGCTTATTCATATATTTTGGAAGCTCTGGGCAGCAGCTTGAATATAAATAAAAAGTTAGGAAGTGGAGTTTGAGCTTCCAGAAGATACGGATTCAAATCCTAGCTCTCGACTGCTAGTGCCTGTAGAACAGGTATCTTCTATGAGAGAACTTAGCAGGGGCTTAAGTGTTTACTACTAACCAACCAGTGTAATCCGGCTCATGCTGAATGTCGGTTCATGGGGACCTTTCAGAGTCTGGTGTGAAACACAGCACTTGGTTTTCTCCCCTGCCCTCATTTCTGTGTTTTGAGACAATGTCACTCTGCAGCCTAGGTTAGCCTTCCATTCTCCATCCTCCTGCAATCAGCTTCCCCAGTGCTGGGGTTGCATCATCATCCATCAGCACACCAGTGACATTAACATTTTTTGTAATAATTGTGACATCAAAGATGCATTCTCATGTTCTGGGATTTGATCTATATCGACCATCAGAAAAACTTGGACAAGCAGAACTATCCAAGTATCAGGAAAAATATTTATTCAGGGTCTGTAGTTCCTTTAATTAAAAAAGAAAAACATTAAATGCACGATAGCTAACAGAATTTGAAAAGTTTAAGTAAAGGTCAAAATACTGAAATATTTGTTTTTAATATTTACCAGCTTTTTTTTTTTAAGTTTTTTTGTTTTGTTTTGAGACAATCTTGGCCTCAAAATTCGTGAGTTCCTGTAGCTGAGATTATAGGTGTGCACTACACCATGAAACTTTTTTTCCTCTCTCAGAAATTTTTATCACCATATTTTGCACAAATTAAACCAGTAAGTTGAAGTAGGTTGCAGAACAGCTGGCCTTACCTGAGCTGTGTCATGATAAATATGCAAAGTTAAAATGATCTTTCTAGGGCTGGGGACAAGTCTCCACAGTCATGGGCACTTGCTGTTCTTAAAGAGGACACTTGCATTAGGTTCTCAGTACCCACAGGGCTCACAACCATCTATCTGTAGGCACGTATGTGAACCCACATGCAGATTAGCTATCCAGACACATAAAATTAATAATTCTAAGGACTTTTAAAAATGATGTTTCTTTAAGTAAAATTTACCTATGTGGTATATAAAAAATTACCCTATATGATAGTCCAATTATCCCCTTCCCCTTTTTTTGGTTGCATGTAAGCCATTTTCCTTCAGCACTATGATGAGACTGTCCAATTTAGTTTACATTGAAAGCTACCTCCCTTGTCTCTGCTGGTTTGTGTCTTCTCCTTCTTATGTGGCTGTAATTTCATGTGATATGCAGCGTGTGGGCTTTGAAGTCAGAAGGCTTCGAATTCTAGTTCCTGTTTACTAGGTATAACTTAGGGAACTCATTTCCATTTGCCTCACTTTCTTTACTTTGAAGGTCTAGAAAGTAGAGGTCCTTTAGGATTGCTGAGAAGAGTAAATGTGGAAATAATATAAAGCAGACACATCCAGTGAATATTAACTGTTATGTAGTTATAATCAGTGTGATGGGTTAAAGTAACTGTAGAAACTCACACGAATACATTGGCATAGGCTTAATTTCTCAGGAAGGCGTCAGTAGTAAAATTCCTTCCTTGGTTTGAATTTCCTCTAGATATTATTGGGAAGACCTTGTTATGTCAAATTTCTGTTTAACCACAGTTTGTTATGGTGTCATGCAAGTATTCCCTAGTAGTGTATATAGGTAGGGGTATATAGGTGTACTACTTGGAATTGTGTGTTTAAATTTCAAATCTTGTTTTGAGACGGGCTTATTGTGTATGTAGCTCCATTAACCTGGAACTCTCAACCTGCCTCAGCCTGCCAGCACGTGGGATCCTAAGTGTGTGGCACCACACCTAGCTGTGAGAGGATTGTGTAGCTTCAGACTTCACAGCAGTTGAAGTAGTATTTGGACAGTTTGGGTGTGATTTTTCTCGGCAAACTTCTTCAATTTGATAATTCGAAGAGAAAAATCACTTCTAAGGATTATACCATTCCAATGTTTAATAGCCTGTAATATATTACATTCCATTTTCATAGCATAATCTTGTAAAGAAAAATCTCTTCCATTAAAATCCTCTCCAGTATGTGTTGTGATGTCACAGACATTGGGAGGTGCCACTGTAATCCATAATGATACTGCGTTTGGATTCAGACAAAACCAAATTCAGTTTCCACCTCCACCTACTGGTGTTGAAACCAAGTCACTTAACCATATGGATTACATATATTCACATATGTAAGTAGGGACGATTCCTCCTGTTTCATAACACAAAGTGACATAACTCACTCAGAATGCTTAGGGTAGTGTCCAGAAGATAGCATCAGCACACGGCAGCCTGTCAGAGCACTTGTGAGGCATGTCATTTTAGTTTCTATTTTTGAGGGGTGTTTTGGATGCTTGACATTCTTCATGTTTATATGCAGAGATCTTCACCGCTTAATCCTGTGCTGATAATGATTTGTGTTTTATGGCAAAACCTGTTACATGCAAAGAACTGGAATATTGCATTTTAATTTTATATTATACAATTGGTTATTCATACTTAACTTGCAAATTACTGATGGAATGTGGCTATTGAAAATAGCATCTCAATCCCCATGTATGGTGGAGGTTGTGTTTTTGCTGCCTCTTTAAGATGTTTGTAGGGCCTAAATTTCTAGTAAGAATTTATCTATCATACCTGGAGAAAAGAGGGAAACTGGAAAAAAAAAGTAGAAATAAGCATTGAAAATAAAAATATTCTTTTTAATAACCTTATTTTTTGTGCCTTAAAAAATTATTTTTTAGAAGCCAGGTGGTGATGGTGCATTCAGGAGACAGAGGCTGGTGAATCTCTGTGAGTTTGAGGCCAGCCTGGCCTGCAGGGCGAGTTCCAGGTCAGCTAGGGCTACAAGGAGGAACCCTGTGTTGAAAACAAACAACAACAAAAATGTTTAGAGTCACATTTTTCTGTGTTAGCGTTTTACCTGCAGTTTTGTAGGTGAACTGCATGTGGGCCTGGTTCGTGCCCAGGGCTCAGAAGAGGGTTTCAGAATTCCCTGGAATTGGAGTTAAGGATGGTTATGAGCTACCGTGAGGGCTCTGAGTCCTCTGCAAGAGCAACAGATGCTCTTAACTGCCGAGCCATTAGCCAGCCACCTCTTTGAGACTTTTATGTGAGTGTATTCCTCACTATTGCAGCATGAAAATACTGCGCCTTTCCATATCCTGTCATGGTTCCTCTGGTTGCAGTTGTGGACAATGATAAATATGGAGTTGGTGCTCAGTACTTGAAGATTTACAGGGCATGTGACTTCTGAATTTAGGGTACAACTGTACCTCTTTTAAAAATAATTTCAGCTGATTACACTTGGACCATTATAAAATGGTCTTTAGTTTGGGGACAGTTGTTTCTGTTCAGAATGTTTTTTGATGGAGAGTGGTCTCAGAGGTTAGTGAAACTGAAGTTCTGTTCTTACTGGCATTCTGAACCTGTTTTTGAAACCTCGTCCTGTTTTTCTGTCACCCTTCATGAACACACACACACACACACACACACACACACACACACACACACACACACACACACACCCACCCTACCTTGCTTTTAACTCTATGGCTTTAGGCAGGAGGTCTAGAGATTGTTGTAGGGCATAATCTAAGGGTCCACCAGGAGCAGGAAATGGTCACACTAGTACAAGTAAAGGAGCGGTTTGTAGCAAGATACTCTAACTCTACAGCTTCACAAGGTCGGCATCCAAGGATAGGTAAGCAGTGAAGGGATAGGTTGCATGCTCATGAATTGCCATGCCCTCTTCACTTGTAGAGCAGATGGTCTGCTCTCACTGCTTCGCTAGAAGTTGCATCTCCTTATCTTCTTTCTCTGCTCCCTTGAAATACTCCTCGTTTCCCACCACACACCAGGCTTCAACTCTGGCCTACTCTGGCACTTTTTCTGTCTCACATACTAATATACCTGGTACTTAAGTCTTGCTTTTCTAGTTCAGGTTTCCACGAACCCTAATCCAGATTCCTGGGAAAGCATCAGGTTCGTCTAACCTTGCCAGGTACCCACCATAATCCAGTTGTTTGTGGTGGGTGTGTGATAGAATTGATGGAGTATCCTGAGATCTGTAAGGCTGACCCTTTCAAGTGTCAAGGTAGGCCAGGTTCTCTAGTAAAAAGGCATGGGCAGAGAAATAATGATTAATGACTGACAGTGTCTTTACCTAAAAGACAGTCATATCATCTAGGTTGGACATAGTGGGGTGAGGTGGAAACATTGGAAAAGCAAGCACATCACTGCTTCAGTTTCTCCCTCATTCAAGTGTGATCATTCTCAGTGTTAAGCTGTCATTTTGTGTAGTTGGCAGATAGGTTTAAATTCACCTGGAGGTGGAATGTCCAGTTCTCAGAGCATCTAACACAGAAGAGTCTCGATGTTACCTGGATTTATTTACCTTTAAATTAAACAGAAAATCCAAACAACCTGTTGTTGTTGTTGTTGTCGTCGTCATCGTCGTCGTTGAGGGACTGTACTTCATCACTCTGGTTTCTCTCCAGCCAACATTTGTCTACTGCTTTTAAGTACGGGGGGTGGGGGGGACCATCCAAAACTAAGGAAAGAAGTTCAACAGACTAGTTTGTTACTAAAACCTTTGCTTACAGGACTTGTTAAGGCGTGTTGTCCTTTTCTTATGCTATCTAGTTTGGCTTAGGTTTTTCCTCCTCAGGTCTAGCTTCAAGGGAAGTGAGGAGAAAGATGCTTCAGGTGCTCAGGAGTTAACATATTAATAGTGAAGACCAATTTAAGATGGGGTCTCGCTCTGTGAAGTATCTAGAGCCATGGACACTAAATTTGTCCTGATTATTAATTTTAAAATGTTTTCTAGTCAGCAGAATTTAATATAACTAGTATTTGTAAGCCTCTCAGAACTAGTAACTATTCAGACATGGAGAAACCGGATAATAAAGGGGATAGAATCTGAGCAGTGTGAGATTGGTTCTATTGTCTGAGCTTCTTTTTCCCTCCTGGGAATCAGTGAGGCATTTGAATTGGGTCTTGGGAGTTCCTTGATTGTAAAATTTATATAATTTATAAAGAGGACTCTTTGTGTTATTTTTCTTAGTTTGGTTGAAATTAGTTGGACATCACAGGGCTGCTTAGGAAGACAGCTAAAAACTAAAGAAATGTCCATGGTGCATTCAGCAGAGCACAGGAAAAACATTATTTCAGTGTTTGATTTTCCGTGTTGTCTTCATTGTAGGATAGCTCTTTTGTAGGCTTTTGAATGTTGGTGTTATCTTGAGCTTTTATCTATCCAGGTTATCCTGTTACCCGATTAGTGATCAGCTGTATCATTGCTGTAATTTAAACTGTTTGAACTGAATAACACTGTTAGGAACCAGGTTCAGTTGTTCTAGTTGGATATAGTATTCCTTGTGAGTGAATTTTCCTTTGTCCTTTGGCTGTGACAGAAATGACTATATTTGATGTGAACTAAGCAAAGGAGGAGGATGCTTGAAAGTCCACCGTTGAATGTATATGAACTCTGTTAGAGCTTAGAAACTTTAGGAGGAGCTGGTCTTTAGACCTGAGCTTCCTTTGACTTCCACATTGAACTTAAGGTTTAAAAGCTTGTTAGGAATTACCTGAGATTGTTTCATTTTTTTCCCTGTTGATACATCACTTGTACACTATGAACATTTTATTACTAAGTCCTGTTTTCAAGTGGACAGTTTTGAAGGAAGGTAATATTTTATATCTTAGAAAATTCTTGTTAACTTAAAAGCAGTTCTTTGCCAGATATGATGGTGCAGATTTTAATCCCATCCCAACATTCGGGAAGCACAGGCAGATCTCTTGAGTTCAAGGCCAGCTTAGTCTTGTGAATTCCTGGTCAGTCAAGATTACAAAGAGAAACCCTGTCTCAAGAATGGGGGTGTAGCTTTCTGACCACCCCCCTATTTTGATTGAGTGGTTTATTTCTGTGTGAGGTCTGAGTGTGGGTGTGCACACCGTAGCACACATGTGGGAGTCTCATGTGGCTGTCTCCTACTGTAGGTTCCAGAGATGGAGCTCATGTCATCAGGCTTGGCAGCAAGAGCCGGAGCCATCTCTCTGGCCCTGGAGATTTTTTTCCTATTTATTTATCTGAATCTTGCATGTTTTGCTCCAAGTCTATTTGCATGTTTAAGCTGTGCTCACATGTTTTATTCGTCTGGTTTGTTATTAACACTATACTGGTCCTATATGGGACCATTTAAATCAGGACTATTTAAACTTAGTAAGGTTGCTTGAGTGCTGACACCTTGTAATTAATCGTCCTCCAGTAATTGCATAGCCTGTTTATAGTGGACAAAATAACAACAGCAAAATAATCTGTCTTTCAATTTGATTTTAAAATTTAAATAGTATTGTGCTAAATCCCAAGAGCCGTGGCAATGCTACATTTTGATTTGTTTTAGTCATGTGCTGATGTCGGGGGTGGTGTGTGGTCCTTACACGTGCTAAGGTGCACATGTGGAGAACTGCTTTAGGAGCCAAGTTTTGCTTTCTGCCATGTTTGAAACAAGAGCTGTTGCTCTGCTGTTGTGCTGAATACTCCAGGCTCATTGGCCTGCAGGCTTCCATGATTCTCCTGTTTCTTCCCTCTGTCTCTTCATGGGAATGCTGGGAGTAAGATGCATGGGTGATAGTACGCTCAGCTTCTGTGTGGATTTGAGATCTGAACTAAGGTTATCAGAATTATATGGCAACGGCCTTTACCCGCTAAGCCATGTCCTCAGCTTCCCTAATTATTTTAAAGAACAAGTGTGTTATGATATGATTAGGCTTTGGAATCATTAGACTGAAATATTTTAAAATCATTGGAGAAAAGGAGGGCATGATAGCATATACCTATAACCCCAGCATTCTGGAGGCAGAGGCAGGCAGATCTCTGGGAGTTCCAGGCCTAGGCCTGTCTACACATAGTAAGTTCCAGGACAGCCAGAGCCACATAATAGAGACTTGTCTCAACCTAATAACAATAATGATAATTGAGATGCAGCAAATGCTTCTCTGTTTAAAGGTATTTATGATGTGGAACTGGAGAGATGCTTAGCAGTTAAGAGCTGCTCTTCCAGAGGACCTAGGCTTGATCCCCGGTACCCATGTGGCAGCTGATAGCATCTGTAACTCCAGTTCAGGGAATCTGATGCCTTCTTGTGAGCCTCGGCTACTAGAAGGGCACAGTGCAGTACACAGATGTGCATGCAGATGGACAGACACACATACGCATAGGATAAGTAAATGAAAAGAAAAATTAAAATAAAATAGTTTAATAAGCTTTTTATTTTGAATTAACTTTACTCTTCTGCTAGTTTTCCTCAGTGTTAACTTTCTAAGTAATAATGTTATGTTTATTATCACCAAGAAATTAATGCTGCTATATAAATGTTAACTTTAACACAGTATTTAAATTTTATCAGTTTTCCCATTAATGTTCTTTTTAGGGTCTAGGGTCAATCTTGGTGCTGCATTGTATTTAATTAATGTTTTATGAGCGTTCTGGTTTCCAGTATTATACTCTAGTAGGATTCTCATGTATTATTTATGACTATGCATTTCTGATTGTCTTTCACAGACAAAAGTTCTCTCCTTTCCTCTTAAACCTTAATTTTTTTTTGAGACAGTTTATATAGCCAGGGTGGCCTTGAATTTGTGAGTGATCCTCCTGCTTCTTGGTGATTTATATGGAATGTGATTGATTATAGGAATCAGTTTTGAAGGGACCATGACATCTGAGACAGTCCCTAAAGAGATAGAAACTCCTTTTGATGAGGTTTGTGGTGCTGGAGGGAGCATCCATACCGGGGAAGTTTTCTACCATTGAACTGCCTGCCAGCTCTAGGTAGTGTACACAAAGGCTCAGAACAGGGCCACAGGTAGATCTGACTGGATGGTTGGTGCGGAAAAGGACTCAGGAGATGATCTGCCTGCCTTTGCCTTCCAGTGCTGGGATCACAGCTTTGTACCACCACATCTTGCTTTCTTTAAAACATCTTAAGATTTATTTTTTAAATTGTGAGTGTATGTGTGTGGGGCATCGCACCCGAGTGCCGGTATTAAGGTCTTCTCAGCTGCCTGACGTGGGCGATAAGAACCAACTCACCTGCAAGAGCAGCAAGTGGGCCTTCTCTGCAGCCCAGCTCTGACGCATTGAACATGTTTAGAATTTGTTACAGTGCTGCTGTGAGTACCAGAATTTGAATGCAGGTGGCATAGGGTACTTGTGGGGGTCAGAGGGCAACTTCTAGGAGTTGCTTCTCCTTCTACCTGGGTTCCGCAGATCACACTCAGACCCCTGGGCACAACAGTAAGTGCTGTTTACCTCTGAGCCATCTTGCTCATCCTTTATTGAAAATTTTAGTAGCTATCTCAAGCTGTACTTTATTATACACACAGTGTGCATGTTTCTAGAGTCTAGAGACTTTCATTGTTGTTCCAGCTTTTTTCAGGAGACGCCACCACAATTAATACTGCCAAGAAAGATTGAATAGAATAGTAAATGCAAGTAGGAAACCCAGAGTTTTGAGTCTTGCTGAGCATTTGTATGGTAAAGGACATTGAAATCAAACACTCAGTCGGTCATTTTGTAGGCCCTTCCTCGTGTTTTACTTTAAATGACGCAGACTCGTGCTGTTTATGTCTGATTAAGCGTGCAGTGCTCTGTGCTGCCATTGGTTCAGGATCTGAGTTGGGATGATTCTAACATTTTAAAGTGCATGGGTTATAATGGATGAATTTAGCATTGAATAGTAGCTTTGAAGAACATTTCCCACTATAATAAAGAATTATTTTATGGATTAAAATGAGATCTTTCAACTGCTATGCATTACAGCTGTTTGTGGCATTTTTGTTTCCTTTTATTCCAAATAAAAAATAGTTTTAAGCCATGGCATAAATACCATATAATTTAGAATCAAAATGGGGTTTTGTTGCTTTGCTTTCAAAGAAAAAGGAAACTTACTCACCACGGGCCAAAATTAGAACTCGGAGGCAGTCAGAGCATAATCTGGTTCCTGGCTCACAAGTGACTGCCTCCCAGACACTATTATGTTCTGCAAAGATGAGGAATGAAGCTGCAGTCTGCCCTTCCACTGGTCTGTCACCAGCATTCTGGTCCTGTCATAGTCAAAAGTGATAACATTTTGGTAATATTTGGGGAGCTGAGTGAGCTTCCTTTTTTAATTTTTTATTTATTTTGATTTTTTTCGAGACAGGGTTTTTCTATGCCTTGGCTGTCCAGCAATTCGCTCTGTATGCCAGACTGACCATGGACTCAGAGATTTCCTGCCTGCCTCAGCCTCTCAAGTGCTGAGATTAAAGGCATTAAAAGGAGTGTGCCACAACAACCCCCCCCCAACACACACACACTTTTTTTTTTTGATAACCAAACCAGTGACTTTCTTTGGTGACTTATTGGTGTAAGCTGGTTGGTCTTTCTGTTCTTCTGATCTTTGTCCTACCAAGCGTTGGGATTATGAATGTGTACAACCATACCGAGTTTATATGGTACCGGTGTAAACTCAAGGCTTTGCCTGCTAGGCAAGCCCTGTCCTAACTCAGCTACATCCCCAGTCCCTTTATTGTACTTTCTTATTTGTCTGGTTTTATTTTACAGTGCTGATGATCAAACCTAAGATCTTACATGTGCTAGGCAAGTGCTTTACCAGATGAGCTTTGAGTAGTGTTCTGTTTTATGGTTTTGTAAACCACATGCATGTGCACACACAAACACAGACAGACAGACACACACACAGACAGACAGACACACACACACATTTGAGAATATCTGCTTATCCCTAAATCCCCTTCTAGGAACTCTCCTCCCTTTAGTGGGCGGTGCTATACATGTATACATGCATGTACATATACACACAATGCAGTGTGAAAGCAGGACTCACATATGAAATATATAAATACATATTTAAGTCTAGATTCCGAGTATGAGAGAAAATGTTTTCTGTGATGTTTTCTCTCCTCTCTTACTGTCTTGGCTCCCCTCCCCTCTTTAGATCCTTTGCTCATGCCTTTTCTCTTTTCATGTCTGTCTGTCTGTCTGTCTGTCTGTCTGTCTATCTATCTATCTATAAATCTAGATTTTTCTTATGACAGAAAACATATTTGCCCTTCCAAGTCTGACTTATTGCATTCAACCTGATGATCTCTAGTTCCATTCATTTTTCTCTTCTTTTCATATTCTTTATGGCTGAATAAAACTCCCTTATGTATTTATACAGTTTTCTTTATCCAGTCATCTGTTGAAGGGCATTTAGGCTGTTCCATACCTTGGTTCTTGTGAATGGTGCAGTGGTAAACACTGATGGAGGTGTCTCTGATGTGCTGACTTAGGTACCCTTGGTTATATACACAAGAGTAGTGTAGCTGGATCGTGGGCCTTCTGGTTTTAGTGTTTGAGAAACTCCCGCACTGATTTCCATAGCAGTCATGCCAGCTTACATTCTCACCTTCGATGTATAAGAGTTCCTCTTTCCTCACTTCCTTACCAGCTATTTGTTGTTGTTTGTTTCTTGGTGATAGCCATTCTGATTTTAGTGAGCTGTGAATCTCAATGTAGTATCAGTTTGTATGTTCGTGATGGCTAGGAAGACATTTTTTAAAATATATTTTATTGGCTATTTGTATTTCTTCTTTTGAGAATTGTTTGTTCAGTTCACTTGCATATTCATAAATCAGTTTTAGGGCACTTAATTTTGTGAGTTCTTTAAAGATTGTATATATTAATATCCTGTTAGGTATCAGGGGGCAGATATTCTCCCACCTTTCATTTTTACAGTCCTGAGCTATTGGACATCCAAGTTCTTTGCGTCTTTATGCTTTTGTATAGCAGTCTTGGGTTTCAGCTCTTACATTAAGGCTTTGACCCATTTCTAACTGGTTTTTATCCAGGTGAGAGAGTGGGATCTAGTTACAGTTTTCTACATGTAGATGTCCAGTTTTCCAGGCACCATTTGTTGGTGCTTTTGAGACTTTGGTCAAAAATTGGATACCCAATATATGTTTTATAAAGACCTTCTCACAATACCCTTTAAGCTTTTTTGGTGATAGGTAACTTTTTCAAAAAGCAGACACCCATGATCTCTGCCTTAGTTACAAATTCATTGCCCTGTTTTACGTTTATTATTCATCCACTGGACAGATTCTTGTGAGTGTTCACTGTTTCACATCCTCATGTGTTGCCCTGGATGGACAGATTGACAGCAGTTTATTCCATTAGAACATAATAGAGCAGGTTAGAGGGAAGTGAGGCAAGACTGAGTTCAAACTTCCTGTCATTTAGTCACAGGCAGAGAGCTGAGAGCAGAGTCGGGAGTGGGTGCACACCCAAGTAACAATAGCAGAGGAGTGGGGATCTCTCTGTTAACTGCCCACATTGAAAATTCCAACCATTGCAAGTAACATTTACAAAATGTGATTGGGCAACCTCTGAATATCGTAGCCACTTAAGTCACTCACCCCACAGCTAATGCTAAGTGCCTCCTCTGCCCTAGATTGTGCTCTGGGGTTGGAGGAGTGGGCACAGAAAGAAGGCACTTTTGGTGCTTCCAAGGACTTTACTCTGGAGTTTAAGGCTGGTAGAGTTCTAAACAATCACAAACTCAAATACATTAGAAGGATTTGACCAAGCACCAGTGTTACAGTGTTTAACACTGTCCTGTAGGGCCAGGTTAAGCCTGGTTAGGACAATTTTAAGGGAGAAGTGCACAGGCATGGAAGGTTTTCAGGTTATGCTGAAAAGGGTTTTGTAACTATGCTAATCAAACCAAGAAAACCAGTTAACAGATTATGACAAGCCAGATGAGGAGCGAGGAAGGTAGTCACATACATACTTTAGAGCAGCAGGCCAGGCCACAGCTGCTGATGTGAGTGGTGAGGAGAGCAGTCCCAGGTCATTTTAGACATTCGCTGACAGGGAGGGACCTTTGCTGGCCACCAGGCAGTGACCCCTGTGCCTGCGAGAAATCACGGAAGGACTCAGTGAGGGCTGAAGATTGCCTTCAGTTGGTGTTCGGGTGTTTATGCTTAGAGGGCAAGTAGGCTGGGTGAAAAACTATTTTTATGCTTTAGGCCAAGGAAACTTTCTAATTTCACAAGAAAACTCTTAACCTCTAATGGCTCCTACCAGACAAATTCCTGAGCTGAACTGAATGTGACGCCTCAATGTCCAGGAGTTCCAGGCATGCAGGACACATTTATTAAATGGAAACAAAGAACAATTTTTGTTTGTGCAGAGACATTTTTCCTTCTGTAATTCTTCTGACCATTTGTTTATTTCTTTCTCAGTTTTGTTCTTCATTTTATGTGTGTGGATGTTTTGCCTGTACCATGTTCATACAAAGCCTTAAGGCCAGAAGAGGGTGGTGTGGGTGCTGCTAATTGATCCTGGGCTCTCTGGAAGAGCAGCCTGTGCTCTTAAGCATTGAGCCATCTCTCCAGCCCAGCTTTTATCACATATTAACGTGTGTGTGTGTGTGTGTGTGTGTGTGTGTGTGTGTGTGTGTGTGTGTGCGCGCGCGTGCATGTGTGCCCGTGCTCGTGCCCGTGCACACGTGCACACATATGCTCTAGTGCTCCTATGGAAGTTAGAGGACAGATCACAGTAGCTGGCTCTCTCCTTCCATCACATGGATCCTGGAGATTGAACCCAGGATGCAGCTTGGTGGTCAGTGCCTCTACTTGCTGAGCCATCTCTCCAACTCTCTTCTGAAAAGATTGTTTTCTATTATGTGTGTGTGTGTGCTTTGAGGATATGTGTGTGTCTTTGAGGATATGTGTGTGCTTTGAGGATATGTGTGTGCTTTGAGGATATGTGTGTGCTTTGAGGATATGTGTGTGTGGGTACCTTTGGAGACCAGAAGTGAACATTGGATCCCTTGGAGCTGGAGTTATAGGTGGCTATGATCCACCTGATATAGGTGTTGGGAACCAAATATGAGTCCTTTGCGGGGGCAGCAAGTGTCCATAACCACTGAGCAGTCTTTCCATCCCCCTCTTCTAACTTGCGGATGAGTTAAGAAGCAATTCCAGCACTTGAGACCCTGAGATAAGAGGATCTTGAATTGAAGCCAGAGTGACATGGTGAAATCCTGTCTCAAAAAAAGAAAAAAAATAAATAAATGGAAACATCAAATGGACTTTTAATAAGTGTAATGAATAGAAAAACATTTTATGTGAAATATTTTCACCTTGATCTACATGCCTACTAGTAGCTACATGCTATTAAGAAAGAAATCATGGGGAGTAGAGAGAGATGGCCTGAGATTATGCATCCTGTAAGAGCATTTATTGCTTCCCCCTCAACCCCCTATTTTTTAGGACAGGATTTCTCTGTATAGACTTGGCTGTCCTGGAGCTCACTCTGTAGATCAGGGTGTCCTGGAACTCACAGAGCTCCACCTGTTGGGATTAAAGGGGTGCGCCACCATCACCCAACTCTGTTTACTGCTCCCTATAGAGGACCAGAGTCTGGCTTTCAGCACTCATGTCAGGTGATTCACAACCACTAGTAACCATAGCTCTAAGGGGCCTTAAGTCCTCTTCTGGTCTCAAGGCACATAAGTGCATGTACATATAACAGACCCTGGACAAACATATATTCACATGCATAAATTTTAAACGAATGAATCATGGGGCCAGCAGGATGGTGCTTGTTTCCAACCCGAATTTGATTTCCAGGACTTTGTAATAGGAGAGAATTTGGGTTGGGGATTTAGCTCAGTAAGGCCCTGGGTTTGGTCCTCAGCTCCGAAAAAAAGAAAAAAAAAAAAAATAGGAGAGAATTTGTGGAAGCAATAGGTATCCTTATTGGAAGTGGCTTGGGTTGTGCTCTTTTGATCTTTAGATGTTGGGATTTGTAATTCACCTCCCTCTTTCCATCCCTCTCTGTGCTGCAACCCCCCCCCCATGCCATCCTAACAGTAGCAGTGTAAACTGGAATGCTCTACTGGATAGGGTATTCCGAGCAGGACTGGAGGAGTTGGCACGTCAGACAGCCTTCCTTCCCTCCTTCCATTGGTGCCTCCACTGTCCTGATCATAGACCTGTATTATGGTAGCTGTTTTGAATTGTTCAGTGATAGGATGATGTGGATTCGTGGTTTGATTTGAGTCCCATATTAGAATAAGAAATAAATTAGCTGTGTGTAACTGCAGAGCACATCTAGCCCAAAGCTCTTCATGTTTTATAGATAAGGAGGCAGACAGCTGCAGTCAGGGGACTTACCCAAGGTCATATGGCTAGACATGGCATAGTGGCACTAAAATTTACTATAACATTGACTTTATTACAATATAGTTTTAACAGCTTGAGAATAAAGCTAAAGAAATTAAATTTATTTGTTGGTCAAGCTTTTGTTGGTGTTTGGGACAGGGGGCTGTCTTTGCTCATATATGTACCAGTAGGTCTGTAAAGAGAGCCCTGGTCTGTGGCTGCTAGGTTATTCATGAGTGGTGTCATTTTAGGGCTCAGCTGCCCAGGAGTTACTAGAAATTTCAGGATTTCTCAATAGAAGCAAGTATTTAAGAAGAAAGGGGGTCTCCAGCGCCTCTGGAATGCCTGCTGACATGGGATAGACCTGTGGGGATGCTTGGAGGAAAAGCTCTGAGGCCAAGATGGGTGACGTGTGAGAGCAGAGTTAGAGCAGAGTTAGCAGGCGGGGCCGCAGTTATACCAAGAAGAGAGGTTTTTGTTCCTCAGGGTGGGGTGGAGAGAATGACTAATGGGTGCATTGACGCAGTGTGCTGCAGTTTTAGGTTTACAAGTTTTTTGGGGGGTTTTGTTTTGTTTTATTTTAAATGTTTGTGAGTCCAGACCAATCTAGAGTTTTATTATTTTGAAACAACTTCTGAAAAGAATTGCCATTTCTGTAGAAATTTGCACCAATATTGATATCAAAGTAGTTTTAGGAAATAAAATCCTTTGAAGTCCTAACGTCCCTGGGTAATGTTCTCAGCTGTGAGGACGTCTTTATACAACACAGTAGCTGGGTGATAGTCCCCAAGCATTACTGCAGACCAGGTACTGTTGAAAACATTTTCTCTGTTGGCCCTGTTTTATACTGTGGAAATCCATCTTGCTTCATGGCATACAAGTAGGAAAAGCATACTAAACTTAAGACCGTCTTTGGACTGACTAGTTAGATGAAAGGAAAAGAGATAGCCTGTAGTGACCTTCCCATCCTTTTCTCCCTTACAGCCTCTCCCTGCCCCCACAGGGTTGCCATTCTTACAGTCTACAGGGTCATCTCAGTTCCTCCTACTCTAAGCCGTAGTTTTTTTCCACTGTAGTCTCTAGCTATTCCAGTTCTTATATCCTCTCTGGTAGATTGAAAATAGGCAAGTAAATGTTTCTTGTAACTTACTGCTTTTTGAAGTAATGTAGGAAAAAAGATGTAAAGTTAGTAAGTCCAGAATCCATATATGTAGTTGGAGAGAGAGGGAGGGCCAAACCTAAGAGCCAAATGTTAATGGAAGAGAGTTGCTGCTTGAGTAATTTATCTCAGAGGAAAAGTGGAGCCCAGAGCTCGTGAAGAAGGAACTGAAGAAGGTGCTGAAGACTTTGGAGATTCAGAAGCTGATGATTTGTACAGTGGTGCTTTTTGGAAGTGGCGAAGGAACAGGTGATTTGAACTGGAAGTTTTAAGAAAATTACAGCAGTAATATTAATATAATAGGCTCAATATAGGCTCAGTTAGATGTATGAAAAGTTGAAGAGGTTAAGTAATTTGAGAAATATTTAAAGAGAAAGAAAATTATGTTCCAGCTTGGTAAGCTTACCATGCTGGCTAGCTTTAAGCCTGCTTAACGCAAGCTAGAGTCATTGGGAAAGGAACTCCCCATTAAGAAAATGCCTCCATAAGACCCAGCTGTAGGCAGGCCCGTAGGACATGTCCTGGAATCTATAAGAAAGCAGGCTTAGTAAGCCATAAGGAGCAAGCTAGCAAACAACGTCCTCCATGACCTCTGTCTATATCAGCTCCTGCCTCCACTTTCTGCCCGGTTTGAATGTCCCATCATTCCTCTGTGATGGAGTGAGACCTGAGAGTTGTAAGATAAAATAAAAACCCATCCTTCTTAAGCTGATTTTGATCATATTTTATCACAACTGAGATATCTAGAATAATGAATGGATTCCAAATCCAAATGACTCTTAGATTTCAGAATGTACTCTTAGAAGATGGGAAAAATGGTGGTGGCACTTTTTATGAGAATCTACAAATTGAATGGGCCAAGGCCTTTTGATATAAAATGTGATTCACTCTTTATATCAAATGCCTAGTAACACATGGTGAAAGCAGATCCTGTGACAATGAGGAGCCTTCCTTTATGAGATGGACTGGATGCCTAATAAAAGCTAGGGGTAATAATAAAAGGGAGGGTGAAGGGACATTTTCTTTTTCTTCTTTTAGGGGGTGGAACCAGGGCCTTGCACATCCCTGGCAAGTGTTCCACCACTGAGCTGTATTCCCAGCTCCCAGAGTGACATTATCTAGGGAATCTTTGAGAAATATAAGAGAGATACAATAGCATAAAGGTAGAGGTGTGTGTGTATGTTGTGTGTTGCATGTATGTGTGTGTGATAAAACACTTTGAAAGAGTAGAACTTAATGAGATGGGTAGAAATTTATGGTGAGATTAAGAGATTTATTTATAATGTCTTTAAAACAGTCTGACATGAGCATTTTCAATATTTAAAGGAAAATATCCAGTACTTCTTTCATGGAATGGTTTAGGAATTCTTAATTTAACAATTAAAAAAAAAAGTCAGGATGCATTTCTGTTTTCTTCCCTGGTACTAGAATTCTTTTCTAGGTATGAATAGTGGAATTAATATTGTTGACAGTGGTGTCAGAAGACCCTGGCTACTGGAATTAACTATCCAGTTATCAACTCTATAGTAAGAACAGTGTTAAAGTCATACATAGAAACACTTCTTGATTCTGCAAGAATGTGGTTATCTTCAACTTTTATATTTATATGTTACTTAAACTAGTTTTTTGTTGATAAAAGTTGAGAAATATTTAGTGTGTTATCATGCTTATTAAATGCTCACTTGTTCAGTAATTATTCGATTAATTAATTGACTAACTGATGTCGGGTCCAGTCGAGGACCCTGGGAGCATAGAGAAGAGCTTGACAGAGCTTTTGCTTCAGTGAAGAGACAGAAAAGCGAGTGCTCAGAGAGTGAGCAGTGTGGAGTGGGAAGCGCTCAGGTAACTTCCTCAGGGATGTTCTGAGGGGCAGAAACGTGAGTGAAGAAGAACATCTAGAAAAAATGATTTCAGTCAAAGGGAACAGCCAGCATGAGAGGGTGAGTCAGAGTCCAGCCCAGCAAGAACCAGCTTTGCACGTTAGAGGAAACACAGAAAAGCTGGTCTGACAAGAACACTGAGGTTAGAGTAGAGACCGGCAAGAAATGAGGATGAGGAGGTAGGCAGGGAGCAGAGTGTATTGGACATTATTATAATTTGGGTGTGCATAGAGACCAAGAGGCAACTCCAGTCCGTTGTGACATGATCCAGACAGGTGTGTTATTCACGTATAATTCCAGCCATTGGACTATTAGGTGGCAGAAAAAAGAGGATCCTTATAAGTTCAAGGCCAGCCTGGTATATATAGAATTCTCAGACTTCCAAGGTTACATACCTAGACCCTGTCTTAAACATTTAAAAAAAAAAAAAGTTATGGAAGCTTTGAGTGTATTAGGTAGACTGTGGTTTCCAGTGTACAAGAACTAAGTTGTTAAGATTATATCTGTGTTTTTAAAACTAAATTTTACTAATTTTAAACATGTATTAATGCTGGCGTTCCATTCCATCTCTGTGTTCCTTTTATTCACTTGCTAGTTTTGACCTTAGCAAGCTAGGCAAATGCTAGTCCCATTTACTAGGATGAGAGACTGAGAGAAGAGCAGTTTGTTCGAGGTGGAAGTGGGAAAAGACTAAAACTCTGTCAGTGTTGGACATTAAGTTCGAGGTGCTTCCTGGACATCTGCTGTGATACAGAGGTAGGAGATGAGTTTGAAGTCGGCATTGGAAAGCAAGATTGGAGAGCTAAGTTTGGGAACCTAGCAATGCCAGCTTTGAAGTGAAAGAGTGGAAGTTTCAGTTTTGCTACCTGCTGTATAATTGGACAAATTACTTGACCTTTCTGCTTTATTTGTCTTATAAAATAAGGGTAGTAGACCCCACCTTACAGAGGTGTGACTCATTGCAGGTTAACTTTTCCTCATGAACAGTGCCTTAAACCATCACGTTAGACAAGTTAGGAAAAAAGTGTAGGGTCTGGAGAGGTGGGTGGCTCAGTGGTTAACTGAGTTCTTCCAGAGGTCCTGAGTTCAGTTCCCAGCAACCACATGGTGGCTCATAACCATCTATAAATGGGGTCTGATGCCCTCTTCTGTCATGCATACTTATGAGACAGAATATTCATATACATAAATAAATAAACATAGAGAAAAAGACAAAGGTCAACTTAGAAAAAGCCGTCTTGAAAGGCAGGGGAAGGAAGGCCTAGAAGTAACCAGTGAGCTTGTCAAGTGGTTTAGAAATGGTTTATGGTTTTAGTAGAGTGTTGGGGATGAATTGGAGATGCTTAATAGAGATTTTAAGTATGGATGACAGACTAAGGAAATTTTGCTATGAAGGAACACAGAAGAGGGGTGGCAAAGAGAACTCATAGGTAGAGTTGCTTGCTTTTTAGTCTGAAACCTCAGCTGATCCCTGGGACCCTCATGTGGAAGGAGAAAACCAACTCCTGTAGGTTGCCCTCTGCCTCCACACGTGTCCATGTGAATTGTTACTCTCTTCCAAGCCCATGAGTGAGTAAGCATAATAGATCTTCTAAAAAGAAGGCACAGGGAAAACGGAATAGTAGATAGAGGGAAATGAGTATGGTAGGGGGTGTGTCACAGTGGAACTGGTGGGGTGTGTAAAGAGATGGTCGAGCAACAGTTTGTGAGCTAACACTATCCCAGTGAGAGAAAAATAGTGATACTTTGGCGACACTGGAAATTGCAACAGCTACAGGTCGAGGTGAAATGAAGGAGTTAAGTGTATAATCAGAGCAGGAAGGGCGTTGAGACACTGATGAACGTAGAGAATATTAATGGAGATACAGGTAGATTAGTACATTTGGTTATGGGAATGGAGCAGTGTTCTCTGATTGCATTCTGCTTTCTCTAAAGAGGAGGAGCAGGATTGTCATTTATGAGTCAGAAGTAGCATTTGATGATAGAGAGAGTGGGAACGTTACAAGAGGCATCTTGGAGGAAGGAAGAATTATTAATCAGCGAAGACCTAGCAGGCAACTGTCAAGATCTGAAAGTGTATTTGACCTTTGATCTTTAGCTTGAGTGTGATTTCAGTCATCAAAGGAGGCTTTGTAAACCTCTCTACCCCACCCCTCCAGAGGAGCTATATCATGAAAGGTAAAGGCAATGTGAGTTCTGCTGATGCTTGGAACTTTTCTAGCCCTGTGACTAAGAGTGTTGCTTCTGGAACATTCTTCAGGTCCATGGGCAGGTTACAGAATTAATAACTATGAGTAAGCCATAGGCCCATTTGTCACCAGTGTTGTTGAGTATATCATGTTTTATGATGTTACTAAAAATATTTGTATTGCTATCTTTGAGTAATGTCTGTTTTGCACAAATGATAACAATATTTAAAAAAAAAAAGCAAGATGCTCTAATTGAAAAAGTTTTCCTAATAGACATGAAAGCTCACCAAAATTTTCATTAGGACCTATATCTTCCCTTAATCTAAACTTACTAGTCTACTCCATATCTGTTTGATTACAAAGAAATTCAAAATCTATTTTTGTTTTTTTTTTTTAGGCGCTGGAGAATCTGGTAAAAGTACTATTGTCAAACAGATGAAGTAAGTTCACACAGGGCCTCCTAAGACTGACTTTCCTTCTCTTCATAAAAATTCATAATGTTTTCATTTTTCATTCATGGTATTGACTTGCGGCTTTCTCCTTTTTGAAGAATCATTCATGAGGACGGCTATTCCGAGGACGAGTGTAAGCAGTATAAAGTCGTCGTCTACAGCAATACCATTCAGTCCATCATTGCAATCATAAGAGCCATGGGACGGTTGAAGATTGATTTTGGGGAAGCTGCCAGAGCGGTGAGTGTTTCTCATTTCCTCTTCACTTGCTGCTCTTCAGGAGGTGCAGTTAAGCCAATTTGCGTCATGTTTTAGGGAACAAGAAGATAAGATGTTACAAAATACTGTGTGTGTGTGTGTGTGTGTGTGTGTGTGTGTGTGTGTGTGTGTGTGTGTGTGTGTGTGTTTGAAGTCTGGGTCTGACTCAGCCCTGCAATGGATGCTGTAGATAGGCTGTGTGACGGCTCCATCCAGTCCTTCCTGTGCAGCACCACTGACATGTGTTTTTTAGTAGCTGATGATAGTAAGTGTGTACTCTAAAAGACATGTTGAAGATTTAGTCTTGCTTTCAGAGCTGTAGGGGGTCCAAGGGAAAAAATTCCCAAAATAAATTCTGTAAGGACATAAACACAAACATCCCCATTTTAGATCAGAAATAACACTGTCTTTCATTGAATTGTGGATTCAGTTAGAATTTGGTTGTTGTTTAATGTAACTCTTTAATGCTTTACGTTTACCAGAATGTAAAAGTCAGTTAATGATAATCCTTAGTGTGCTTTAGTTTGTGAACTAGGATGTTTGATGCCAGTGGAGAAAGGACCAAAATGAAGACAGGAGGTCTTCTTATGTTATTACCGACTCAATTTCAAGAGCGTGCTGGAGAAGTAGAGAGCTCATCAAAGGATGTCAGCCATGTTCTGTGGCAAAGTTCTTAAGTGCCATGGGAAATAAATGGAAGTGACTGTGGGGGAGGGGGGCTTGTAATATTGGATTTATAATTGGTTAATTATGCTGTATTTATTTATTTATTCATTCATTTTTCTCCTCTCTGTCGACTTTTTTCCTGTTATTTATTCCTCTTAGATTCTCGTTTCCTTTTGCTCTTACTTTGTTCCCATCCTCTGTTCACCTCTGGTTCTGGACAGTTCCTTTCCAGTTCATTTGCTCCTTCAGATGTTAGCAGGTGCTGAAGAGCACTCGCTCAGTTAACAGCCTGAGTTTGATCTCCGGAACTCACCAGAAAGCCAGGTGCTCATGGTGCACACGTGCTCTCTAGTCTGGGGCGACAGAGGTAGGAGGGTCCTTGGGGCTCTGGACAGCTGAATCATTGAGCCCCGGGCCAAAGAGAGACCCTGTCTCACACCAACAAACAAAAAGGCAGCTGGCTCCTTAGCAACAGCGCCTGAGGTTGTCCTTTGCTCCACACACCTGCTCATGTTCCCGTAGACACAGCTACGATCATTAATCTCCTGTGTCACCCGATGGTCCTGACGGTCTCAGTCCCTCTCAGGATTCCCGAGTCATCTAGCTAGCTGTACAGTGTTCTCTCAGCCTACCCAGAGCTCCTCTGGAAAGGACCGTGTAAAGTTTTACCTCCTTCTCTGTCCTGGGTAAGGGTTTATCGTTGTCTCTACCGTTCTGCTCCTCTAGTTTTTAATGATGGCTAAGAGAATGAAAAGAGTGGAGCCGAGGAGGAGACAGGTTTCTTTCATCTCTGCTTAAGGGTAGAAGTACAGAGTTTTATGGAGAGGGCTCTACAGAGGTTTATTGTGAGAAAGCTAGAGCAGCCTGGTGAGCAACAAAGTAGGAAATGTCTCCCTAAGAACTCTAGTTAGAACGGCATCAGTACGTGCTAATGACCCCTGGATTCTCAAGTTTCTAAAAATTTGAGTAACATGGTATTTAAAAAAAATACAAGTAATTATTTGTATACCTGCTTAAGTATAGGTCAAATTTCAGGACCTATGTAGTTTTTAAATGTTAGATAAAGTAGTATACCATATATGGAAAAAGTCTTATTTGTCATTTAGTGGTTTTGGCAATTTGTATAACGCCTAACCGTTTTTTTTTTGTTTTTGGTTTTTTTTTTTTTTCTTTCTGGTTCTTTTTTTCGGAGCTGGGGACCGAACCCAGGGCCTTGCGCTTCCTCGGCAAGCGCTATACCACTGAGCTAAATCCCCAACCCCCCTAACCGTTTTTTTAATCATTTGCTTTTTTATTTATGATGATGATGATGATGATGATGATGATGATGATGAAAGAGAAGAGGAGCTGGGAAGAGTGGTTCAGTGGCTAAGAGTGCTTGTTACATAACCATGAGAACTGAATTAAAATCCTGTTACCATCATTAAAAGAGAATCATGTATGCAGCTGTAGCCCCAGTACTAGAGGACGGAAACAGACAAATCCCAGGAGCTTATTGGCTACACAATCCAGATAAATGACAAGCCTTGGATTCAGTGAGAGACCATGTCTTAAGGGAATTAGGCAGAGTATTAGAAGACGTCAGACATCTTTCTCTGACTCTCTCATGTGTTCACACATATACAACCCTTACTCTTCCCACACCACAGGAAAAAGGAAGGAGAGGGAGAGGAAATACAGATCTTGCATGGAGTTTGCTACAAAGACGAGCCACAGTGTTACTAGAAAGTACGGACGGGATCTTGATGCCAGAGTTGGGCAAAGTGAACCTGAATGCAGCGTGGTGGTTTTGTGGGTGGGAGGGTAGATGCACGCGTTGTAGGTGTTACTGCATCCGGGTTCCGTGATGCGTCTTGCTTGCTAGTGGTCATTTTTTTTTTTATAACTGTAAGCCATTCATACTTACTTACTTACTCTTTTTTTTCTTAATATTTTATTTATTTAGTATATATGAGTACATTGTAGCTGACTTCAGATGGTTGTGAGCCACCATGTGATTGCTGGGAATTGAACTCAGGACCTCTGGAAGAGCAGTCAGTGCTCTTAACCGCTGAGCCATCTCTCCAGCCCGTGGTCATTGTCTTAATGACTACTTAAGATATAAATGATCAAGTCACTTCTCCCTTTTTATTTATATATTATGTTATTTTAAAAAAAATTATACTTGGAGTTTTTAAGGTTGTAAATACTAAATTTATACAGCAAAATCTTTGAGCTTAGTATTCAGTTTTGTAGTTGTTTTGAGACAGGATTTCTCTGTGTAGCCCTGGCTGTACAGGACTCATTCTATAGACCAGGCTGGCCTTGAACTTGGAGATCTGTCTGCCTCTGCCCTCCTGAGAGCTGGGATCATAGGTGGGCGTCTCCACTGCCCTGCTGTCTTCAGGTTTAAATACTGCACACAGGAATGGATAAAATAAAGGAAAACCACCAAAGTTCTCATAGCACCTTTCTAAAGGGTTACAAACTAATACAGTTCCTGCCTGAAAGTCATGACCTTCGTGTTCCTTTGGGGGAAATCTAGAGACTAAACATTTTCCCTGAGGGGTCAGTTCCTGTTACTAGACCTTCTCCTTCTTACGTGCCTTCATCTCCTCTCTGTTTCTGCTGTCTCCAGTGAAGGGGAAGGAAGAGTAGCCTTTGCCTTAAACCTGATTAATGTTTTGGTCCCTGTGCCATGGTTAGACTTTATGTCTAATGCACAAATCTTTTCATTTCTGTGTAGTAGTGGGCAAGTGCTCTACCACAAAGCTACACCCTCAGCAGGTCCAGGGAACAAAAATGCAGGCATGTGGAGGGGCATATGAGTGTGTGGGAAGTAGACCTTGGCTTCTGGTGTTTTGCTCCACCATTTTTCTCCTGGTGTTTGGAAAGAGTGTCTCTCCAAATCTGGAGCATGTCCTTTTGACCAAACTGGCAGGCCACGGACCTCCAGGATCCTTCTGTCTGCTCCCCAGCTCTGAGGGTACAGGCTTGCGCCATTGCAACCAGATCTAAACTCAGGTCCTCGTGTGGTTTATCCACTGAGCCATCCTCCCAGTCCTCATTAAGGGTTTACTTTAACAGAATGGAAAGTTATTACATACACTTGTCTCAGGCCAGAATCTCCAATCCCCACCCTGTCATAAACCGTAAGTCATCAGTGAGTCCATCAGAAGAGACCTTTTCTGAGGATGGTGGTATGGCATGGAGAATTAAGAGGAAGGCAAATCATTATTCATCTCTCTGTATTTAGAATTGTAGTGGGAGGCTGGGCTGGGGCCTGGTTGCAAGTTTTCTCATGCTGCCTTGCCAGAAAGGTCTCGTAATACCTCTTCTAAACTATGATTCTGTATGCGTGTGCATCTGTGTGCATCTGTGTGTAAAGAATGAGACTCATTTAGTCTGAAGAAGTAGGAGCTCATCTGTCCCTGTCTTAACTGTTTTTCTCAGGATGATGCCCGACAGTTATTTGTTTTAGCTGGCAGTGCTGAGGAAGGAGTCATGACTTCAGAACTAGCAGGCGTGATTAAACGTTTATGGCGAGATGGCGGGGTGCAGGCATGCTTCAGCAGGTCCAGGGAATATCAGCTCAATGATTCTGCTTCATAGTAAGTGGTTTTTTTTTCCTTTGAAACTGTAATAGAAAGTAATTTGGTGACTCTAGAGAATGTCTAGTGCCTATCCTTAAGGAAATGTCTAAGTACTAGAAATGTCCAGAAGTCTGTAGGATATTTTATTACAGTTGTCTCATTTTAAGGTTATCTCAGTAATCTCTTTATAATAAGCAAGTGAAGGTGAGACATTTACGTACTCTCTGTGTAGGACAAGGCACTGATAGCCAGCTAGAGGGGCAACCCCACCACACACATTGCATGCATGCACGCACGCACGCACGCATGCTCAGAGAGGGCGAGCACGCTGCCCCATCCCCTGGCTTGTTATTATTGTATTTGAGACTGGATCTCAGTATGTAACTCTGGCTGGCCTAGAACACACAGAGACTATGCTTACATGCTAGGATAAGAGATCATCTGGTATGATAGTCCTTTTATACCCTCTGTACTGGCCGTACTGTGAGGTTTTTGGTAGTAGTCATTACCACTTAATCTTTCGCGAATGTGTGTAGTAGTAGGGATTAACAAAAGCTTCGTGCATGTTGGGCAAAGCCTCTGCCACTGAGTTACATCCTCAGCCCTCTTGAGTGTTTGAGACACAGTCTCACTCATGTTGGCATTGAACTCATTCCATAGCCCTAGCAGGCCTGAACGTATGATCCCTCTGCTTCAGCTTTCTGAAGAGCTTGATTATAAGCCTGCACCACAGAACCCAGCATTCTGTATCCCTTTTGCCAGACTGGGATGGTGGCTTCTGTGGGATAAGGACATTGTCACAGAATGGAGTGAATCCTTTCCTTGTCAAAGAAGTTCTCTTGAGTGTTAGCTGTAGAGAATTGTTAACTAGTACTTTTATTTAATTTACTATTACATTTGATTCTGTTTAACCCCTGACACATTTATATATTGATGCTGTATTTTTAAAACTTACTTCTTAGGGGACCTGGTGAGTACTTGGCATCTGTATCCCCCTCTGATCAAGATAAAAGGTTTACTTATTCTTTCAATGGAAATAAGTTGGCAAACAGTAAAAGGATTCTTGCCCACTTTTTAAAATGAAGATTGTCTTTATGTGTGTAGTTCAGGCAGTTCAGTGGTCATCAAAAGTAGATTTTTAATCCTTTGTTCTGTCATATATTGAGTAAGCTCTGACTCCCCCAGGTACATGTTTATAAAGTTGGGTCCCTTTATCCCTGTTCATTCAGGCTCAACTCTGTACTAATGGTGGTATTAGGTTAATAGGCGATCTGAATGACACACTTAAAGTAGTGTGTTTGCTCTTCATTGCTTTGTCTGGAATCAACAAAGATTTAGCCTTTGTCTCTCCCCTACTCTGTTCCTCCTCCTTTTTGAGACAGGTCTTGACCTCCAACCCAGGCTGGCCTCAAACTTTGTATCTTCCTGATTGGTCTCAAACTTGAGCTTCTGCATCCTCAAGTGCTGGGCTTACAGACTTACACTAGCATATTCACCTATATTCTCACTGAATGCGGTTCTTCTCATTTTCATGTCAAATATTATTCTCTAAGGAACTGTCAAATAGTTATATATACAGCTGACATAAATTTAAATATCCAGGAACTTTTAACTTTTTGTTGTTTATTTTCATATGTGTCTTGCTATGTAGCCCAGACTTTCCTGGATTTCTTGAGTCCAGGGTTACAGGTCTTTGCCACAATCCCTGCTGTGTAGGACGTAGCTCATTTCATATTAGATTTCAGGATTTTTTATTTTAGCAATAATACAATGGCTGTGTTTTTAAATTTTGCTTTTACAGTATTCTTTTACTGTGTAGAACCTGTTCATTTCCCTACGCTAGATTCACTTTTTTTCTCTCATTCTATGATACTGAAGGTTTAGTACTTTTCTGCCCTTCAGTGAGTTTCAGGGTCTCCTTTGTTGTTGTTAGCACTTGGGATTGAACCTAGGCCTCACACATGCCAGTACTCAGCTAGTCCCAGAACCGACTTTTGCCAAGCAGCTGGTTTAGTCTGTTGATCTGTCGTGTCCATGGTTGCTTTACCAAGTTAAAACCAATATGTATTTTATTTAGTTACCTAAATGATTTGGATAGAATATCCCAGACCAACTACATTCCAACTCAGCAAGATGTTCTTCGGACGAGAGTGAAGACTACAGGCATTGTGGAGACCCACTTCACCTTCAAGGAGCTCTACTTCAAGTGAGTCACAGCCTGTCCCGCCTGTGTCCGGCACAGCCAGCCAGCAGCTTATTTATTTTATTTTATTTTACTTCATTTTGAGTCAAGGTCTCACGGTGTAGACCTGGGTGATTTAGTTCTCACTCTGTAGATCAGGCCAGCCTCGGGTTTGCGCCTTCCACCTCTGCCTGCTGAGGGCTGGGTTTGCAGGCTCCCACCACATGCCTGGCTTCCTGGCTGCCCTGGTTAGCCTGTCTGTCTGGGGGTAAGATTTTTGTAAGTAGTGTTCCTTGGTTTAGAAACAATGTTTTAAGGCCATTAGCTTAATGTTTCATGTTATTACACTCCACAGATTTATTTTTTCTCCTCCAGATAGCATCAATATTTATATCTACTTAGAGGAAATTGAATATAAAATTAAATAATAGTTTACCTACCATTAGAATTAATTATACAATTACCAGTTTGTGTTTGTTTATATTTTCAGCACTTTTTTGTAAGTCGCCAAATAGGTATTGACTATTGCTAGAAGGATCAGGACAATACTAAATAGCTAGAAGATAACTTTCATGGATGGCTTCATTCTGACACGGTGACAGTAAAACAGAAATATTTTCTTAGCAGCCCTACTCCTCTCTGAGACGGTTCCCCTTCCTGTTAAGTTTACTGGGGCAGAGCTAAACTTGGCTGGGCCTTGGGGTTTGTACACACGCAGCATCATGCTCAATTAAGTTTGTAGTGCTGGCAAAATAGGCCTGGGATTGAGGTGTTTTAGAGGGGTGTGATGATGACATTGACAGTGGATCTTGTAGAGGACACTCTAGTGTTTTCAAAGAATTTTCTCTTAGCACCAGTAATTCCAAGAAAAAGCCTCTGCTCTTCTTTTTGTTAATGGTCTTTTAAAAAATACTAAAACTGTTTTTGGTTCTTTTTTTCTGTGTTTGTGACCTTGAGGTCGGCAGTAACCTTTTCTCCTTCAGTGCACGATCAGTTTTTAAGAAGTTACTTGGTTTATGTTTATGTGTAATATGTGTAAGTCAGCTTATTGCATATGAAGGGAACCACCACCTCAGATCCTCAGTGAGGGTCAGGGTTTGTGAAGTCCACACAGGACTTAAATATTAGGACCAGTTGAAGTATTGGGATCTTAAGAACCTAAAGTGGATTGAAAACCTAATGAGTGGTTTCAGGTAAACTGGCTGCTTGTCCCAAGTCCCGATGAAGTTACTTAACAAAGTCTGCAGAAACTATATGGATCACCCTGTGAAGCCATAGGAATAAAATGTCTCTGTATACTGTAAGGTTAGTAATTCCATTCTAATTAAATACCGAAACCATTTTTCGTTGATGTCATAGGTTGATCTTTATGCCAGGACTAGTAGCCAAAATTAAAGTGCCACATGTACTTTGTATTGGCGTGTAGATGTCTTACTATGAAGTACTGTCACCTCTTTTCCTCTTCTCTAGGCACAACCACTCTCCATTTATTCAAACATTTAGCAAGTATCTACTGTATTGCAAGGCATTGTGTAATTGCTTACTTGCCTCTCAGTTTTGAGGTAATGTTTATAAAATATTGATCTGTTACTGATTAATACTGTGTTACTAGGTACTAAAAACCAGCCTTGGGACTTCATAGCATTCTCTTAGTTTTATGGACTTCATAGAAAATGGGGATGTAAACTGGAATCATTGGAGTACTAATGTGCCTGTCTTTGAAAGATTTGTGTGGTGAAATGTTAGACTTTCTAAAACCTACAGCATGACCCTGGATTAAGGCCAATCTATGATTACATCGTTTAGCTATCATGCAAGGTTACAAAGAACAGCAAGATCCCTGAAAGGAAGGGTTGGGCCAGGAAGAGATAGGATGCATGCTCACGTCATTAGGGAAATCACATGTACTTCACTTGATCTGTAGGGAAATCACGTGTACTTTACTTCTCCTAATCTGCAGGGGTGAAAAAAAATCTCTGGAAATGCAGGCCCCAAGTTACTGACGATTTCACTCACTAGAGCAGTGTAGCAGATGTTAACCTTTAAAAGCTTTGTCGTTGCTGTCAGATACAGCTCTTGAGAGTGTGAGCTCTGACTACCGACCCCATCCAGACCCAGGTACTGACTAAAAGACAAAGTAGGAAGGACCCTGTTGGTACAAACTTAGCACTCAGGGGACTAAAACAAGTCCGGACTAGAATGCAGTGTGTAAGCAGCTTTTTGTTGTTTTTTGTTTTTGTTTATTTGTTTTGCTGCTGCTGATTAGGTTCAAGCAAGCTTTGGTGTTGGGGAATACTTGGTTATTTATTTACTTTTAAGATGGTTAGACGGTCTTGCCATGTAGCGCAGGCTGGCCATTCTTCCATCTCAGCCTCCTAAATGCTGAGATTATAGTCATTCTCCCTAAACCTAGCAGAAGATCTCAAAATCATAAAGCCTAAAATCAAATTTATTTTTTTCCATAATTCTCTTCATATGTTTTTCATTAACACAAGGCAAATAAACTTTGGGCTCAGAATGCAAATTGGGTATTCAGAAACAAGCCAGTTTGAGAGTCAGAGTGGGGCTGTGAAAAGTATATAGAGACTGGTCTCAGTGCCAGATGGTCTAGGGTAGTGCCAGGCACCATAGTAAACACCGAACAAATACCAGTTGTTGTTATGGCTACGGTTATCTTAAGCTACACTGTCGAGCTCCTCTTCCTTTACTTCATTTTGGTTCTTAACTCTGCCGACTGGGCGCCTCCGGTACCAGTGCTGGAGCGGGCGCTCAGCTGTGGCTGTGCTTTTAGCCACCGACAATGGTTTAGACACATGGATTTGCTGCTTGTCTTTTCTGTTACAGATGGGGTTGAGTGTGTGATAATGGGAGGTTCCAACCATGACAGTGTAGAGAGAAGTAAGTGTAAGTGTGACATCACTGACCCTGCCTTTCTTTCCCTACTCAGAATGTTTGATGTAGGTGGCCAAAGATCCGAACGGAAAAAGTGGATCCACTGTTTTGAGGGAGTGACAGCAATTATCTTTTGTGTGGCTCTCAGTGATTACGACCTTGTTCTGGCTGAGGACGAGGAAATGGTACGTTGAAGCTTTGGGTAGGAAGTCCGTCTGACACAGCTAGGAAGTGAGCATGACTCCGAGGAAGATGGGCTGCCACTGTCTGCTCACGGACCAGAACTTAAAACCCTTTGTTTTCTTGTCAGTGGGTTAGATCTCCCAAATCATCGTTCCATGACACATTTGCTCTTGGTAGCCACAGTGTGTGCACAGAATTACATCTTGTCAGCCACTTCTTCTCTTCCCTAACCCCAAGAATTATGCAAATCAGGACTGACTGGACTTCAAGTCACATTAGTATCTACCCTATTTCCATGAATTCACTTTGCTGCTTTAAAACCTCTTGATATGTCATTTAATCTGCTTTTACTTCTTGCTGCTAACCTGTCATAACCCTGTTTGTTTTTCAGAACCGAATGCATGAAAGCATGAAATTGTTTGACAGCATTTGTAACAACAAATGGTTTACAGACACTTCAATCATTCTCTTCCTTAATAAGAAAGACCTTTTTGAGGAAAAGATAAAGAGGAGTCCATTAACAATCTGTTATCCAGAATACACAGGTAAAGGGCATGAGGTTCTGTTGGAGCTGTGGATCTTAGGTCAGTGACCGTCCGCTGTCCTAGGACTTGTGCATTCACTAACAGTAGTAGGCATCTCAGGAAAATCCTTAAGCTTACAGTGTTGCTTCAGAGACCAGTGTTCTTATTTTTGAGGAAAATGGGATACAAAAATGAAATTTTGGCATATGTCCAAAGAGATATAAAAACACTTTTTTAGTGGAAGTTATTAGGCAGAATAGAAGCACTTAGAGAAGAGGCTTGCATGTAAGACAGTCTGGAGGCTGAATATTGGCCTGACTTACTCTGAAATGGAGAAGGGGCATATGGTGGCTGTGGGATGTGATAGTGGAAGAAGCTGGCCCCATGTCTCACACAGTGGCTGTGGGCATGTGGTGTATGAACAGCAGTCTAGCAGTGTAGTGACCACAGTAAGGACTGCCTGAGGGTGCAAATACAGCTTTTTGGTGAGCCAGGATCTCACCTTAGAAGCCAAGGACAAGGATACGAGGGGCTAAGAATGAAGGTGAAAGATGGCATTGCCCCCATTTCTGTGTCTCTTCCATTAAAACAATGAGGTAATACTGGGTTTCCTTAACTTCAAGTTCTGGTTTCTTTGGAAAAGATTCTGATTATGGCTAAAGAAAGTAAAACATCGTAGGCCAGTCAGTATTTGAAATTAGGGATCACATACAATGATTGCAGAACTGCACCATTGTGAAAGCTGTTTCTGTGGAAGGGGGTTTTCACTATCTGAGACTCTGTGCTTTCTTTTTATAATAAAGTGAAAGATTCAGCACACGTTAGGAAGTCAAAGGTGTCTGCACTAACGTCTCAAAGTTGGATGCTTTTTGCTATGTTCTGAACTTACATTTAGGAACATTGGTTTAGAATTATCTGTGGAATAATCAGAGATGTCTGTTAGGTAGTGATACTTAGCTGGGAACATAAGGAGAGGTTAGGTTAGATATATAAATTTGAGAACAGCAGTAATTGGAGATAAATGAAGTTCCCAAAAAGACGACAATAAAATGAGAAGAGAAAAAGAAAATGAGACAAGCACTAGCTACCAACAGGAGAGAAATAAAGGTTTATAAAGGATATAAGAGAAAAGAACCGGACTATCTTAAAAAGGAAGGGGAGTGCCCAGTGAGATGGCTCATCAATAAAGGTGCTTGCTTCCAACGTGACAACCTGAGTTCAGTTCTTGGACTTCGATTACAGGAGAGAACTGACTCCTGAAAGGTGCCCTCTGACGGCCACATGCACCCTGTGGCATGTATGAGCCCATATACAGACACCTGTAACCGCTTGTAAAAACATATGTAGAGTACTTGTTATTTTTTTTAGAAAGAAAGGAACATGTTTGCACATCACTAGTAAGGAGTAGTCAGCAGTGTCATGTGCAGATAAACAAGTGACACTGGGAAATGGCCTTTGGAGCTGACTGTTCCTTGC
Organism: Rattus rattus; assembly: GCF_011064425.1. Lineage (NCBI taxonomy): Eukaryota > Metazoa > Chordata > Mammalia > Rodentia > Muridae > Rattus > Rattus rattus. Next base: position 50,145,724 of record NC_046156.1, read on the forward strand.
TTTGGCTTTTCTAGACAGGGTATCTCTGTGGAACAGTTCTATCTGTTCTGGACTCCATTTGTAGACCAGGCTGGCCTCTAATTCAGTGATCTGCCTGCCTCTGCCTCCTAAATGTTGGGATTAAAGGTGCGTGTCACCTGCTTGGCCCAAGTTGACTCTTAAAGAGTAGTGAGAGCAGAGCTGGGTGTACCAGGTAACTGTGGGCAAGCAAGCCTGGGCTCCCTGTGAGCAGTGTGGGTTAAAGGGGAGGTGAACCAGGTTACTGAGGGCAAGCCTAGGCTCCCTGTGAGCATGCCAAGTGCTGGAATTAAAGGACGCGCCACCACTGCCCAGCTAAGCACATCTCTTGAACTCTAAACTAAAAAGGGAAAGTGAATTTTATCCAGTAAGAACACAGACTGATACCTGGTAACCAGGACTGTAGGAATCCTCAATCCTTAAGTCTCAGAACAAAGTGACTCTCTGAGTTGGAAGCCAGCCTGGTGTAGAGTGAGTTCCAGAACAGTGAAGACTACACAGAGAAACCCTGTCTTAAAAAACCAAGACAGGTGGGGGTGGGGGTGGAAGGTCTAGGCACCTAACAAAGTAGTCTTCCTTGGTTCTTTATTTCATGTGTTCTTTCTTTCGTGAGCTCCCCTCTTTCCCAGACTTGTTTATGCACTTATTTGATATTTCTTGTCATGCATGATCTCACTGAAAATAGTCTCTGGTTTATGAAACAAGTGTACATTGTTTTGATAGTGTCCCTGAAACAGGCAGTTTCTAAGATCGTGTAGAAGGCTTGGGCTGGTGAGATGGCTTAAGCAGTTTAGAGCACTGATTGTTCCTACAGAGGTCCTGAGTTCAATTCCCAGCAACCACATGGTGGCTCACAACCATCTGTAATGGGATCCGATGCCCTCTTCTGCTGTGTCTGAAGACAGCGACAGTACACACACACACACACACACACACACACAGACACACAGACACACACACACACACATAATAAATAAATCTTAAAAAAAAAAAAAAGAAGGCGGCTTAGTGTTGATCTCCTCGTGCTTCTACTCCTTAAAAAGCAGCAGCTCTATTGAGAGAATTATCCTTTAAAGTGTGTTATTAGTTGTGGATGAGGACCATGCCTGCATCCCAGCAAGCACCTGGGGTGATGAGGTAGGAAGTCAAGACTTTGAAGCCAGTGCTGGGTGAGGTGGGGCTGTGTCAAAGTTTATAATTAGGGTTCCCTTGTTTCCCATCTGTTAGTCTGCTTTCACTGGTTCCTCTTTAAGATTGGAAATATTTTGAAATAAATGCTTTACCTTTTTGGAACCCTTATTTCAGGATCACTCCAAGGGGCAGACTGAGATTTTAAATGGTTGTTTTCTCTAGAAACATAATGGCCTACTTTTCTAGTTCTTTTGTATACTTTCTAGATTACGAAGGAAGTGAAACTTGTTTTCCTCATTCCTTTTGTGTGATGGTTTTATTTTTGTTTCAGTGTGAGTCTTTCTCATGAAGAATCTAATGACTACAGAAAATCCTAAAGATAATAGAAACAGAGGAAGAACTCTGTATTCAGTCATGTGGTGTTTCTTTCCTTAATTAAATGCTGATGGCCTAACTTAGCTGGGTGCAGGCCGCTGTCACAACCTGAGTTGACAGTGTTGCTTATCTGGTTCAGGTTCCAATACGTACGAAGAGGCAGCTGCTTACATCCAGTGCCAGTTTGAAGATCTGAACCGAAGAAAGGACACCAAGGAGGTCTACACTCACTTCACCTGTGCCACAGACACCAAAAATGTGCAGTTTGTTTTTGATGCTGTTACAGATGTCATCATTAAAAACAACTTAAAGGAATGTGGGCTTTACTGAGAGGATGGCATAGTAAAAGGTAAAATTTCAGACAGTTTAGTTACAGTGCTGGGGGCTGGGTGGGATGGCTTTGTAAATGGTTTTCTAATTGACAGTGTTTTCTCTTTTTAGCTACTACAGGGAGGAATGTTGAGACCAGACATCATCTACTGTCTCTTGGGTCAGCGACAAGCATGACAGGACCAAGGAATGGCAACAGCATGTAGAATCTTTAGCACAATCTTCTGTATTAGGAAATGTTTAATTGGCATGAGAAGAGATGATCGAGTCAGACATGGAATTGGACAACTGTAAAGTACGACCGATCATCAGGGCACCGCTTGGACTTTAAATCTCAATGTTTAGGGCATATTGAAGTCGAGGTGCTGCATTCCAGAACTTAAACTTGTAGCTTACTGTTCCCCGTCTTTTTAACAAATGACCAGTAGTTAATTTCTAAGGTTTTTCTCATCAAGAGAACAATACCTAAAAACTCTTACTTGTTTGCAAAAGAATCTTCTGAGGACTCAGTCTTAACTATGCACACAATGTAGCCAGACATCTTGAAAATATTCCTCTTAGTAGGAACTGTTTGTTTTTAACTCTTGGAATTGTCAGGAGTAATATTCCACAGCTAAAATTCTTCCTGGTTATTGGGACTATATTAATAGAGCTTTTCGGAATGAAGTTTATGTTACTGTCGTGTTTAAAGTACCACAATGGCTTCTAAACAGCATTCACTTTGGAGAGCTGTACAGTAAGATTCTAGCTCTCGTTTCTTAAGCTTGCGGTTGGAAGTTAACCTTGTTTGTGCTGATTACCAAATTACTAGATGAATACTGATGTAATATGATAAACTGCTCTTGGGTACAGACACACGCAAGATAGCTGTCAGTTAGAGATGCAGACTCAAGTCACTGCTAAGTTGAGAACCAGTGACTTGCTGCTACAGATCTACCAAGGTGACCACATTGATTCTTGCCTGTTTGTCTCAGTCGTGAGGAGGTTTTGTATAAGGTGCCCCTTGTTTTCCATCTTTGTGGCCTTTTTTGCTAGGAGACATCTAAAAGTATAACAACTGTGCATGCCTTTCCTTTGTAAATGTGGTGCCAAATCCCTGCTTGCTGTCATTGTCACTGTATCGATGTTAACTGCAGTAGCGGCCCTTGCTGTGTTCTTTTTCTAAGACTTGCATTCTGGGACTCTGTTCCACTTTGTCACGTGTACAGACTTTAATCTGTTACAGCTGGCAGCAGTATTAACGCGGTGAGTAAAGAGCCCAGGATTGCTCCTGTTTGTAACCAGTCCTTTCTGGAAACCCTGTCTTCTGTTTCTTTTTGCCCCTGCTGAGTGTTCTTTGGCCTTTGAGAGTGGGTTTAGGTAGAAAAGTGTTTTTGAAAGTCTAGTTCCTTGATGTAATAGTATTATCAAATCTAGGGCTGGGGGCTTTATGTCCAGTCTGTGCAAGTCATACAAGTGTCTGATGTGTACAGCTTGCTTGCGCTGAGAGCTTCAGGCCTCTTGTACAGACTGTATCAAATGTCATTAAACACTGAGTGGACCACTGAGGGACGGCAAACAGAGGATGCATTTTGAGCATTTCAGATCAGTAGTTTGATCAGTGCCTTTTGAGGTCCAGTCTTTGTGGATTGGATCCGTTCATCTTTTGATGTTACCTCCTACTCATTTGAAAGAAGGTTGGTGGTCAGAACTGCTTTGGGAAGCAAGCCACGGTGATCAGTGCCTTCATTGGCAGCTTTTACCATTTTTAATTCTTACGTGTTTTGCAAAATCATTATTATGCAGACAGTATAACTGTTATCTTACAAATATTTCCATAGGGCTAAGAAAGTGTCACTTGAAAGAAAAGTATTGATTTCAATCAGCGATTGACTCAATTCCCACAGTGTAGGGGTTAATAAGTCTTACTCTCAATTTATCGTTCCTTTGTTGTATTCTGTAATATAAGAACATCTGGGAATGCGAACTAGTGGAATATGTTTTCATAATTTTTCTATACTTTGGGTTTAATAAAATGGTGTTGATAATCTAAAATAATAGATCATCCAAATTTAATTTTACTTCAGAATGCATTTTGTATTTTCATTTGAATGTCTATTTTTTAAACCTTTCTGTTAATTAAAAATAGAAGTCCTTCACTTCTTCGCCTCTACACACCACTTGGATTTGCCTTGTGTTTACATGAGCTCGTTCTGACTTTACCACCCAGGTTCCTTCCTTTAGAACAGAGGGAGGTCATTGGAGTTTTCAAATACGACCCAAGGGAAAATGCTCCAAAGCTGTCTGAAGATTGTCTCTTGACTCACCGTGGGCTTTTAGCCTGTAAGGTCTAGACTTTCTCCTCACTAAAGTGGACTTTGAAGAACATTTCCTAGGCAGAATCAGAATGTGGGAGTGAAGCATCCTAGTAGCCTGGAGGAAAGAAAGGTTGATCCTTAGAGTTAAAGAAGCCAAGTTAGGTGTTTTCTCTGGAAAATGCTCATGTTTCATGGTGGGTAGTGTTTACATCGAGGTGGCCAGACCTTTGGACCATCCTGGATGTCAACTAAGAACATTAACGTTTCATTAATAAAAAACAGTAAGTAGACCTTAGTTGGGAGAATGGCAGCAATGGTCTTTGTTGTTGACAGCCACCTTTTCTCGTGAGTGAAAGCATGGATGGGTAGGTATTCTCCTAATGGACTCTCCTTTAACTTATCAATTCAAGCTTGTCCTACAAGCCTCTGCCATGAAATTCCAGAAACTAATATAGTGGTTTGTCAGTGGATCTTGACACAATATTTTCCATCTTGGATAGTTTAAGTTCTAAATTGTACAGCTGTAGCTCACGGTATCATTTAACCAATGGGTTGTTACTATTTACAAGGTGCTGAAGTCATACAGTAAGTAGACCAATTTTAAGACATCTAAATTCTCATATATATCATTGTACATATATTTTTAGGCTCTTTAGCCAAAAATACCTGCTGGCTTCTAATTCATCCACTCAGCACACGCCCCTCCCCGGCCCCGCCATTGTTTATACTTGTGGTTTTAGGCAGCTCTTTGGCTGACATTTGGATCTCTGTCCACTCGTTCAGCACTTGTTGCAGGATTCCTCGGTGGATTGAAGGCACATGGAAAGTCTCGTTCTGGTTAAAAACCTTCCTGCCCCTCTTCCAGATGGTAAGGTCGTTGATCAGAGTCCTCTAGTCTACACCAGCACTTGGGTTGGTGTCAGCACCTGGACTCTTACATTTCTTATGTTTTACTGACTTGAAGGAAAATGTTATTTTCTTCTGCCTCTATTCCCAGGTAACTACTGTGTTCTTCCTCCAACTCCACAGTACAAACCAGAGACCTGACCCGGGTCAGACACAGCTCTCCATGTGACTCTCTGACCTCATACATTATTATATTGTTCCCGGTACGCACAAGAGAAAATACAGATCGTCTATCAGCTTGCTGTGGAAGCTTGGTTTTTATGTGGATTATTAGGAAACGAAAATACAGATTTTCTAGATTAGGAAACTGATTTCCAGAATGGCCAAGGTCTTCATTCATTTAAATATACTCACCCCCTTTTTGTGGAGGACAACATACTTTAGAATGAGTCAGGGTAGGTAGTACAATTTTTTTTCCTTTAATTCCATGTCTGGGCCTGACACTTTAGATCTTCTCAGGAGTAAGAGGTCACACCCCAGGTACATGGCTAACTTACATAGATTCTCCCGCTAAACTGAACTAAATTAAAACTCAAAGGCATCCTAGAGAAATGTGCTTTTTACTAAATTGCTTAAGCAGCTGTGCCAGTAGTTGAGGGCAACAGAAGAGACTCTGATATTAAGAATACATTTATTCATTAAAGAATAGGCATAGTCTCAAAGTCACGAGTGAGTGACTTAGTTTTTATCCCCCCCCCCCCCGGAGCTGAGGACCAAACCCAGGGCCTAGTTTTTATTCTTATCAGTAATTTAGAAACACTTCTGGGGGTTGGGGATTTAGCTCAGTGGTAGAGCGCTTGCTAGGCCCTGGGTTCGGTCTCCAGCTACAAAAAAAAAGAAACAAAAAAAAACAAAAAAAAAAGAAACACTTCTGGGTTCCCGGGAGATGGCTCAGGAGTTAAGAGCATTCTGCTCTTCCCAAGGACCTGGCTTCAGTTCCCAATACCCACATGACAGCTCACAGCCGTCCAAACCTCTAGTTCCTGGGACCCTGACACCCCCTGAAGACGCCAGATAAAAGTGGTACATGTACATAGATGTAGGTAGGACAGTCATACGTAAAAAATAAAAATGACCCTTGTTAAAAATTATTTTACACGTGTCTGCAAAGTGCCTTTCATACAAACAACTGATGCGAGGACGGTTGGGTCAAAGTACGTTTCCACATCTTAGGTGCAGAGTACTTAGTTCTCTTCAAAATTTCAAAAAAGACTTGGACACCCAAACATGCGTTTCTATCTACTTCATTTGTATATAGCATTTATATATATTTAGTGACAGGTTTGACCGTCTTGTGACCAGTGACTTTATGTAACAATGGGGGAGTATGCACTTGCAGGTCACAGGGTAGCAGAAGTGATTTTCCTGGTACACTAGTGCAGCGTATTAGCATTGGCCAAATTGACCCGTGTTCTGGCTTAGGTAACTTACCTACCCCCAGGGCCACCTCTGTGGGACTACTCGGGCATTTTCACTGTTGAGATTTCCCAAAGGTGAATGGATACGCAAGAAATTACTTTTTCTTTCTTCTTATCTTTATTCGTGTCAGACAACAGTCCTGATAGCTCTTAGAAACCTTAGGAAACAGAATCACCTGGAGCAGCGCTGAGTTCCGTTCTTTCCTTGGCTTCTCCCTAAGCCATGAACTTTCTGAGCAGGTCACTTTCTGGCTTACACTGCTCTTATGTTGTTCAAAGATGGGCTACACTAAATTGTTCTAAGTGCGATATTCTAGAGTTCTGGCCAGATAGAACATGTGGAGATGGGATGTGCTTTATGATAGTCAGAATTTGACTACACTACAAGAAACAACAACATGTCATACAACACACAGACTTAGTTAGTAGCTGGTGCATAGCCTCACTCCCCCATATCCATCGTGAGAATTTGTTTATCCTGTGAAGCAGGGTAAAGGTCTTTGTTTTATATTTCAGCCATCTTTATTTTCCATTCTTGCTGGTATGTTCCCTTCCTCTAGCTCAGTATGCCTATCTTACCTCACAGAAACGTCATGTTGTCACCAGGCCACACCACCAGAGGCCCTGGCACTTGAAGTCCCTGGCCAGCTGGGAAGTCCTGCTAGAATCCGTGCTGGGGGCTGTGCTGGGCAGAGAGGACAGTGGGAGATCAGTGTCCTTCACGATTGGCCCCCTTCTCCCAGCACTGCCAGCATTCTGGTCTGTGGCATATCTTCAAGTAGAGAGAGAGGCTAGAGTTCCGTTGTGGCACCTTGAGAGTGACAGGGATACTGATTCAGTGGTGTGTTACGGTCTAAGTAGGGACAGTTAAAGTATGTGAGTCTCTTATATTGCTCTCAAGGCCGATGGCTGGCACTGCTGTCATGCGTCATCCCTTTACCCTCCAAGTGTACCAGCATAATTCTAATTATTTTCCATTATCTTTATTGTAGGAAGAACACATAACAAGAGGCCCCAAGTTTTATAGTTAAGTGTCCAGTTGAAGAGCATTAAGTCCATTCCACCTTTGCACATCCATCTCCAAAATTGACTTCCTCTCTTAACTGGAAGCTCTAACTACCAAACAGTCACTTCAGCTCCCTCTTCCTTCCAGGGCCTGGCAACCATCATTTGTAATTTTCTTTTCTGGTTTTACATAGTTCAGATAAGTGGATCTATACAGCATTTGTTCTGTCATGTTATAGTATTTTTTAAAAAGCAACTATCAGATTTCTGTGAAACTTAGCAGTCTATTCAGGTTGTCACCAGCGTCCTTTAATCATGCTGTGGCAGGGAAATGCATACCAGTCTTTCACTGCCATCTAAGACCACCCTAAGGTCATGCCATCAATCAGCCAAATTTGCTTATACTTTTACAACTGTTAATTCTGTTAGGGAACCTACTCATCTTAGTCGGGTTCCTTTTGAATTCAGATTTTTTTTTAGATTGATTTATTTATTATATATAAGTACCTTGTAGCTGTCTTCAGACACACCAGAAGAGGGCATCAGATCCCATTACAGATGGTTGTGAGCCACCACGTGGTTGCTGGGAATTGAACTCAGGACCTTTGGAAGAGCAGTCAGTGCTCTTAACCGCTGAGCCATCTCTCCAGCCCCTAAGTAAGTTCACAGTAGAAGAAAATAGGCTTGGTATCTGTTTTTATTAGTGAAAAGAATTTCTGTCAGCTTATAAAGAATATTTCATTTAGTAGTAATTTCTAATAAGGCAGAAGAAACAAAAGATAACAGAATATATGGTGTAGATGTGGTTTTAAGCCTTTTTGTTTTCTATACAAGCTTTCCGTGTACATAATCAAAATGCCTGAGATAAAAATAGGCCATTTAGCCTGGTATGGTTGTGCATGCCTTTAAGCCCAGCAAAAGGGAGGCAGAGATAGGTGGGTTTTTAACAGCAATCGGGCGGGCGGGCAGGCAGGCGGGCAGGCAGGCAGAAAGCCAAAGCAGGCTGTTCATGCAGAAGTACAAATTGATTTTGTGGCTCTGCAGTGGAGTGGAGGGACATTCTCAGCCTGCCAGGTTAAGCTGCAGTAAGGGTTAAAGCAACAGTAACTATGTTTCCCTCTCTCCTTGGAGAGGAGTCCCGGCTGAGTTTCAGAAAGTCATTCTGACTTTGTTCTAAGGTACAGATGTGTGGGTGACCAGGGCCCAAGGTGTTAGGCTCTGCAGCGGGGCACTTTAACTTGAAAACATTCTATGTGGGTATCCACATCCAAACATCAATTAAAGAAACAGCGGGACACGGTCCTTTAAGGAGTTGCTGTTCTATGTTTCCCTAGAAAGTAATTTTGTGAGATGTGCATGCACGGCAGATTATGTGAATTTGCAAGCTGGCCAAACATTAAAATGCCGGTCGGAAAGCAGGAGAGGACGAGGGTGCAGCTCTGGTTCTGGTGAATTTTATGGTCGAGTTGCATTGATTCTTACACTAAAAGACAAGTCTCGTGTGAATGTTAGCGGCCAGAGAGATCAAAAGCGCAGTCCAGCTAAGTTCAGGGGAAGCGCTCCTGTGTGGAGCATGTGGGGCAAACTTGTTTGGGGCCTGAGTGGACGATCGTACTCGGGTTCCTGTTCTTTTGAGGTTTCATTATGTTGCCCTGGCTGGCTTAGAACTCAGAGATCCTCTTGCCTCTGCCTCCTGAGCACAGTTCTGGAATTAAAGCTGTGTGACAGCGCTCCTGGCTGTTTCTCAGTGTCTTAAGCTCCAGAGTCTACAGATAATACAATTGTTTCATTTGCTTGTTTCCTCTGTGACTCTGAAGGATCAGGGTGAGGGCTCCGTGGTTTAGAAACACAGGCTGCTCTTCCAGAGAAGCCGGGTTCCATTCCCAGCACCCACATGGTGGCTCACATCATGTGTGACTCTAACTTCAGGGGTCTGATTCCCTCTTCTGACCTCAGCAAGCACCTGCATGCAGTGGTGCACAGACGTACATGCAGGCAAAACACCTGTAAAATAAGAAGGGATCACTTTTAAAAATCACAGTCTGAGATGGGTGTGTTGGTCCATGTCTGTAGTCCTGGCTGTTTGCCCGACTGGAGCGGGCGGATCTCTTGAACTCACAAATTCAAGAACAGTGTTGACAATACAGTGAGACCCCATCTCATCAGAAAAACCAATATTACTCTGAAAAGAGATCCATAGCCTTCATCCTGCTGGAGAGGTTCATGATTTACAACTCAGAATCACAATATGCTGTGTGAGGGTGAGCAGTGCTGGTGGCTGGGCCGTGCCGTTCAACGTAGTCTTTATGTCCCCTCTTGAGAGATGCTTTGCCCAGGTGGGGCTCATTTATTTATTTTTGTGTTTAGTTCTTTTTGTTTTTAAATTGTTAGTAGCCATATTTAGAGCAGTTCCTGTGGTAATTCTGGCAGGTTGATGTGTGTGTGTGTGTGTGTGTGTGTGTGTGTGTGTACACGTGTGTGTGTGCACACTCACAGTATGGGCATGCACGCGTGTTTCAGCAGTGTCCGGTTCTTCGGTGCATTTCAAGCTCATGAGGCTGGCTGGCTCTCCACTATTAATATTGCTGGAAGCAGCTACGTGTGAATGGGTGTTTCTGGCAAGGAGCAGACTTTCATTTTAATTGACACTTTCTTTTATATACTAAACCATGGATGCCAAGTGCGTTCCTCACTAGTGGTTGTAAGTGCTAAATCTATACATGGCTTCACCACCTCCTGTCAAGATAAATGCAAGCTTCATTTCCCCCCTCTGAGGAGTTCAAAGGAATAATTTATCCCTGGCTTGTTTGGGAAGATGTTTGCAGCCAACCTCACATGGACCCAGCTGCAAAAATTTCCAGTGCCTCAAGCAAGCTCAGCAACCGTTTTTGTTCCTGTGAAACACGGAGCAGTTGGAATGAGAATTCAGATTGCTCACTTGTTCAAATCCTGTGATACAGAAGTGGCAGCCATAAAGGCTTAAGTGGGAGTGTATTGATGTCTTCAAGTTCAGTCTGACACTCTTTCGAGAGCTAAGCCGTTATTTACATAGAAAAAGGAAACACCCGGGATGCAGGAAAGGGGGAATTGTTTTGTAATAAAGATGATCATTTTTGAGTGAGTTCCTTAGAAATGAGTGCACGTCTGTCCTGCCGTGAGGCAGGTCTCTGAGCTGAGGCATATGCATCTGCCAGTAAAAACACGGGCAGGAACAATTTTTAATACTTTACCGCTCAATGTAAGGAATGCTTGCTGTTAGGCTCTGAGATAGTTTATTAATCCCAAGTATGGTAGCCCATCAATTGCAGCTGTCATGGCGGCTTTCTGTGGCCAACCGCAGCAGCCGTCCTGTGCCTCAGTTAGGTTTGTGCTCTTCACAATGACCCTGTGAAGTAAGCGAGGGAGTTACCTTCATCACAGAGAAGCCAGTACTCGAACCTGGGCTTTAGGATCGCTGGCCGTGCGTCTTTAAAGTGTGCTGGCCACACTACTAACAGTTGTGAGCGCCTTCTCATTTGTCATGTTCTGATACGTGTTGACTAATTTTCTGCATGAAGCCTCAGATTCTAAGCTTGCTTATAGAATATATATCGGAGGAACTGCGCATTAAAAGAGCCCACAGTCCTTGAGGTTTTCCTTGATGATAATGTCTGTGACTGCATCAAACACAAATTTGACGTTCTGTGTGTCCGTAGCACAAGTCATGTGGCTGTAGATCTCTTTGACATCTTTCCTCATGTTGAGGTCAAGGAACTGACTCTTGATGTAATTCCCAGCATCCTCATAGGAATTGTTGCCTAGTTAAAAAAAAAAAGGTAATGTAGAATTAATTAACCTATAAATGTTGAGTTTTTAGGTGACTGATTTGGTTCTTGGAGTATTGCGTTAGGCCAGTGGGTCTCAGCCTATGGATCCCGACCCCTTTACAGGGAGTGCGTATCACATGCTTACATTCTGGTCCACAACCGCAGCCAAAGCACAGTTATAAAGTAGCAGGCAGTAACTTTATGGATGGTGGTCAGCACAACATGAGGAATTGTACGCAAGGATCGCAGCGTTAGGAAGGTTGGGAACCACTGGGTTAAACGTTCTGGCCGATATCCTCGGATGGCTCTGGTGTATCTGCTCTACTCCACACACATCTGAACTTGAACCATTCATCCCGTAAGGCAAGCTCCTTTGTGCCTTGGCCTCTGGAGTGAGACAATCCCATCACCGTGAACTCTTACCGTCATACTCCGGGAAACAGATACTGAGGTGGACTTTCTTAATTTTTTCCTCAAAGAGGTCCTTCTTGTTGAGAAAGAGAACAATTGAAGTAGCCGCAAAGAACTTGTGGTTACAGATGCTGTTGAACAGATGTAGAGACTCGTGCATGCGATTCTGGTGAGGAAACATTGTGGGAAATATCAGATCAGCTTGTGGGGAGGATGTCTGTGTATTCCTGTTCCGACTGAACAGACTAGTGTTCCAAATATAAAGGGAAAGCAAGGGAACAAACCACGTTTTTAGTGTGGTGGGGCAGAACCAAACATTCCTGTCTGTCATTTCAATAGCTCTGATTTGGGTGAGATTACAGATGTCTCAGAGTCTCAGGTTCCTTAAAGAGTTACGAAAGCTCCGTGAGGACATGTGTCTGTGGTAGTAGTTGGCTACAGGGATGGTTAGCTTCCGGGGTACAAGTAACATTTGTAGTGCCACTGCTAGGCTGGAACCAGGTCCACATTAGCTCTTTGTCACTTGCATCTCCGAGATGATTTTGCTGGGCTCCTGTCAGGAGATCCCAAGTTTCAGCAGGGGGAAGACTGTGACATGGATTCTTTGGCCCTGATGTCACAGGTAAGGGCTGGAGGATTTCACAGTGCCACACCAACACTTCTCTCATAGCTACCTTGACAGAGGAAGAGAGACGTGCTGTATGTCTGCAAAGTCCAGAGTTAGCCAGTGGCCAAGTCAGGTAAGCATTTAGGGAATAGGCCTTTGGGTCCTGAAGGGTGCCACCAGCTGACTTGACTTCATTCCTGTCAGCTCATCAGGGAAAACTGAGTAGATGAGAGTGAGAAAAGCTTTTCCTCACTGTTAATGCTCCTCCTGTTGATACTTCAATACCTTGTAAACTCACAGGAAAATGGAAGAGATCTGGGAACATGAATAATGCTATTAAGATATTTTGGCTAAAAGGGACAGAGTACTCTACTGTGAACCCTGTCAGTTAAAGAGAAGGAATGGCAACAAAACTGGAGTGACAGGAGGATAGACCAGAGCTGGAGTGACAGGAGGATAGACCAGAGCTGGAGTGACAGGAGGATAGACCAGAGCTGACAGGAGGACAGACCAGAGCTGCAGTGACAGGAGGATAGACCAGAGCTGGAGTGACAGGAGGAGAGACCAGAGCTGCAGTGACAGGAGGACAGACCAGAGCTGCAGTGACAGGAGGAGAGACCAGAGCTGCAGTGACAGGAGGAGAGACCAGAGCTGCAGTGACAGGAGGAGAGACCAGAGCTGCAGTGACAGGAGGAGAGACCAGAGCTGCAGTGACAGGAGGATAGACCAGAGCTGCAGTGACAGGAGGAGAGACCAGAGCTGGAGTGACAGGAGGAGAGACCAGAGCTGCAGTGACAGGAGGACAGACCAGAGCTGGAGTGACAGGAGGATAGACCAGAGCTGGAGTGACAGGAGGATAGACCAGAGCTGGAGTGACAGGAGGAGAGACCAGAGCTGCAGTGACAGGAGGACAGACCAGAGCTGCAGTGACAGGAGGAGAGACCAGAGCTGGAGTGACAGGAGGAGAGACCAGAGCTGGAGTGACAGGAGGAGAGACCAGAGCTGCAGTGACAGGAGGAGAGACCAGAGCTGGAGTGACAGGAGGAGAGACCAGAGCTGGAGTGACAGGAGGATAGACCAGAGCTGGAGTGACAGGAGGAGAGACCAGAGCTGCAGTGACAGGAGGAGAGACCAGAGCTGACAGGAGGATGACAGTGACAGGATAGACCAGAGCTGGAGTGACAGGAGGATAGACCAGAGCTGCAGTGACAGGAGGAGAGACCAGAGCTGGAGTGACAGGAGGGATAGACCAGAGCTGGAGTGACAGGAGGAGAGACCAGAGCTGGAGTGACAGGAGGAGAGACCAGAGCTGCAGTGACAGGAGGACAGACCAGAGCTGGAGTGACAGGAGGAGAGACCAGAGCTGGAGTGACAGGAGGGACAGACCAGAGCTGCAGTGACCGGCAGACCAGAGCTGCAGTGACAGGAGGACAGACCAGAGCTGCAGTGACAGGAGGACAGACCAGAGCTGCAGTGACAGGAGGACAGACCAGAGCTGAGAGCAGAGATGGAGTGACAGGAGGAAAGACCAGAGCTGGAGTGACAGGAGGATAGACCAGAGCTGGAGTGACAGGAGGATAGACCAGAGCTGCAGTGACAGGAGGAGAGACCAGAGCTGCAGTGACAGGAGGATAGACCAGAGCTGGAGTGACAGGAGGATAGACCAGAGCTGGAGTGACAGGAGGATAGACCAGAGCTGGAGTGACAGGAGGACAGACCAGAGAGCAGGAGGATAGACCAGAGCTGGAGTGACAGGAGGATAGACCAGAGCTGGAGTGACAGGAGGATAGACCAGAGCTGGAGTGACAGGAGGAGAGACCAGAGCTGGAGTGACAGGAGGAGAGACCAGAGCTGGAGTGACAGGAGGATAGACCAGAGCTGGAGTGACAGGAGGACAGACCAGAGCTGGAGTGACAGGAGGATAGACCAGAGCTGGAGTGACAGGAGGATAGACCAGAGCTGGAGTGACAGGAGGATAGACCAGAGCTGGAGTGACAGGAGGAGAGACCAGAGCTGGAGTGACAGGAGGAGAGACCAGAGATGCAGTGCCAGGAGGAGAGAACAGAGCTGGAGTGACAGGAGGACAGACCAGAGCTGCAGTGACAGGAGGACAGACCAGAGCTGCAGTGACAGGAGGACAGACCAGAGCTGCAGTGACAGGAGGAGAGAAGCTGTGTTTTCTGTTGGGCAGCTGGCCATCATGGAATACATGTTTATGTGAAAATAGTGTTTTCGCATCTTTGACTTTTTTTATCTCAAGAAAAGGGAACTGGCACGAAGATAGACAGCGCAAGTCCTTCCCTGCACTGTCTGTTCGTCCATCCTCATCCACTTAGCATCACTTCCTCTGGCTATTGATGGCCTATAGTATATAATACTTGGATTTCTAACCTCAGACCAAACTCATGCTCAGTCAGTCAGGAACTTCACAGTACTCACCTAGAACCTACAGCAGAAAAGGGGTTTCTGTGGTGATTAATAAATTAGACAGATTGCTCTGCTAGGAGATACTAGGCTGCCAGCGTCAGCTGGTTGGGGCAGTGGAATGATGCGGTTTGGAAGAGGCGCATGAGGAAAACCGATCTGAAACTAAAGGCCGCTCACCACCTCGTCATCCTCCACCAGCACCATGTCATAGGCGCTGAGAGCAGCACAGAAAATGATGCAGGTGACTCCCTCAAAGCAGTGGATCCATTTCTTCCTCTCTGATCTCTGCCCTCCCACGTCAAACATCCTAAGGGAAGAAGCAGCTGTTCTCATGGGTGTGGCCAGATGTGACTCAGTTGCCTCTGGTATTCACCCCGAGGGATGGCCGCTTGGGGCCAGTTAGTAGCAAAAAAAAAAAAAAAAAAAAAAGGCAGGAGGAGGGGAAGGACAGTAATTAAGATGGGGCATCAGCCAAGGCCAAGAAAACACGCTGTGAGACCTGAGATTCCCCAGGGAACCCAGTGCTGACCTAAAATTCAAATCTTTTACAGAAAACTTGGTCTCGATGATGCCTGTTGTCTTGACTCTGGATCGAAGCACATCTTGCTCATTAGGGAGGTAGTCAGGGTCTGTAATCCGGTCCAGCTGGTTCAGGTAACTATCAAAAAGAAGGTGACATCAGTGATGGTGCAGTCCGCAGAGACTAAAGGAGGCAAACAGTCTCCCCATAAGTCACACAGCTACCACAGTGTTAGAAGCAGGACTGGAGTCCACAGCACCGAATCCAGGACTCTGCAAAGGCTTGCGTGCTTAGAGAAGGTGAGGCCTGGGCTGCAGAGATGGCTCAGTGGTTAAGAGCACTGACTGCTCTTCCAGAGGTCCTGAGTTCAAATCCCAGCAGCCACATGGTGGCTCACAACCATCCGTAATGGGACCTGATGCCCTCTTATGGTGTGTCTGAAGACGACGACAGTGTACTTATGTATAATAAATAAATCTTTAAAAAAAAAAAAAAGAAAGAAAAGAAAAGGTGAGGGCTGAGGGCCACACCCTGATGAGGTGAGTGCTCTGTCCTCCTGGCTCTGCCTCTTTCTAGACAGGAAATAGATCTAAAGAGGCTTTGAAGACACGAGACACCAAGACAATGTGTGGACCCTATCCCCTGAGTCAAGCTGGGGAATGGGAACACATTTTGAGAGTTGATACTGAGGAATTAAGTGTTTAGGTGAGATGATATAGTCTCCTCCTTATGTTTTAAGTACATAATGAAATCCTGAGGATGGCGTAATAGCTACAGAACACTGAAAGGAATCCAGAGGTAGGGGTGAGAAGTGAACTCAGGATGGCCGTGAATCAACCTCGAACCCTGGCTCACCGTATCTCACCTTCGTACGTTCAGAAGGTTCCATACGGACGTGAGAGTTTAGGAAGGGCAGAGGGGGGCAGATGTGAAACAAATAGACTTACTATGGAGAGGGAAGGAAAACTGACACAAATGTCGATATGTACTCTAAGTATTTAAGCATTTAAATTATCACTAAACCCTAGAAGACTTGAGAGTCATGCGCCCACTTTACAGATATAGGAAGACTTTGGAGGAATTACTCGGGAGAGTGAGACACAAGGACTGAGTTTCAGGCCAGCTCTGGCTACAGAGTAAGACTCTCACAATCAAAACAAGAAAGCCCTGTGGCATACTATAAAAACTCAGCCTCGCGGTCACTGGAACCTGGACTCAAGTACAGCCGCTTCTGCTGCTCAGGCCCCTTGGCTGAGTTAACATCACTGGACTGCAGGTTCTCTACGAGAAAATGGGGCTCATGTACCCTGAAGGCTGGCTTGCAAACAGATAAAGGGCCCTGAGATATAGCATATGTCATGTACCTAGCAGGGACAGAAACTTAGTAAGGGAAGATACCAGACACTAAATAGCATTACTTCAAGATGAGGTGACAGGGCACAAACCCAGGGCTGCTTGGTCCCACCACTCATGCCCACTCCCAATCCTGTACTGTTGGGAGTTGATATCTTTTTGGAACCAGCTTTGCAAACTGGATTGTCTCTTAGTGTCTGACAATCTTTCTGTGGTTTGCCTCTTGAGATAGGACCAAGCATTGCTAAGCAGAGCCCCCTGGTTTGGACATTGTGTCTTCAGCTTCCTAGGCAAATGTCTCCACAGGCTTAAGTTCAGTTTGTGGGTCTGCAGTGCCCACTGCCTAGACTTACAGCTGGGTGGGATTTCCTCTGGGCTTTGCCCGCCGCCTCCCCCAGAGTCTTACTAAGATGCCGAGTCATTGAGCTGGAACTCTGCGGCTCTGTCAAAGCAGGCTTGAACTCCACCGTCCTTCCACAACTTTCTGATGACCTCCACCAGCTCGGAAGGCATGGTTCCCTCCTCGGTGGAGTCAGCCAGGTTGTTGAGCTGTCTCCCGGCTTCCTGTGTAATCCAGAAATCTGGCTGAGAATGAGCTAGGACTAGGTCAGTGGCTTTCCAGGGGCGTTTCTGGGAACGTATTGAGTGGAAAGCATTTTGCATTGCTCCCAAAGCCCAAGGTAGACCTGTCTCAGTGAAGGTGCAGTTTAACTGCTAATTAACTTCCAGCATGCTCTCCAGATGTAGCTAGCCCTGGGGTTTCTAGAGGACAGTCCTAGGAGCTTCCTTCAGGTCTTAGACTTCAGATGACCCTGAAGGTGGATTGGTAGAAGATACAGGTTCGTTGCTGCAGGGACTGGAAATGTAAAAGCTATACTAGCCCTGAATGCACAACCCAGGAAAATGCTAGTGTATTAGCTTATAAAAGCCCCATAGCGGGGTTGGGGATTTAGCTCTCAGTGGTAGAGCGCTTGCCTGAAGCGCAAGGCCCTGGGTTGGGTCCCCAGCTCCAAAAAAAAAAAAAAAAAAAAAAAAAAAAAAAAAAAAGCCCCATAGCTCGGGCAAAACCCCAAGGAGAGTATGTTTTAGTGATAAATTAAGATAAAAAGGCAAAAAGATGCTGGGAGTGGGTTGTGTAAACATTCGTTATAAAGGTAGAAGTTGCTTACTCTTCTAGAACGAGGATGATTGGAAGTTTCGCAGATGCCATTTGACTTACACAGACCTTTTTTCTTACCCGACTTTCCTTGTGGTTTGCTGGTCTCTGGTCTATTTCTTCTCCCGCTTCCACCCAGAACCAGATAACATTAGTCACGTACCGCACAGCTTGGTTCAGCATAGTCAATGCCTAGTGTGGACATGGCTCTGATGATAGCCAGGATGGACTGCAACACATTCCCATAGATGACAGACTTGAACTCTAGGCATTCTTCGGGTGAGTAGCCATCCTGGTGAATGATCCTTGAGGGAACAGACACTAAACTTTTAGCTGGGCCTGAGGAACCAGAGCTAAGGGCCTGGGACTCTCTGGGGGCGGGAGGAGGCGTTTAAGAAACCACCTGTATTTGCTGTCCCCAAGGGCAGGGTGAGGGAAGGGACATTGTAGAGTAGGTCCTTTAGTCCAGGGCCCCTTGGAGCTAGTGACTCTTCTGCTCAACACCAACACCAACTCCACTGGCTCCCCACCTCGCTCCTCCCGGGGTTGTGTCTCCACTCACTTCATTTGTTTGACGATTGTGCTCTTCCCGGACTCTCCCGCACCTGGAAGGGAAATGTTTATGCTGTCAGTGTCCACCACTTCTCCTCAGTGGTCCAGAAGATGCTGTGTGCTTTCTGGGAGACACCTTGAGCTCAGGCCGTTCAACCTAGATTTAGAGCAGTTCCTCCCCTTTAGCACTATTTACAACAGAGGCTGGGTTTGGTTTTTGGGGGGTGGGGTGGGGGGAGGTTGAGACAGGGTTTCTCTGTGTAGCCCTGGCTGTCCTGGAATTCATTCTGTGGACCAGGCTGGTCTTGAACTCAGAGATCTGCTTGTCTCTGCTTTCTGAGTGCTATGATTAAAGGTGTGCACTACCACCCCAGCTATGGGGATTTTTTTTTTAATGGCTGCCTAGTACATGTTAAGATGTTTAGAATCCCCGGTCTCTCCCCACTAGGGGCCATTACTATCCTACTCTTCGTAACAACCAAGTATTTCCAGACTCATGGTCTCCCTATAGGAACCACTGATAGACTCATAGAAATTCCTTTAAAATATTCACACTGCCTATGTTTGACTCAGGCAAGTAGTCTTGGGTAGAACTGGAAAGAGCCGGGCCTCGTCATTGAAATTCTTTCCCCTTACAATCTTTTTTTTTTTTTTGGAGCTGGGGACCGAACCCAGGGCCTTGCGCTTGCTAGGCAAGTGCTCTACCACTGAGCCAAATCCCCAAACCCACCCCTTACAATCTTGATAGTGCCTGTTATTGGCTGAAACATTCCAGTATCCTCAGTCAGGCTAACCTCTCGCCCATCAAGAACTCGTGATCTTCCAGGCCTCTCTGCCGACTGACCAACCTGATCCCTCAGTCCCCTCCCACTTTGCCTGTGCCTGCTCCCTCTAAGCCGCTTATCCTGAACCTAGACAATCTGCTTAGGCTTAAAAGATCTGTCTCTGCAGTCTCTGTTCCCTGTGTGTAACTCTTGGATCCCTTAGAGCCTGGTCCAGCTTACAAATAGGCCCCGAGTGTGTCCGTGGGCTCTGCTGCTCCAATTCCCCAGGTTCTCTATGGAAACCCGTCCTAGGAAGCCAGCCTGATGCTACACAGAGCTATCGGCCACACTTCAGAAGGACCATTGCTGTTTTGGGTTCGTGGTGTGTGTGTGTGTGTGTGTGTGTGTGTGTGTGTGTGTGTGTGTGTGTGTGTGTGTGCCAGGCGTCAGTTTCTTATGATCAGTTTCCCTGACTGACCCACTGAGACACTTTTACCATCTGCACCAGCCAGGGATCTGCTTAGGATGCATCCAGTTGATGAAGCCGCCAGATGTCAGAGGCTTTAGAGCACTTACCTAACAGAAAGCCAGGCGGGAGTTTCTGTTCTTAAAGACTCCTCCTTCCCCATGTCCCTCCCCTCCCTGCCAGGTTCCACTGCTTCCAACATCTTGAAAGCAAGAAGTATCCAGTCTGCTTGGCAAAACCCAGGAGGCTTATCCTCGAGTTGGGATCGGGTGGTGGTGCTTCGTGAGTCCATGGGTGAGGGACAGTCCTGGTTACTTTGCGGCACAGGTCTCTGACTACAGGTTTGGGGTGTGCCTGCATGGCTGGCCGGGGGTTCTTGGTAGTTGTTGAACCAAAAGGAAGTGTTATTGCAGTTGGGTAGCCCAACCTTATCTTTGCCCAGCCCCAGGGGAAGTAAACCAGCTCTGGTAACCCTGACGTTGTGGGTCTCCTTGCGGTGCCCGTGCAGGCTCCAGAGTAACTTTGCTAGCTCTAAGCTCTGCTTGGTTTCTTAGCGTGAGACTGAACTAGAGTAAGGAGAAGGCACCCGTGCTAGTTCATCTACTCATGTCACTCACCAAGCAGCAGCAGCTTGACGGTCTTGGCTTCCTTGTCAGCATCCTCCTGCAGCTTCTTTTCCAGCTCCCTGGACCTCTTGGCAAGTTCTTTGTCCTCAGCACTGATGCCACTCCCCATCTCTGCTGTCCCCTCAGAGAAGGGACGTTTTCTCTGGCTCTTCAGTTCTTCCTGTCTATGAGACAGAGAAAAAGGAAAACTCGGTTAAGATAGAGTAACATTCTCTTGCTCCCGTACTAGCTGAGCGAGAGTGTGGAATGGTGGTGCTTGTACCCCTGTCTGCCTTGGCTCCAGACTCCCTAGCCCAGCTGGAGAACTACTTCTTAATCCAGGGATTGTCCCCTTTATGTCTAGCAGTATGACAGAGCAAGCCAATTAAAAGCTTTGCCAGTCAGATAAAGGGCAAAGGCTAACATTTTTGTTTGTTTGTTTTTGTTTTGCTTTGTTTTATGAGGGAAATGATCTGGGTTCTGACATAGCCAGAAAGAATGAGGGCTCTGGAGTTCTGAGAGGAAGCAGCCACCTCCTCCCCTCTGAAGAACTCATCTGAAGGCCTCTGGGCCTGTGGACTCACTTGCTTTGGAGAGCTGAAGGTTACAAAGTCTTAGTTTTAAGAGGTCAAAGGGATAGTCCTGGCAAAAGACGGGTGCTGCTCCAGGAGCTATTACTGATCCTTTGTGCTGGCTCATCTCTCAGGATGCCTCTCCTGTCCTTAGCGCTGGGTGAGTGTGGCAGGGCCTTACTGTGTAGCCCTGACTTGTGCAGACCAAGCTAACCTCGAACTCAGACCCGCCTGCCTCTGTCAACTGAATGAGTGCTGATACTCAGGGTGTGTACCACCACCTGCTGTTTCATATTGTACATTGTTTTCCTGATTTTATTTCCCACTGTACGTTTCTTCCATTCAGGGACCAAATCTGATTTGCCTCTGAATCTGTGGTTTACTAGTAGGTCCTCATCAAATCTCTGGTAACTGAAGAAGTAAAGGACGGAGTATGCGGTAGGGAGACTGCGTGCGTTTCCCTCTCGTCCCACACCAGCCTCACTTGGTTACGGACACTTTGTGTGTGTGGATGTCAAGGTCACCTCACACAGCAAACTTCTTCCTTCGGTAGTGGACGCTAGACTCTGCCTACTGAGAGGCTGGGTTAGCTCTGCCCCTCACCCTCATCTCCATGGTTCTTCCCTGAGATTGAGGACAAGACCAGGCAGTTCCTTCACAGACACCGCATACACCTCTGTGCTAGTGGTTTCATTTAAATAATTCTTTCTAGGGCAGCCCCTTTACCTAGAGTACTTTAACTCAATGGTTCTCAGCCTTCCTGCTGCTGGGATTCTAAGACAGTTCCTCCTGTTGGGATGACTCCTATTTTGCTACTGTTATGGATCTTAATGTAAATATCTGATAGACAGGATATCTGATATGTGAACTCTGTGAAGGGGTCTCGATCCACAGGTTGAAAA
Organism: Rattus rattus; assembly: GCF_011064425.1. Taxonomy (NCBI): domain Eukaryota; kingdom Metazoa; phylum Chordata; class Mammalia; order Rodentia; family Muridae; genus Rattus; species Rattus rattus. Next base: position 50,167,345 of record NC_046156.1, read on the forward strand.
ACATTGCTTTCGAATGTTGCTAACCCATGCGTAATCCAAGGGCCAGCTAGCTGCTTCACTTGCCCTGGAGTTTTGTTAGAAACACATTCTCACACCTCAGCTCAGAAAAGTCCAATAAATAACCTACATTTTAATAATATTTCAGTTAATCCACAGGGCATTCAAGGTTGGGAAGAGCTGCCCTAAGTTCTGTGCCCTAAGAAACTGTTTCTCCCCAAACTTGCCGGCTCCTTGTGTCTATTTCCTAAAACATGGTTGGAAGATCACATGCTTTTAAAAAATGTTAATACTTTAAAATATTTGTAAAGGGTATGCTTTAGCATCTATGTTTCAGTAACAGTGTAAGCTCTGGAGCCCAAAATGAAGCTAATATAAATGGTTATTATCATCTGGCAAGTTTGAAAAATCTGCCCTACAAAAATATGACTTGGGGGTTGGGGATTTAGCTCAGTGGTAGAGCACTTGCCTAGCAAGCGCAAGGCCCTGGGTTCGGTCCCCAGCTCCTAAAAAAAGAAAAAAAAAATATGACTTGGCGTGCATACACTGGCAGTTACTCGAAAGATTTGATATTTTTTTTTTTTTAGCTACGTTCAAGCAGCCTAGTGTAGGTCTGGACTTGTATAATGAAGGATGGACTTGAAATTCTGATCCTCCTGCTTCCACTTTCCAAGTACCCTGGAGTATAAACCCAGGCTGGTGTGCAGTTCTTTTGGAACTCACTCTAAAAACCAGGCTGGCCTTGAACTCAGAGATCTGCCTGCCTCTGCCTCCCAAGTGCTGGGATTAAGGCTTGCACCACCACTATTACCATCTGGTTGATTGATTGGTTGTTTTTAAAGATGGATTAAATTGGTCTGGAGTGCAGTCCAGGCGTCAGATTTAAGTTTCTCCCCAGGCGATTTCTAGGTACAGCTGAGGTGAAAAAGAACCTTTTTTTTTTCTTTTTTTCAGAGCTGGGGACTAAACCCAGGGCCTTGCGCTCGCTAGGCAAGCGCTCTACCACTGAGCTAAATCCCCAACCTGAAAAAGAACCCTTAAAGGTAAACGTACTGGAGCCTTTTAGAGCCAAAATTGTGTGACAGCTGAGTGACGAAAGGAGAAGCTAGGTCCCCAGGAACCAGACAGTGGAACTTGGAACCACAGCTTAGCATTTTCCTCTGTCCTCCTCTCTGTGAGTATCTGGGAGACCAGGCTACGAGAAATAGCTGTGGAGGTGCCTGCCGCCACAATCCTGCATTCCCAACCCCAAATTGGCAAGTGCTTAGTGACTTAAGGGAAAACAAAAGTCCTTTTGAAACTGTGACTGTTTGGAATCTTGGCTAGGAGGTTCCAGTAATTATACCTCACCACCAGCCCTGCCCTGCCCTGCCCACAGCGTTGGTAACTTACTCCAAGCCCAGAGCTGTGCTGAAGGTGGCCCTGTTCAAAAGGGACCTGACAGGAAAGGACTGTGCTGGGCTGTTTCTATGCCTTTGCCGCAGGTGGCTGTGCAGCTCATTTTGGGTCACGTAGCTTAGTAACTAGAGGTAACCTTCCTTTCCCTAACCCCATCCCACTGGGTGAGAAAAAGAAGAGTTGAGCAAGTGGGGAAACTGGACAGCTTGTGGGCCTCGGCTATGAGAGAAGCCACTAGCTTGGTTCACATGGAGAGGGGGACACATTTTTTGCAGCCTCTGGTGCTGCTTCTGCTTGGTCTGTGGCTGTTGCTGGAAGCACCCCATCTTCACACTCAAGTTGAAGGATTCTTGGCCCTCCCCTAGCTGCTGAGGGTACAGCGACCCCCTGCGTCCCCTCTGGTTGTCGCCTTTGATTATTAAATATAGGGACGGTGTTCTGGTGAGGGAGGCAGGGCACAGGAAGTACATACAGTGCCTGCTCTAGAGGTGAGAGCAGCATAGTAACCCCCTCTGTGTGAGGGGGTGTGGCCAGCACCTGGGGTGGGGGGTCGGGTTGATTCACAGCCTTAGATGGCCATATCATTTTGAGTGAAAGCAGTTGTTATTTCCTGAGGAATTTGGGCATGTTTCCTAAATGAAGGAGATTTCAGGATCTGCCTCACATTTTGTGAGAAGCTGTGCCCCAGATGGAGTGTGGGACATTGACACAGGAAGAGCTGCCTTTGGGAACTTGCAGTCCACAGGAGGAGGCTGGGGAAAGCCGAGTAACAAAGGGTTGGTGCTAATACGGGGATGGGGATTCAGGGCTGTTAAAAACCTTGCTTCTACCCCCTGGTAGGTGAGGCAATTATATACACATCTATTGTGATTTTTTAGTGTGTGTGTGTGTGTGTGTGTGTGTGTGTGTGTGTGTGTGTGTGTGTGTGTGTGTGTGTGTGAAAGCCAGCAGCTCATACCCCAACAGAGCATGCAGTAGGTTGAAGCAGGAGAAGTGTGTGAAAGCAAGGGGTGGTTGTGAGGTGTACAGACTTCCACAGGGAGCCAGGTCAGCAGAAATGGTGGATGTGAGTCTAGGAGAATGAAAGAGAAAAGGTTTGAGGTAAATGTGGGCCTAGAGAGCCTGGAGAGTTTGATGTGACAGGACGTGAAAAGGTAGGAGTGCTGGGAGATGAGGGAAATTGAGGCTGGCTAGTGAAAGGCCTGGATGACAGGTTAAAAGGGTTTGGCAGAAAATGGCTGGGTACCTGACCTGCAAACAGACACGGAGAGTGGTCAGCGACTGTGGTGGAAGGAGTAAGCGGCTGGGTCAAGCTTGATTCTAGAAAGGTCTGGGAATAGGATGGACCTTGGGATAGTGCCCTGGGCAGGTATCCCTTGGAAGTTTTAGATACTTTTCTCCTGAATCTCAAAGGGGTCTGTCCTGCCAGGCTGACGTTCCTAGGGGAATGAAGATCAGGCAATCAGGGACGTGGTTCTGAAGAAACACCAGGCGTGTGGTGAAGTTTGGCAGGGTTCAGGAAGGTCCCGCTGAGAAGCTGGGCGGAAGCTGGTGAGGAGGAGGAAGCTGTGTTTACAGGGAAGATCCCAGCAGTTCAACTTCAGTACCAGGAAGTCCACGGCCACAGGATGACTCAGACCTGCATTCCCTACGCTCTGCTCTGCATGGCAACGTAACCCCACTGCAGCTCTTGCCTGTGTTGAATGGGTGAGGTACTGATGCTTAGCTGGACGCAGGGCAGACTTCCTGACAACCACTGCAAACCATGTGAGCTGGAAATATGGGGGTGGGGGAAGGTTATGGACTGAAGGGTGTGTTGACGCTGGTGGGACTCCAAGATGAAGGCTCTCATGAACTGGTTTGCCTGGCTTGGGTGGAGGAAAGAATTGCCACCCATTGGCTGGGTAGGTAGGTAAATCTGGATTAGGGGATCCCCATAGGCCTGGCCCAGTATAAGGAGGTGACTCTTTAAAATTATGCCAAGACCTGCGTCTTACAGAATATAAGTGAGCATCCATGGTCACGTGGTATTTGATTGTTAATTTGGGGATTTATTTTGTTCATTTTTGGAAGTCAACAACCTCACACTGTTGAAGGGCTGCATTCATAAGAGCCCACTTTCTAGGTTCAAGGAAGACTGCAGGAGATTGGAGAGTTCTGCAGATTTTTGTTGATTTCTATGACAATTTCCTGTGTGTTTCTTCTCTGTGTCTGTCAGATACACCACATGATTAGGACACCCTGCTTGTGTAGTTCTTTGAATCCATCTAACTTTATGATGTAAATATATTCATACAATTAAAAAAAATTCTTCAAGAACAGTATTAATGGTTGTATTTCATTGTGTTCATTTAAACATCCCCCTGATGTTGGGCCTTTCATGTTTCCAAATTTCCTGTGGTAAACATTGCAGTACTGAACAACTTTGTGGGTATTTTTCTGACAACCCTTTTATTTAGAACAGATTCATGATTCCTAAGCCCTGAGGAAATCCCTAGAGGTTGCCATGAGGTTTTCTGGGTCCCCCTACCTTCCTGAGCCCTGATTCAGAAAGGTACAACCTTTCCTTTTGTTCTTTCTCTTTCTTTCCACATGCGTTTCCCTTTTCCTGTCCTCTTCCAGACAGTTGAGAGTTACAACTTGCACACTCTGGGGCTTCCCCTTTAAACACTAATAAAATTATTTTTGGGTTTAAAAAAAAAGAAATACTTGTTGGAAGTGGGTCACTGGGTCAATCAGTGAAACTTACTGAGATACTTTATATTTTGCTGAACGGTTCTTAGATTATATTAGTGTTTATGGCCACATAATGCATGTCCCAGTTCAGTACACCCGCACCTGTATCCAGTGCTTAATAAGAATAAGGTATCTTCTTGTTCTAATTTTTAGTCTTACTGATTCTCTGTGAGCTGGATCCCCCCCTCCCCAATTGTTCTCCCGAGTTTATGGAGGCCACTTGTAGGTTTTTTTAAATTAGAGTTTTCATCTTTTTTTCATTTCTTTTTTGAAATTCTTGGGGTTGCCTTCACATGTAAGGCAGCCAGATACTGCCACTGAGCCCACAACCCCAGCCCAAGGCAATAGTTTTAAAGTTTATTCTAGTATAGTGGATAGGAGACTCCCTGGAGACGACATCGGATGCAGACAGAGAGTGGGGAGAAGAGGGGAGGGAGATGGTGGGGTGACCTGACAGCAGCCGCACAGACAACTTTAGAGCAGTTGGGTGAGGGGGTAAAAGGCTCCCCTAAGGGAGAGGATAGGGAAGGGACCAATTGCTGCCCATAAGGTAATCACTTTCAGCGAGGAGACACATTCCTTTGCAGGTCTCCTTTAGGAAGGACTGCTCCTTGGAGACAGGAATGCTTGTTTGAGAGGGTGTCTGTGGCCCTATTCAAACAGCCCAAGTTCACTTAACCCACAAGGAGAATCAATGTGTTGGCAATAGGGAACCCAGGCCAAAGCAATCTTAATTACGGGACAGACACAATTCTAAGCACTTATAATTATCTCATTTATCTTCATCAGAGCAGGTGTAGGAGTCAAAGTTAACCTGTAAAACCCAGAGAGAGGTTTACCATCAGTCAGGAAGTAGGTGGAGATGTCTGAATTTGAACTTAGGCATTCTGGCTAGTCTAACCTCAACATAGAAATTAATGTGGGATGGTGAACCAGCTTTGAAGGGCACACCCTGCCTATCAGTGTCTGATAGAAGGAAACAAACTTCAGGTGGGAAGGTGGAGAATTCAGGGGCAGGGCTTCTGCTTAAAACGGATTCTGGGACCCTAATAATAGCTACCTGACTTTGTGCCAGGCATTGTGCAAAGGGTATTTACATTCAGTCCTCAGTAACTTCTTTGGATGAGGTGTTGTCATTACCTCATCCCATCTTACTGATGAGGAAACTGACACACAGAAATCACCCAAGACCAAAGGGCCAAGCAAAGGCCAACGCTGGCCGGGAGGCTGCCCACGTGGCGAAAGGGAACAGGGAACACGGTGGGGGCGTGGCCAGGAGGCCGGAGGCGTGGCCGAACGGGGCGTGGCCGCGGACTTGGCGGGGCCTGGGGTAGGCGAGATTGGCGCGCAGCCCGGAAGATTACGGCGGGGGGTCGCACCTGTTGCGTGACTCCCCCGTAGCCCGGCCACGGGAGTCGGATCTCTAACTGATACCCAGAAAGTGGTGAAAAAGCCCTGGGCGAATTCCGGGTCCGGTTTTCTGGGGAGCACGTGGTCTGTTTCCTCTTGAGTGCGGGCTTGGGGTCGCGACTCCGGGGTCTCCTGAGGTCATTCTGGCCGCTGAAATCGGTGGGAGTCCGCCCCCGACCAGCTGGCCATTTTGAAAACCTGCCTTCCTTCCAGCTTCTCAGTGCCGGTGCAGGGGCCAGTGTGCGACTTCGCCCCGGTGGGGGCCCTCTCCCCTCCTCAGCCGGGCTTTCTCGCTGTGCAGACTTTCGTAGGCAGCCTTCGTGGTGCCACTCGGGACTCGGGCAGTATGGCCTCTGGTAAGTGTGTGGCGCGTGTGTTGGTGATAAAGGGTCTCCAGGACAGAGGTGCCTTGGTCGGGTGGTAAGTGGGTGGTCTTGACAATGCCTGTAAAACCTAGGGGATATGAAGAGCTTCTAGAAGGATCCAGGGAAGTAGACCTTGAGTGTGCAGGCAGAGGGACAAGTCTGAGTAGGCTGGGGTCTTTCCCACCGACCTCAGACAAGACCCTGCCTCCTACTCTTCCTATCTTCCTAGGAGGCAGCTTCTGCCGGTCAGTGGAATTTTCCCAAGACAGGCCCCTCCTTCCTGGGCTCGAATTCTCAGTTCTGCCTCCTCCCGGAGCTGGGCTGTCCCTAGAGCAGGGGTCAGATGGAGAAGAAAAGAGGGGGGCTCTGCCCCAGAGGCTCTGGGTTTTCATGAGTACGCTTGTTCCGTCTCTGGAGGAAATGGGTTTTGAGCTTGGAGAAGCTCAGGCGGTATTCTTGCCTATTATTTTTCTCGCTGGCTGCCTGGACCAGCCCCGCCTGGACTTTGGCTTCTTTGCCTTTGGCTTCTTTGCCTTGAAGCTTTGGCAAAGTATGAGGGTTCCAGAGGTGGGGTGAGGGTGGTAAAGAGCTGAGAACTGGCGCTGCAGTATCTCTTTTTCTCTGCACCCCCACCTCAGTCCTAGCCACCATCAGACACGGCACTCCTGAGACTGGAGTGGGAAGGGAGGGATAAGGGGCAGGATGGAGGCCCCACTCCCCGAGGTTGCCTAGACAACATCAGAAATCGTGGCCAGGGCCTCTTCCGCCTGCGGGGCGCTGCTTCCTGCATCAGTCACTCCCGCTGGGGGCGGGGCGGAGGAAGGGGTTGGATGTGGGAGAGCTTGGCCCCAGCTGGTGAGGTTCCTCCGCTGTCGCCTTGGCCCCAGCCATGGCATCCTATCCTGGCCCAGGCAAGTCCAAGGCCAAATATCCCTTTAAGAAGCGGGCCAGCCTGCAAGCTTCCGCTGCTGCTCCAGGTGAGAGTTCTTGGCTTCAGGCATGGGCTCCCCCTCCTCTTGTCCAGGCCATTGAATGCCTCTGAGAAGGTCCCCCTTCTGCAGCACCCTCTCTGCAATGATGCCTCTCGACCTCGGTTCCAGGGCTGACTGGCTGGCTTGGTGGCGCTGGGAGGGAAATGGGAGGGGGTGCCTGAGGTTTCCATGTCAGGGATGCTGCCCTCCCGTAACAAGGAGTGGGTGTGAATGTGGGTGCAGAAGCGGTGTATATGCACACGTGTCCGCTTGTGCAGATGCTGCATGTGAAGTGTATGTGAATGGAGTGTGTGGGGGGTGTGGGACTGTCTGCGGACTGGCTACTCTGATTGGTGCCTGTGCCTACACCAGTCAGGCTCGGACTCTACTTGCCTTTCCTTATTCTTTCCGAGACCCTAGATCTAGCACTCCCTCACTGGTGAGTGGGGGTGGCGGGGGTCTGACATATGGGATCGTGTATTGCTAGCACATACACCAGAGCTGGGGCTCCATTGCCAGTATCTGTGCTGTTTGCTTGTCCCTGGTCTGTGTTGTGAGTCTCTTCAGGGGTGTGGGGAGTCCTTGGGATGGCTGGCAGGCTGTGCACGCTGCACCCTTCCCTTTGGTTTCCTAATGGGCCTAGGTGGACACCTCTGCACCATTTGCAGCTGATCGTGTAGTCCATCCAGCTGAGGACTTAGCTACTAGAGATTGTGCTTCCAGGGGTGTGAGTGTCAGCAGCTCTCAAGTGTAATGGCTAAAGAAAGACCTTTTGGTGATTGATTGGGTATTATTAACCCCCTATAGCTGCCCGTATTTACACCCTGACTGGCCTCCTCTAGCTATTCTTACACTGCGGAATATACCTGTCTAGGCTTTGTACTGTACTGAGATATGTTCTCTGTGCTTGGATCTGTTTTCTAGGTGAATGCCCTGGGGCTCGCTCTGTGCTGGTTACTCTGTTGCTGAACCAGAGACCCTTAGGTGCTTAGACCATGAGAGCATATTGTCCTTGGGGTCAAAGCCTAGGGAGCAGCCTTGATAATGAATTAGGAGGCCTGGAGTCAAGGTGATGGACTAAGCACCAGAATCCTGGAGCTGACGGAGTAGCCCCCTTTGGCTTTCGCCTGTATGTGTGTATATGTGGTGTCGTAAATGCCGAGTTTTGGCACGGGTTCAGGGAGATGGTCGTGGCCTGGGAGAGTGGAGGCTCTCACTGTGTCTCACCTCTGGTGAGTCCCAAGTAATTTTTTACAGTTATGTGGCAGACTGGGAGAATGACTCTGGCTGCTGGGACCCTTCCTACTCACCTAACGCTTCTCTGTAGGTCCAGGGCTACCTCATAGGAAAGGGTTTAAAATGAGTGCCTTGTCCTCATTTCTGCGGCTCTGTGGTCTGCCTTCAGGGGTTTTGGAAGTAGTTGGTGGCTTGGCTCTTTGGGAAGCTGAGGCAGGAGGATCATGGCTCAGACACTTAGACACTTAGACTCCTGCCTAGAAGTAAAAGTAGAAAAGGACGAGGATATAGCCCAGTAGTAGAGGACTTCTCTAGCTTACACAAGGCCTCAGGCGTGGTCCCGGTAAAGCAAAAGAGTTACTGTGTTTAAGAAGCCTCTGGATTCCTTTTTGTTTGTTTGGTCTTTGAGACAGGGTTTCTTTGTGTAGCCCTGGCTGTGCTGGAACTCACTCTGTAGACCAGGCTGGCCTGGAACTCACAAATTCACCTGCCCCTGCCTACTGAGTGCTGGGATTAAAGGTGTGTGCTGTCACCACCTGGCCTAGGATCTGAACCCTGGGTTCCGTGGGTAGGTGTTGATCTTTGCTTCTTCCTCCTATGCTGCTCTCCTGCAAGGGAGAAGTAGCATCACCTCATCCCTGCAGAGTTCCTTTCTCCTCAGTGCTCTTCCCTTCTTATCAGCCCTAACCCTGCCCTGGGCGCAGAGACCTTCCCATCCTCTTCACTGAAGAGTCTCCATGTGGGAAGTGCTTTGAGGGTCCCAGGCATCCCCAATTGCTGTCCTGTGGGCTTGGGGCTCTCACCTAAGCTTTATAGAACGCTCGTAGGACATTCCCCTGTGAGTCCTGGGGCTGTGGCCAGGTAGGACAAGGCTACTTCTCACCCACTGATAGCCTGGGTCCAGAGGTTCAGAGAAGCAAGTAAACAAAGGCAGAGTCCTATGTGTCTTCCAGATGCTGTTCCCATATTCCAAGGTGCTCTTTCTGAACAGGCTGTTCTCACCCTGACATTTGCCTTGGAACTGCTAGGAAGCCTCCGTAACTATCTCCTACCCACATTAGACCAGTGGTCCAACTACCAGGCAGCTCCTGTGTAGCAAAGACCTTGTCTCTCTTGCAGAGTTCATAGTCAGGGCCCAAAAGACAGTGGTGGGCAGAGGAAGCTGTCCTGAGCCTGCAGGGCTCAGGGGAGGGTTGCTGGTTTCCCTCTGTGTCTCTCCTCCTACTCTTTGGCCAGCCAGGCTGTGTCCACTTTCTGTCCCCTAAGGCTGTGGTTTTAAGGAGACTTGGCCCCTCCCCTGCCAGGCTGCCTTGGCCACATCAGCTTGTCTTGTTTGTCCCTATCAAGACCCTGGATCTGGGTGGCCTCACTGGCATGGAAGAGGTTAACGAGCTGCTACAATTCTCATCTCTCAACTCCTGCTCCTTCTCTGGATTTCTGAACTCCCTGAGCTCTCCCAGCCCCCCACATGTGGCCACCTCAGGGTCTCCCCCGCTTATAGCTGCACTTGGTACAGCCCATGCCAGCCCCTGAGCCGTCCTGGGGGACTGGCTGCAGCTTCACAAGGCAAACAGGCAGGCAAGGGGCACAGGGCTGCTGAGCAGTACACTCCTGAACTCTCCAGTAGGGACCAAGGCAAGTAGGTAGCTGGGTTCTGACCTAGGGTGAGGACCCCTCTTGTCCAGCGTTGGGACTGTACCTGGAGTCTAGGAAGTGGGTACAAAGACTTTAGGGCATAATGCCCGAGTCCTTTTCTAAGCCAGTGGAGGTGGGGGGAGAGGGTTCTGGAGAGATGGGTCTTCTACAGCTGGCAGGAAGAACCAAATGGTCTGTGGAAAGCTCCAGCAAGAGGAGGCTGAGACTGTTGAAGGACTCTGGGAGGTTCCTTCCTGGTGGGCTAGCAGTGTAGGCAGCCCAGGAGGCTAGCAGCTTCTGACCTTCAATGTTAGCCTTGTGGTAGGGCCCATGGAGAGGTCTGCCCTTTGGGGAATAGAAAAAATCCCTGGCTTCCAACTCTCCCTTTCCCAGGGCCCTCCATGAGGCCTCCAGCCTAGATCCTAAGGCCTCCAAGTGGCACAGACTACGACAGCTCCCTTTGGAGGACTGGCCAGTTGTGGGACAGGTAGTGTAGGGTCATCCTCATCTTGGCAGCTCCAGGATCCTGGAGAGAGAACAGGCCTCCAGTGGGAGACCGGGTTCCTTGCCAACCAGGCCCACTTCTTGAGAGCTTCTCGGGGGTAAATCTGACCCTGGGTTAGTACCCTAGAAATTGATGATCCTTAATGATCCTTAGTATGGCCACTAAGCGCGCGTCCTGAATGAGTGCTTGTTGTGTGCGTGGCGTGCGTGCGTGCGTGCGTGTATGCATGCATGCATGCATGCATGCATGTGTGTGCATGCATGTGTGTATACATGTGTGCATGTACATCCCTTTTTGGAAATAGTCATAGGCAGATAAATTCTCCTGATCTAAACGAGTGGGCTGCTCCCACCTCAAGTTGCAGAGTTGGCTGGATCCATTTGCTCCACAGGCAGGCCCAGGACCTCATCCCTGAGCCTGTGGTGGTGAAGGGCCTCTGTGTAGATGTGGATGAAAACTCTGGGGTGCCCCATATGGCTGGCTCTTCTGTCTCAGTGGAATTATTGTCCAATGTCTATGCCCTGGATTTTAATAGGGTCTGGCACCAGCAGGCCCTGTCCCTGCTCCCCTTGACCTTGGGACTAATGTCTCTGCAGAACCTCGAAGTGGTCTGGGGGCCTCTCCACTGCAGTCTACCCGATCCCTGCCAGGCACCGCCTCCTGCCTTAAGCATTTCCCGCTCGACCTTCGCACGTCTATGGATGGCAAATGCAAGGAGATCGCTGAGGTAGCACCCTTTTACCTCCTCACCTCAAACTCTGCCTCTGTTGCTATACCCTCTACCTCAGCCACCTCTCATCTTGGGACATCCTCTAGGCAGGGACAGTGCTTGACTGGCCCTGATGCTCAGACATTTCTGGGAACCCTGGTTCCTGCCTTCACCCTTTGCCCAGGCTCTGCAGGGGAGGACAGGGGCAGAGGTCTTGACGGCCACATGACCTTCCTCCTCTCCCACCCTGGTACCAGGAGTTGTTCAGCCGCTCACTGGCTGAGAGTGAGCTCCGTAGCGCCCCTTATGAGTTCCCGGAGGAAAGCCCCATCGAGCAGCTAGAGGAGCGGAGGCAGCGGCTGGAGCGCCAGATCAGCCAGGATGTCAAGTGAGCCTATTACTGTCCCTTCCCTGTCCCCTGTCCCGTTGTCTCTTTGAGGTCTGCCTGGAAGGCAGCACAGAGCACATTCTTGGGAACCAGACTACTGCTGGATCCATCTTCCTGTAGGCTCTGAGTCTACTGGATAACTTGCTTCTGGAGCTGTTTTCTCACCTCTGAAGTGGGGTGAGAACAGCCCAGGGTGTACAGGCAAGCCCATGGACCACATAGGATACTATGTAGACAGAAGCTGGCACTGTGCTGGGACCTGAATGCTGCAGCCACTGCTTTTGCTCTACCAGACCTTACTCCTCCCACCTTTAGGCTGGAGCCAGATATTCTGCTTCGGGCCAAGCAAGATTTCCTGAAGACAGACAGTGATTCGGACTTACAGTAAGGAGGGCAGAGGGGCATGCACAGATGATATGGGGATGGGTCTGTACCATGGCTGTCTCTGACCCATTTTTAATCTCTCTTTCCTATAGGCTGTACAAGGAGCAAGGAGAGGGACAGGGGGACAGAGGTCTTTGGGAACGTGATGTGGTACTGGAACGGGAATTTCAGCGGGTCATCATCTCTGGGGAGGAGAAGTGTGGGGTGAGTGTGGAGTGAAGCCTTAAGTTTGCACCCATGTGATCTAGAGGGTTCTGGCCTGGGGGACTGGTGGGAGCTGGAGAGGGTATTTCTTTCTCTGGTGCCTGGAGTAGAAGAGGTTTCGGGTTCACTGATTGGCTGGGACCAGAGAAGGCTGGAGGTTCCTGGGTTTGAGGCCTTTGGGGCTGGGGGCAGGAAGTGACATGGCACAGAGACCAAAGGAAGTGGCTGTTTGTCCTCATCTTCAGGTGCCATTCACAGACCTCTTAGATGCAGCCAAAAGTGTGGTGCGAGCACTGTTCATCCGGGAGAAGTACATGGCCCTATCGCTGCAGAGCTTCTGCCCCACCACCCGCCGCTACCTGCAGCAGCTGGCGGAAAAACCCCTGGAGACTCGAACCTATGAACAGAGTCCTGATACCCCTGTGTCTGCCGGTGGGAGCTCCCATCCCTCTCCAACCCCAACTGTCCTGGGTGTCTAGGCTTGGAGCCTAGGCACTTCTGCCCTGTCTTCATCTCCCCGACCTCTCACCCCGGGCTCTTTCTAGCTTCTTGATATCCAGGAGGGTGGAGGGTGGGGACCAGAGCTACTCCTGGGGCTTCTGACGTACCTTTATGGAGCCCATGGACTGGGCAACCGCTGGCCGTGATGCTCCTAGTCTTGATTCTTCCTCTTTTTTGCAGATGCCCCAGTGCACCCCCCTGCGCTGGAACAGCACCCATATGAGCACTGTGAGCCAAGCACCATGCCTGGGGACCTGGGCTTGGGTCTGCGCATGGTACGTGGTGTGGTACATGTCTACACCCGCAGGGACCCTGATGAGCAGTAAGTGTGGTGTCGTGTGTTGGGGTACACCATATGGAGTAATGCATTGGCTTGCTTGGCTTGCCCTCCTCACCCAAGCTTCCTGTGTGTTAGCTGTCCAGAGGTGGAGCTTCCATACCCTGACCTACAGGAATTTGTAGCTGACGTCAATGTGCTGATGGCCCTGATTATCAATGGTCCCATGTAAGTTTCTGCCTGTCCCTTCAGCTCGTCTCACAGCCTAGATTCTCTAGCCCCAGCCCTGCCCTGTCCTGCCCTGCCCTGCCCCAGACAACTGTCACCTTGTCTCCTGCCACTCCCTGGTCACCTACTCCTAGTTGGCTGCCCTCTTGGCTGCCCTTATTCTGTGTGTTCCGGTCTTCAACTAACCCAGGAGCATTCACCCGAGCCTCTCTTCCTGTCCAGAAAGTCATTCTGCTACCGCCGTCTTCAGTACCTGAGCTCCAAGTTCCAGATGCACGTTTTGCTCAATGAGATGAAGGAGCTGGCTGCTCAGAAGAAAGTGCCACACCGGGACTTCTACAATATCCGTAAGGTGGGCCTCAGCTCGTGGCCTCTGTGTCTTGGCCCACTTCTCTCCTCCAAAGACTGTTGTCCCTCCCACTGCCTCTAGCATTCAATATGAAAGCCCTTTTATACTTACAGCTTGGGCCATGGGCCCTTCCTTTAAAAGTGAAAATTTTATTTCATTTTAATGTAATTTTTTGTAATTAATGCGACTTAATGTAATAAAATTTAAAATTTAACAATACAGAATAAGCTTTTATTACATTTTAATTAATTTGTGGATGTGGGCAACTGGAAACAGAGGAGCTTACCAGGAGTCACTTCTCTTCTCCCACCATGTGGGTCCTGAGCTCTTGACTTTCTCAGGTTTGGTGGCAGGTGCCTTTACCTACTGAGCCGACTCCCCCAAACTTTCCATTTGTGTTTGTGTGTGTGTGTGTGTGTGTGTGTGTGTGTTTGTGTGTGTGTGTGTGTGTGTGTGTGTGTGTGTGTGTGTGTGTGTGTGTGTGTGTGTGTGTGTGTGATATGTGTGTGTGTGTGTGTGTGCATGTGTGTATGATATGTATGTGTATGCATGTTTGCAAGTATGTGGTCGTGTGTGTGTGTGTATACATATGATATGTGTATGTGTGTGCATGTGTGCCTATGATATGTATATGTATGCATGTTTGCAAGTATGTGTGTGTATGATGTGTGTGCGTGTGTGAATGATATGTGTGTACGTGTGTGTATGATATGTGTGTATGTGTGTGTATGCATGTTTGCAAGTATGTGGTCATGTGTGTGTGTATACATATGATATGTGTATATGTGTGCATGTGTGCCTATGATATGTATGTGTATGCATGTTTGCAAGTATGTGGTCGTGTGTGTGTGTGTATACATATGATATGTGTATGTGTGTGCATGTGCGCTTATGATATGTATGTGTATGCATGTTTGCAAGTATGTGTGTGTATATGATGTGTGTGCATGTGTGTATGATATGTGTACGTGTGTGTATGATATGTGTGTATGTGTGTGTGTATGCATGTTTGCAAGTATGTGGTCGTGTGTGTGTGTGTGTGTGTGTGTGTGTGTGTGTGTGTGTGTGTATGCATGTGTACATGTGTAGCAGGAGACCAAAGTTGACATTGGGTATCTTCCACCTTCTGTATTGAGGCAGAGTTTCTTCCTCAACCCAGTTTCAACCCAGACTTTGCTGTTGGTTAGTCTGGCTCACCAGCTTCTCTTTTGTATGTCCTCTGCCTTCCTCATGTTAAGACGATAGGCAGGCTGCTGCATGTGCTGGCTTTTATGTGGGTTCAGTGGATCCCAGCTGCAGTCCTCATGTTTGTATAGCAAACAAACACAGATGGCGGAGCCATCTCCCCAGTCCCAAGGCCTACCCTTGGTTGGACACAGCAGTCCTTCTTTACCGCAGGTGGACACACACATCCATGCCTCGTCCTGCATGAACCAGAAGCATCTGCTGCGCTTCATCAAGCGGGCGATGAAGCGGCATCTGGAGGAGATCGTGCATGTGGAGCAGGGCCGAGAGCAGACGCTGCGAGAAGTCTTCGAGAGCATGAACCTCACAGCCTACGACTTAAGTGTGGACACGCTGGATGTGCACGCGGTCTGTCCCGTGGGATGGGCTGGGGTGTTGGTCAGTACTGGGGCCAGGGATCAGGGGTGACCTAGGCCTTCCCATCTCCTCCAGGACAGGAATACCTTTCATCGATTTGACAAATTCAACGCCAAATACAACCCTATTGGGGAGTCTGTCCTCCGAGAGATCTTCATAAAAACTGACAACAAGATTTCCGGGAAGTACTTTGCTCACATTATCAAGGTATGGAGACCATTCTCCCCTGCTGAGCTAGAGCCCATGTGTAGGAGGGCTCAAGGGACAGGAGGAGGGAGGTGAGAGGCCTGATGAGACATGTGGTGGGTACACGGGGCAGGGAGGAACCTAGGTGTCGTTGCTTCTGGTGTCTAGGAGGTGATGTCAGACCTGGAGGAGAGCAAATACCAGAATGCAGAGCTCCGGCTGTCCATCTACGGGCGTTCGAGGGACGAGTGGGACAAGCTGGCCCGCTGGGCAGTGAACCACAGAGTGCACTCGCCCAATGTCCGCTGGCTGGTGCAGGTGCCCCGCCTCTTGTGAGTGTCCCTTAGAGTGGGGTGGAGGCTCCATAGGTGTACAAGGGGCCAGGGCCTACCTCCTGCTCAACTGAGCGGCCGAGCCTTCAGTGCTGAACACTCTTGAGTGCCAGGACAGGTCTCCCAGGCCAACCCACAGTCGGTCCAGCCTGGTTTGTCTGGATGTCCCACTCCCCCACTGTGGTTCAGATGCACCCCGGTGCTTCTCCTGACAGCGTTGACTCCTACTGGCCTGCTGCTGGCCCTGACCTGCATGTTTGTCCCCTGTCTCCCTGCAGTGATGTGTACCGCACCAAGGGCCAGCTGGCCAACTTCCAAGAGATGCTGGAGAACATCTTCCTGCCACTGTTTGAAGCTACTGTGCACCCTGCCAGCCACCCAGAGCTGCACCTCTTCCTGGAGCATGTGAGGGGTGGCATGGGCCGGGAGGGGCAGGATGCCTGGGCTCGGGCCCAGCCGTGGCTATGGGCCTGACCACCAGTTCTTTGCCAGGTGGATGGTTTTGACAGTGTGGATGATGAGTCCAAGCCAGAGAACCATGTCTTCAACCTGGAGAGTCCCCTCCCAGAAGCTTGGGTGGAGGAGGACAACCCTCCCTATGCCTACTACCTGTATTACACCTTCGCTAACATGGCCATGCTGAACCATCTGCGCAGGTGCTTACACCAGGAGTGTCGAACCCTTGCTCGCTGCGCTTTGAGCACCCTGAGCTGAGGTCACAAGTGCCCCGACACACCCATTGCTCCTGCACCCAGACCGACAGACTCTTTTTCTGCCCTTAGACTTAGTTTTTCCATCCTTCCCTGCCCTGTCTTCTCTCCTAGCTCCCCCTGCCTGTCACTAGCTGGAGTACACACATAGGAGTGATGTGGGATCTGGGGGCAGGCGCGCTTAGGCGAGCCCAAGCTCTGAGCTGACTCTGTCTTCATCCCCCTCAGGCAGAGAGGTTTCCATACGTTTGTGCTGAGGCCCCACTGTGGGGAGGCTGGGCCCATCCACCACCTGGTATCAGCCTTCATGCTGGCCGAGAACATCTCCCACGGGCTGCTTCTGCGCAAGGTCAGGGTCTACACCCCCAGCCTCCACATGCAGCTGTTTGTCTTCCTGATCCTCCTCCTCCCCCAGCCATGAGATCAGATTCCTCCTTCCCAATATAATTAGCTCTTCCCACCCATCCTCTAGTTGGGGAGCCCAGCCCAGGATTCATCATTCTTATGTGGGACCTGGCCTGGACCCCCACACCCCCTTCCCCTGAGCCCCAGAACCAGCATGCAGGCCCTCCCAGCATTGAGACCACCTGACAAGTCCTCCATTCCTCCTACCTGCCCAGGCCCCCGTCCTGCAGTACCTGTATTACCTGGCTCAGATTGGCATTGCCATGTCCCCACTCAGCAACAACAGCCTGTTCCTCAGCTACCACCGGAACCCTCTCCCTGAGTACTTGTCCCGTGGCCTCATGGTCTCGCTGTCCACGGATGACCCCTTGCAGTTCCACTTCACCAAGGTCAGACCCAGGCCAGCGGGAGGGCAGCCAAGGCCGGGTGTCTGGGGGATACTGGGTGTCTCTGGGTTGGTGCTGCCCCCTTGCTGGTGGAACTTAGCAACTGTTAGCTAAGTCCTTGAGGGAGGGAGGGAGGGAGGACAGGGCCTGATGCCTCCCTCAAGGAACCTGGCCTGTGCAGGAGCCCCTGATGGAGGAGTACAGCATCGCCACCCAGGTGTGGAAGCTCAGCTCCTGTGATATGTGTGAACTGGCCCGTAACAGTGTGCTCATGAGCGGCTTCTCTCACAAGGTACGACACTGAACCTGCCTGGGGCTGGCATCACCTTTCTCCCTCCCGTTGCACTTTGGGTCCTGTGGTCATTGGATCTACTGCGTCTCTCCCTGTTACCTACGCCCCTGCAGGTGAAGAGCCACTGGCTGGGACCCAACTATACCAAGGAGGGCCCTGAGGGAAACGACATCCGCCGCACCAATGTGCCGGACATCCGAGTAGGCTACCGCTACGAGACCCTGTGCCAGGAACTGGCGCTGATCACACAGGCCGTCCAAAGTGAGATGCTGGAGACCATCCCAGAGGAAGTGGGCATTGTCATGAGCCCTGGGCCGTAGTGAATCTGGCCTTGCAGTGCGTGCCCCATCTCAGCGACTTGATTGTGTCTGTGGTCAGACCCCTCCCACCTGGTGTGGTCTCTGCATGTCTCCGTGCTATGTCTCTGTCCTGCATGTCTTTGACCATGTCTTGCCTCTGGGCCACCTCAATGAAAGCCAAGTCCAAGAATCTGCTTCGTTATTGTCTCAGCTCAGGGGGTACCTGATGGCTGAGATTTTAAAGGTTGGCCCTGCTAGTGACCCGTCCCAGAATCGTCAGAAGTCTGGCTGTCCTACGGTGTCTTCAGTGTCCACAGGGGCTTGGGATGGTTGTGTGGGGCTGGCCCCTTGAGCCCTGGAAGCCCAGGCTTTGGTTAGAGTTCAGGTTGAGTTTCCCTCCTGTGTGTGTGGCCATGGGGCAGGAGATCATTATATCTCTGCTGCGGCCCTGGCTGCTCAGCCTCTGAGGCCCCAGCTGGTCTGTGCTGGGCAGAGCAGGACTTGGGCTCACTCATGGCCCCGGAGGCTTAGCCTGAGGGGCTGGACCACCGCTCATCAGCCTCCAGTTCCTCCCCAGTCCACGTGTTCCTTTGTTATCAGCTCCCTTGTACCCCCGTGTGAGGGGCAGCTGCCCTGAGCCGTCTATAGTTGGAGGCTGCTGCAGTTGGAAGGTGCTGGGACTGTCACCAGCCCTGGAGATGGCGCCTTCTTTGGGGTTTCCAGGTCTTTGACCAGACCCAGTTCCCAGCTCGCCTCCTGTGTTATGTTCTAGACGAGGCCTTTGCTATGAAGAACAGTGTTTCATATGACCCATTTTTCCTAGTGCATGAGAAATAAAAAGATTATTTAATTAATGAGGCACGTGAAGGTCTCTGTTGGCGGAGGGAGAGGAAGGGTGGCAGAGTGGTAAGACACTCTGGTGGAGTATGACATGGGCCGCTGTATAACGTAGGCCGTCAGTCCTGCCGACGCTTCTGAGCGCCCGGATTACAATGTATGCTGCCAGCCTGTGAGGTACAGCACATTCTGAGGCGCGTGGCATGGATGAAGTGGATTGTGTGCACACTGACTGAGATGTCTATAGGAGAAGAGGTCCCATCGAGCCTCACCCAGTTCACCCCTTCTGAAGGGGTCTTGAGGCTCTAGGTCCACAGTGTGTATTCTGGAAGGATGACACCCTTCCCACCTCATGCCTCCTGTGTAGCCTCTTAGGACATTGAGGTAGATGGGAACATAAGTCCCTACATGGCTGGCTGAGGCATTTAGGGAGCCTGTTTAAGATGCTCTTCCCAGGTCCCTCCCTCAGGGGTTCTGACACAGGTAGCGGGTGTGGTGACAGACACCTGTCAGGTTGCAGTGCGTGGGTCTGGAGCTGCGTGTACTGGAGTCCATTGCTCACAGTGCACCTCCACCGAGTCTGTGATACAATGTGCAGAGCACCTTTTTGCCGTTAAGGTGGCTAGAACCTGTTGCCCGTGTATTGGAGGGGAGCAAAATGGACTCGGTAGCACAGGGTACTTACTACATAGGCAACAGATGCTTGCAACAGCTGCTGCTGGGTGGAGAGGGATTAGGGGCTGCTTGCCTCAGAATTGCAAGCCTGTGTGATAAGAGGACCTGGTTGGGAGCCCGTGGAGGTCAGCATCATCCCCCACCCCCAGCCCCTGACTCTGAGCAGCAGGTAGGAAGGCCTCAGACTGTAGCAGGTGTCCCAGAGACCCAAGGCAGAGCTCTGCCTCCCCCGGCTCCTAGCCAATTCATTTTCTCTGTTTATGTATCTGAACTGAAGCTGCAGTTAGGGCACGGGCAGAAGGCTGTACAAACAAAACTGATTTCTGCCTAGGGAAATGAGCTGAGGGGACAAAATGGCCAGCAACAGAATAGAGACAAGCAGCATGTCTGAGGTTCTCCAGGCCTCACTGGGCCGTCTCTGCCCTGCCCCCACATCGAAGCTTTTCAAGGGTGATGGTACTGACTTTTAGAAGTCAAGCAACCTGGATTAAGAGATCCTTCTACACTGTTCCTTGAAGGCCACCATTCTCTGTCTACACCAGCACCGAGGACTCTGTATTCTTCTCTGAATTTGTCAAAAGGTCAAATCCTTTCCTTCATTTTCCTGTCGAGCTCTTCTTAGCTTGTGCTGAGTCCCAGCCCTCAGTGCGTCGCTCGCTAACTAACAAGGTTTCTTAGCAACCTCTCGTTTCACATGAACCGGACTTTGGTTTTTCATTTTTCAGACATTTCTCTTTTAAACATTCATCAAGAGTGGATCTTTTGAAAAAACATCCTTTTTAAAGCTTGATTTTGTGGTGCTAGGGACTGAACATAGGACTATATATACTAGGTTAGTGAGTGGTACACACAGCCTAGGAACCAGCAATCTTTAAACGATAAGGAACTCTGCTTTGATAATGGGTCACATGAACTTACTGGCTGACGCTCTCCAGTGTAAACAAGGCTGAAGAGACACATCCCTGGCTCCTAACTGCCAGTAGGAAACATGGACGTGATGGTCATCACTGATGACCACAACAGCTGGAAATGAACGTCACCACCAGGCTAACCAGGTATGGCATGGTCAGCCCCAGATCTGACTGATGTGCAGCTCAGAGACCTAGAGAAACAGGCAGAATGATCCACTCCCGCCCCGCTGGCTTGGCTCCGTCGTACTGACATCCTTAGATGACAGCACGGACTGAGAAGTTAAGATGAAAACACAGAGGAGGGAGATACCGGGAATCTTTTTCTGGGAATACAAAACAAAGACACACGTATAAATAAAATGCTTCTGTAGAAAAGATTTCTTAAAGGGGGTTCTTTGACGATACAGGAAAATAGGAAGCAAAAAGCCTATTCCCACTACCAGTTGTATCAAGTATGACCACATACCTGAACTATATGTATGCACGAATATATTTTACATATTGACGTTTTCCTTCTAGTTCTTTTTTACTTCAAAAAGCCTTTTTATTACATATTGTGTGCTCGTGCACGTGCATACACGTGTGCATCTGCATGAACTCGTCATGGAGCATATGTGGAGGTCACTTGGTCCTCTCCTACCACATGGGTCCTGGTGAAGGGTCAGGTGGGAAGGCTTGGCACCCATCACTTACTGAGTTACCTTGCCATCCCCACTTCTTGTTTGCAAGTAGCATTTTGTTTGTTTTTGAGACCCGGCCTCCTGTGCAGCTCAGGCTGGTCTTCCACAAAGCCTTCTCTGTGTGGAGATCATGCCGCCACACGATAAGTTCAAGGGAGTTTGAATCGAGACTATGTTCTTGTTAAATTTACCTTTAAAATTATTAACCCATCTTTCACGTTCTGTTACTGCCATCTATAGATGTAAATTTTATTGCTGTGTCCTGCCCTGTGATGGTTTACCACTATAGCTCTTCTGTGTTAAGAATAACTAGGCCTGGGCTTGTGAAATGGTAGAGGTCGATGGTCGATGGTAGCTGGTAGAGGTCACTGATGCCAAGCCTAGCGGCCTGGCTCAGTGTTTGGGTTTTACATCGTGGAAAGTGAAAGCTGATTCTGGAAAACCCCTCCAGGAACATGCTCCATGGCACGTGCATATGTGCACACGCTCAAGATGTAGAAGGAGTAGTAAGTAGGCCTGGAGTGTGATTGGCTGTGCACTGTGGAGCCATGACACCTGGTCTCAGCACTCCTGATCTGTGTGACCACGGGCAAGATACTTCCTTCTTTGTGCCTCCAGATCCTTACCCATAATGCTTTCCTCGTGTTGAATTGGATTTAAAACATTAGGTAAGATTCTAGTAAGCTTTAGCTTTGGTTTGCACAAGGCTTGAGAGCCTCACGCTAACCTGCATGCCCATAAGAGAGAATTAATTGCCCAGTTTGAGATGTCTATTTCACTTGATAGGATGAAGCAAAGCCCTTCCCTGGCTTGCTTGCCCTCTGCCTGGTCGGACCTCTAATACAGGCTCCCTGCCAGCCCCTCCATGTGACCTGCGTGGGGGTTGAGTGTGGACCCCTCCTGAGGAAGGTAGCACCTTACCACCCTCCAAAGGCTGACCTTGAATTCAGTGTGTAGTCCTGGCTGGGGCAGGGATCTCCCTCTCACTTGCTGGGTTGAGATTGGTGGTGGACTTTTAAAACCAATGCTTTAAAATGCCCCGGCATGAAAACAGTAGAAGAACTTTAACCCCTTGTGGCCCTTGGACTGGCACAGGGTGACGTCTACACACCTAGGCACTGCAAGTAGCCAAGTAGACAGCAACCTGGGCTGCTCTGAGGGCGCCCCCTCCTGGGGAGCTGGAGAGGTGCAGGTGGGGACATTTCTTGCGCTCATCCAAATGCTGTCACACTATTGCCTCCTGGGTGAATTTATTCAAGGAAAGTCCAATAGAACATTTAAACATTAACTCATGTTTAGTCTAATGTTCAATAATTCACTTTGTCTTCCATATGGGAGCAAAGTCGCTCAACTTGACCTTTCCTGGTTGATGACTTGGGGTAGGTGGTCTCCCCAGACAGAAGCCGCAGGGGCTCATGAGCATCTGGAGTTGGGGGTGACCCAGGGTCGCTGGTTTTGGATGTAAACCCCGCAGAGTGGACTTTCAAAGGCTCAAGGAAGGCTGGGGAGCTAGAACTTTGGAGGCTATAAAATAAGAAAAAGAAGAGAAATCGAAACTAACAAATGTTTAAAGAAATGCCTTCAGAAAATAGCATGTCAACTTCAATATTTGTTAATTTTAGTATCCCTACAAATGTCATTATATTTGGAAACAGTTTGTAAACTGGATTTGGCAAACACTCCAGAATCCGCAGCATGACTGTAGTCATAGCCAGTTCTAAACTAAATGAGTTACTCATAGTCTGGTAACTTCAAAAGCAACTTCAAAAGCAAGTTGAAGGGGGACCCTTTAATTTAAACCAAAGACAAGTTACGTCAAATGAAGATATGGGTGCATTTGAATGTTGGTTACTCTTGGAGGGGAGGGTCCTCAGTATCAGATGCAGGTTTTGCACAGGCTCAGGAGAGCCCTGCCTCCCGCCTTCTTCCAGAGAAGATTGGTCCGGCCTTCAGGTCAGTGCTTCTCCTTGTCTGCCTCTGCTGCCTCTGCTGTCTCTCCTGTCAGCAAAGCAGCTACATGAATGGTTAGATAGATGTCCGTCTCCACTTCGCTCCTGAAAAACTGGCCTGCTTGTGAGCCTGTTAGCTGGCAGAGTGAGCCCTGAAACTTCAGGCAGGTAGAGGAGTAAAGCCCAGCCTACCCCAGCCTGGGGCCCTACGAAAGGAAACGAGGGGACTAGGCTGTTTCTAGCACCCTGTCAAAGTTCTTTCTGTGTGAGTGTGTAATGTGCTGAGGGCTGCTTTGCATGCCAGGCAGCATCGTAGCCCCACTCTCTCTATCCCAGGCTTGACCTCACCATGTAGCCCTGGCAGGCTTTGAATTAGCAGCAGTCATTCTGCCTCACTCAGCCTCCTAAGAACTGAGATTTCAGGTGTTCTCTTCCTGCCCCCAAGAGAGAAACGCCAGGGTCAGTGAGGTTGGGGGGTGAACTGGCTCCACTGGGAAGTGCAGAGCCACCCTCCTATGGCCTTTAAGGTCTGTATCTGCTTGAGGGCAGAAGTTGTCTCTGAGAAGCGACGATGAACTGCCTCATCCTGGTATGAGTGATCTGGATGAGGCCGGTAGCTGGGAGTGGAGAAGAGCGTTTAGAGAGGCAGTTAAGATCTGTAGTTAATGCAAATCAAAACAACCCTGAGATTTCACCTCACACCAGTGAGAATGGCTAAGATCAAAAACTCAGAAGACAGCAGATGCTGGTGAGGATGTGGAGAAAGAGGAACATTCCTCCATTGTTGGTGGGATTGCAGACTGGTACAACCATTCTGGAAATCAGTCTGGAGGTTCCTCAGAAAATTGGACATTGAACTGCCTGAGGATCCAGCTATACCTCTCTTGGGCATATACCCAAAAGATGCCCCAACATATAAAAAACACGTGCTCCACTATGTTCATCGCAGCATTATTTATAATAGCCAGAAGCTGGAAAGAACCCAGATGCCCTTCAACAGAGGAATGGATACAGAAAATGTGGTACATCTACACAATGGAATATTACTCAGCTATCAAAAACAACGAGTTTATGAAATTTGTAGGCAAATGGTTGGAACTGGAAAATATCATCCTGAGTGAGCTAACCCAATCACAGAAAGACATACATGGTATGCACTCATTGATAAGTGGCTATTAGCCCAAATGCCTGAATTACCCTAGATGCCTAGAACAAATGAAACTCAAGACGGATGATCAAAATGAGAATGCTTCACTCCTTCTTTAAAAAGGGAACAAGGGGGTTGGGGATTTAGCTCAGCGGTAGAGTGCTTGCCTAGCGAGCTCAAGGCCCTGGGTTCGGTCCCCAGCTCCAAAAAAAAAAAAAAAAAAAAAAAAAAAAAAAAAAGGGGAACAAGAATACCCTTGGCAGGGAATAGAGAGGCAAAGATTAAAACAGACACAGAAGGAACACCCATTCAGAGCCTGCCCCACATGTGGCCCATACATATACAGCCATCCAATTAGACAAGATGGATGAAGCAAAGAAGTGCAGGCCGACAGGAGCCGGATGTAGATCGCTCCTGAGAGACACAGTCAGAATACAGCAAATACAGAGGCGAATGCCAGCAGCAAACCACTGAACTGAGAATAGGACCCCCATTGAAGGAATCAGAGAAAGAACTGGAAGAGCTTGAAGGGGCTCGAGATCCCATATGAACAACAATGCCAAGCAACCAGAGCTTCCAGGGACTAAGCCACTACCTAAAGACTATACATGGACTGACCCTGGGCTCTGACCTCATAGTTAGCAATGAATATCCTAGTAAGAGCACCAGTGGAAGGGGAAGCCCTGGGTCCTGCTAAGACTGAACCCCCAGTGAACTAGATTGTTGGGGGGGAGGGCGGCAATGGGGGGAGGATTGGGAGGGGAACACCCATAAAAAAGGGGAGGGGAGGGATTAGGGGGATGTTTGCCCGGAAACCAGGAAAGGGAATAACACTCGAAATGTATATAAGAAATACTCAAGTTAATAAAAAAAAAAAAAAAAAAAAGATCTGTAGTTAAGCAGGGTGGTGGTGGCAGTGCACGCCTTTAGTCTCAGCACTTGAGAGTCAAGGGCAGGGGCAGGGGCAGGGGCAGGGGCAGGGGCAGGGGTAGCTGGATCTCAGAGTTTGAGGCCAGCCTGATCTACAGAGCGGGTTCCAGGACAGCCAAGGCTACACAGAGAAACTCTGTCTTGAAAAACCAACCAACCAATCAAAAATCTGTTGTTAATGACTGGAGAGCTGGCTAAGATGTTAACAGCTCTTCCAGACACTCTCCAACACCAACCTGACAACCCACAATTGTCTGCCACTCCGGTTGTAGGCAATCTGCCGCCTTCTGACCTCTGTGGGAATATGGTGCACAGACATCCGTGTGTGCAGAACACCCATGCACATAAAATAAAAACAATGAGTACAATTAAAAAGAGAGATCAGTGGTTAGGGGCTAGGAGGTTAACAGTTGGTAAAGCCTTGCCTTTCAAGTACAAAGAGCTAAGTTCAGTTCCCAGAACCCCAGTGCTGGGGAGGTGCAGGCAGGAGGTTCCTTGGGGCTCACCATGCAGCTAGTCTAGTCTAATTGTCTCAAACGAGGTAGACAGCGTTCCTGAGGATTATATCTGAGGTTGTCTACTGGCCTTTAATGTGTGTGTGTGTGTGTGTGTGTGTGTGTGTGTGTGTGTGTGTTTTAAAAACAGGGCGGCATAAGTAGCCACAGTGTCATGATTGGCTGGCACAGTCTGACAAAAGATTGAGAGCTTGCATCCTGAGAGATGGTGACAAGTCCACGTCTTTCCTTTCATAGGCAAGAGAACGAAAGCTCAGAGTCCATACAACGTTCCCAAGAGCTCATGTTAATCAGTGACGGTGCATCAGGCTGTGTGTGTACATTGTCACGGGGCAGAATACCCAGGATAAAACCTAAGAAGTTCATTTGGTCCACATTCAGAGATCTGTATCCATGGCCACGTGCTCCTTTTGCTATGGACTGGTGACTTTCCACATCCGAACCAGGGCACAGGCTCTACTGTTTGTTGTGGAGATCAAATTCTGTGTAGTTAGGGGTGAGTTTGAGCAGGGGACTTGGACAATTTCTGGCTTGTATCAGAAATTCTACTGTGGGAATCTAGAGAAGTTTAGGTCAGTTACTTTTTGGAGAAAATTATTCAATCTGTTTTGTGACACCCACTTGTTCAGGTTTAGGTTTTACGAGAATATCGTGGGTTAAACAGGAATGTGGCTATTCCTTCCCACATCCTCAAGGCCTTTTAGAGCAAGGTGGGGTCAACATTGTTCAGAGGGGACTATGGCAGAGACAGCTGAGCGGCCGGCCATATACCTCACCTGTCTCAGGCTAGGAAGTGAGGCCCAGTGCATTCAGAGCTCAATGAATCTTTGAGCTCCCTTTGGGACACCCTGGAGGTTTTGATCAGGCCCTAGATAAAGGCCTGAATGAGGAATAGAAATAGTGGGGCTTAGGGTGAGGGTAGAGAGTAGAATAAGGATGGATCTGGGCCTCCACTAAGGGCACGCTTTCTTTTCAACATAATACTTTTTTATTTCATGTACCCTGATCACATTCACTTCCTGGTCCTCCCAGCCCCACCCTCTAATACTTGTGATCCCTCCCAGTAAGAAGAAGGAGAAGGAGGGGGAGAGGAAAGTGGAAAGGGAGGGAAGGAAGGAGGAGGAGGAGGAAGAGGGGGAGGAGGAGGAGGAGGAGGAAGAGGGGGAGGAGTAGCAGCAGCAGCAACAGTCACACTCCCAGCAACCATCCCCTTAAAGAAAACTGAGCTCTTCCCCACCCCACCACTTCCAGAAACCATCAACCGTGGAGAGCGACACTTCTCATCCTTATTATGATTTTTAGAGCTCTTTTTCAATGGCTTTCTAGTCTGTTACTCTTGTTGTTGTTTTTGGTTTTTTTTTCAGAGTAGAGTGGGGGTAGGGGCTGTCACAGAAGCCTTTTGTGTCCGGCTTTCTCGACTGTGCACCTATAATCATCAATACCACTGCAAAAGTAGTTTCCTTGCCCTTTGCAGTCAGCAGGAGCATGGATCATGGACTCCCACATGGTTTCTGATGACATCCTGGTCTCTGGTGTTGGGACATACCACGGACCTCAGCACGGTCTCCAGTGGCAGTATAGACCATGGATATCAGTGTGGCCCTCTGCCGCTGCCCGGGCCATGGACACCATCATAACCCTTAGCAGCAGTGCAGGCCGAGGACATCACGTGGAAGGGCAGACTTTTAAAGGCAAGCACCCCGGTGTCTCTTAACTCCCAGGATTTCCTCCTCCTCTGTTCCTACTGCACACCCCAGCCTTGGTGCTGAGCACCCTGGGGGAGTTCCCCCAATCATGAGTCTTAGGAGTGACAGTGGAGACTCAGACATACTGTCCCCCTCCCAGGGCTCCGGAGCTCCCAGCCTGCACCAGCCAGCCGGCATTCTCTTTATCACGCTCCTTTCTAGCATCGCTTTTCTTTCCAGATGCTCACAGCCCACTGGATACCATCCCTTTTATAATCTACAGCTCACGCATGGATGTCTTTCTTTTCTTGGCTTTGGATTTTTAAAGACTTTATTTGATTACTTGTGAGTTTCACATCATGCACCCCAGTCAGTCCTGTTCATCTCCCTGTCCCCTCATAGCCACCCTTCAGCCTTGCAGTCTTCCCCCACTAAATAAAACACACCCGCAGTATGTCCCACAGTATACCTCTGTCCACACATCCACTTTCCAGTGTTCAGTGCAATGAGTCGTCGGTCTGGTTTGAGGTCTCTGGCTTCTGTGACGTCATCAATATTGTATCCTTGTCCAGACTCCTCCCAGTTTTTCTGTCGTTGCCCTGGGTCATGGAGATCCTACAGCTCTGGATCAGCAGGACTGGCCCCATCATACATCTGCATGTATGTGTATCAGACATTTGCAGATGATACAGATTTTGGGCTGGGCCATCTCAGAGCCCTGGATTTGGGTCTGGATGGTAGAACAGCTCTCCTGCATCTGCATCACTAGAGCAAGCTGTCCATCTCTGGTCCAGCGAGGCCACCTGATGCCTCCATCTGCAGGAGGCAGGGTCAGCTATCTTGCTCTTCTGCCCTTGGAACCAGCTCACCCGCATCCACACCTCCAAAGCCAGCTCCACTGGGCATATGCACACACACACACACACACACACACACACACACATGCACACACACATGCATGCTCATGAACACATGCACACCCACAGTTTTCCTCCTTCCTTTACTCCTCTACTCCATCAAACTGTTCCCCTGGTCTTGGACCTTGAGCCTCTGTTACCCAGCAGTCACTTCTCCTAGGCTGCTTCTCTGGTCTCTTCTTTGAGGTTTTCCATTGTGTGTGTGGGTCACATGTGGGTCTTGGAGCTACCTTCTGGTCTCTTTGTCTTTCTGCTGCCCGTCTTGTCACCAGACAATCCTGTCTCCTGAGAAGGGCTAGGAGATGCTTCTTCCGCAGTTAACTGTTCTTTGCTATTCTTCTCTCAGATCTTGGAGTCAGAGGCTCCTGTGGGACATGGGGAGGAGAGCACAGGAGAGGGGAGCCTTGGCAGTGTTAGTAGAGGCCCCAGGTTGGGTGACTATATCAGCAGGTGCTACAGGGAGTGAGGAGTTGATGTTTAGGAAGCTCCAGGCCTCACAGGCCAGATCCTCAGCTGGATACCTGGAGATGGCCAATCCTGGAACTGACTCTGTCTCACCTAGGAGTGAACCACTGAGCCACATGCAATAAAGACTCAAAATACCAAACATGGGGTTTGCAAAAATGTCCAGCAGGAGTGCTTTGGGGAGCAGGAGGTTGAAGTCATGGTTTTGAAAAGCAGGAGTCAGTCTTGCATCACCTCTTTTTCTGCATCAATGTGGCCCTGATCAGAGACATGCTCGTCTGCAGTCCAGTGCCTTTGTGCATTCGGAAGCTCCTTCTTCCATGACTGATACTGCTGCCTGCAGGGAAGCATGGCCGTCAGATGCAGTGGCCAAGAGGCTCTTGTTTTACTCTTGCGGTGGCCTTGCCCTGGGGTCCCTGAGGCCTTCCAGATTTATCTGAGTCATCATTGATACCTCTGGTTCTTTAAAAAATGTTTTAAATTTATTCTTTGATAACTATGTATGCAATATATTTATATGTTATAAAAATATAAGCAATCTATCTTGACCATAAGTTTATCCTATGCCCCTGCCCCACTACTGGCCCTTGTGCCTGAGGTTGCTACTTGACTGTGTGTGGAGGCAGCAGGCAGCCTCCTACATGAGCCTACATCAGCTGATGGTCCTGGTACTCCTGTCACCAAACAGAAGCTGAGTACAGCTGGAGGTGTTCCAGTGTGGACATACTTTTCATATCACGCCAATGTATCCCCAGGGACCCCACTGCAGGGAATCCTGATGTATGGCTGCTTTTCTCTCCTCTGTCATGTTCTGTCCTCATGAACCTTGCTCGGCCTTTGCATCATGAGCAAACATACGGCTGTTCTTCACCCCGTGCCATCTTTGTAGAAAAAGGGGGGCTCTCTGGGAAGAGAGTTCTGGGTCCAGTAGCTCAGGGAACTGGTGGCATCTTTGGTTAAAGAAAAATATCTTCCCTTTTAGGTAGCCATGCCTGTATGGCTGGGTGGTGTTTGCTGATTGAAGACAAGTTCTTCCATATAATGGGCTAAAGGAACCTTAAGGCCACTGCCTTGTAGTTGCACATTTTGGACACGAGGGGGCACTGTAGGAGTTGTTGATGCCGGAAACCTCGTGGGGATTTAAGTCTCTGAAGCGCACTAGTTACCTCATGCTGCTGGGTTGACTGGTGATCAGAAGATCTAGTAACTTTGGGATGTCGGGATTTTCCTGTTTTACTTGTTGACCCAGTAGGTCTGGGGTTTATCTAGTCCCAGTGGCAGCTTTCTGAAGAGAGTCTCGGGCTGTAAACATCTAGGAGGAGGAAGTTGTAGCCCATGCTCTCTGTACACACTATCAGCATTTGCAAATAGACAGGAAGTCTTGCCAGCTCCCATACATGAGGAGCTGGGCCTCTGTCAATAAGAGACATTCACTCAGGACTTCATCTGCCCCTCCCCCACTGTAAACACTAATACCAATCTTGAGGGCGTAACTATTGTGAGCAGATCAAGTGTGTTCATAAAATAAAACTGAGAAGCAAAAATGTATGAATACATATCGCTGTGGCTGGGACTTGTCTGCATCCAGCTTTTTAGCTGTAGTCCTCTAAATATCTTAATGAAGTCTTTTTAAAAAGAATGAATTTTTATTATATTGTATATAGCTGGGCGTGTACACGTGGAAGTCAGAAGACAACTTTGTGGAAGCCGGTTTTCTCTTTTTACTTTTACGTGGGTTCTTGGGATCAAATTCGGGTCAGCAGACTTGTCTGGTGTTAAAAATCAGAGTGATGGAGCTGGAGAGAGGGCTCAGCGGCTACGGGCATTGGCCATTCTTCTAGAGGACCTGATTCAGTTCCCAGCACCCACATAATGGTGATCCCAGCTCCAGCTCCAGGGGATCTAAGAACTCCCCTCTGACCTCTGCCGGCACCAGCATGTACATACACATGCACGTACACATGCTTGTACACATGCATGTACACAGATACACATACCTGTACATAAATAATAACTTGTAAAAGTCAGAGTAGCAGCTTTAGGAAAGAAGCAGATGTGAAATTGCTCTTCAGGAGTGATCTTAGTTAGGTGAGAGCCTCGTGACCATGGAGAGGGGCTGTGATTGGACCTTGAGGTAAGAGATCAATTTGGATCTCTAGCGGACATCCTATCAGAGAGAGCATGGCCGAGCCTTCAAGGAAAAGAGAGGAGGTGTGGTGGTTCCATTGAAAATGGTCCCCGTCGGTTCACGTATTTGAGCACTTGTCTGCTTCCCCACGTGGTGGCACTATCTGGGAAGGTTACACTCCGGGTAGGAGGAGGAGCCTCGCTGGAAGGAACCAGGCAGTCACTAGGAGCAGGCTCTGTGTTTAGAGCCTTGTTCCACTTTGAGTTTGCTTTTCTCTGCCCGGAGCTCGCACTCAAAGATGCCCTCTCTCCATTTCCCACTGCTAGCCATCATGGCTCCTCTGCCGCTATGATGTGCCTTCTGGAACTCAATACCAAAATAAACTCTTTCATCCACAAGTTGCTTTTTGGTCATGGTACTTGATCATAGCAACGAAAAGTAACGAATGCGAGAAGCTCCCCTTTAAAACTCGGAGAGGAGCTTCACTGAGAAAGAGAAAGTGGGGGTGGAGAGATGGCTCAGCGGTTAAGAGCACTGAGCTCTTCTAGAGGTCCTGAGTTCAAATCCCAGCAACCTCATGGTGGGCGGCTCACAACCATCTGTAATGGACATCTGATGCCCTCTTCTGGCATGTGCAGACAGGACATTCATATATATTAAATAAATAAATAAATCTTTTAAAAAAGAAGAAGAAAGAAAGAAAGAAAGGAAGGAAGACAGACAACAAGAGATCATGTGCAACATGATGGGGCCTTGAGAGGAGAGACAGAGAGATAGACAAGAGTAAAAGCTAGAAACACCTTAGTGGGGAGGGCGTCAATGGGCGAAGACCATGCTTTCCTTTCATTGCCGTGATAAAACACCGAACTAGAGCAGCTTTAGGAAGAAAAAAAACTTATTTATACCAGAGGGGTAGAGCCAATCTTTGCTCTGACAGGCAGTCTGAAATTAGGGTGGTGGGAGACAACTGGGGAGGGAGGCTACAACACAGGAGGTAGGGCTGGGATATAAAACCTCAGAGCTGCCGGGCAGTGGTGACTTTAGTCCCAGCACTCTGGAGGCAGAGGCACGTGAGTCTCTTGTGAAGTCGAGAACAGTTTGGTCTATAGAGTGAGTTCCAGGACAGCCAGGGCTACACAGAGAGACCCTGTCTCAAAAATCAAAACAAACAAACAAACAAACAAACAAACAAACAAAAATAAAAGTCTTTAAAAATCCCAAACAAAACAAAAAACAACCAAAACCCAAGCTGTAAAGCTTACTCATAGTGATGAGCTTTCACTTTCCCAAACCGGGACCAAGTGCTTAAGCACATCACCTTTGGGAGACATTTCCCATTCAAACTATAACAGACAGGTTTTACTAGACTGGTTTGTCCTTAGAGTTAATTTTCATCAAGTGGTTTTGGAGTATTATGCCACACACAGAGGGAAGCAGCAGACTGGGTACTAATAAGGCTAGAGTAACTCAAGGTAATTTGGGCTTTGGAGTTGGACTAACCTTTCTGTTTACATAAAAAGAACCATTCTCCACACTCACGGATGCTATAGGCTTTACCAGGTGTGTTGTCTTCATCAAAAACAGCGATGGCGTTGCATGCCTGACGTCCCAGCACCGGGGCGGCAGAGGCAGGGAGATATGGAGTTTGAGGCCAGCCTGTGCCTGCATAGTAAGACCTTATCTCAAAACACACAGGAGGAAACCACCCTTGTGGGCCTCCCTACCTTTGTGTATTGTTGGCCGTTTGGGGCTACAAGGGAAAGGGAGTAGAAAAGTCGAACAGAGGGTTTGGAAGCCCTGTGAGCACATACAGTGAATGGCCGCACCCTTGTCGGTAGGCAGATCAACTTTACTTAGGGTGATTTAAGGCTTATAAAGTTTTGGGGGACTGAGGGAAGGAACATCCAGTTGGCAAAGGTCATTGGTGGCTTAGGGTACCTGGAATGCCTCATTAGTGTGGGGAAGCATTTAGGAATCTCAGGTGATGGCTGAACAGGTTTTGTCAGGAGAAGGGTGATTGATTCTATAAACTAATTGAGGCTATGTGTTCCAGGACAGCCAGGACTAAAGGTAAGAAAACCACAAAACAAACAAACAAACAAACAAACAAACAAACAAAACATCAACTAAAAATGAACAAACAAACTAAGAGCATGGAGTGCTGGACCCTGGCTGAGTGGCACAGCTTCTTCAAATGTGAGCAGCTCTGCGTTCTTCCCCGCCGCTGACAAACTGTAATGAGACAAAGGCCTCAGCATAGGCACTTCAACAAAGAGGTGGAATCCTTAAAAACTTCATCTTCCACAAATGCAGATGTGGGAAAAAGAACGTGCCCTCACTTACTGGGAAGTTTCAACACTTTTACATGTACGGGCAGCTCACACACACGCAGAGTTAGGTGAGCCCAAGGATTTGGGAAATGCTGGCACAGGTTCTGGAATCCAAAGGCCAGGGAGTCTGGAGTGTCCAAGGCGGTAGCAGGAAGCTTGGTCTGCACTTGCAGAGACAAATAAGCTTTCTGTTTGTTCTCTGTAGCTGGGTAGACAGGACAGTGCTGAACGGGCCCTGGCGGGAGAGGCTATTCAAAAAAGTACATTTATCTGTACTACCACACTATGGGCTCCAAGAAGTTAATAATTTCCCATTAATCCCACGATGGTGGAAGGGAAAGTCTTCGTGCCAGCCCAAGAAGGAACTTGCTTCCCATGAAGAGATTTCACACAGTCTGACCCTTGTCTGACCTCCAGGCAGGACAGACCAGAGCCAAGAAATTATGTGAGCGCTGGGCGGGACCAACCTCCCACATTGGTACCCAAAGACCAGCTTGAGTGTCACCCGATCTTGTTATTTGCTCTTTCCAATGGGACTGTGTTGAATAGCTCTTCTTTCTACGCACTTCAATATCACTTGTCTCTTTAATTGGTGTGCTGGGGACAGATGGCTCAGCCTACCTTGCTGGGATTGCCAGATCCCAGGCTCTGACCCTAAGATCCCGTAACAGTACCACACTGAGGCATTATCTTCCCTGACTCGTCCACTCAAACTCCCACACTGATCTCTGGAAACACCTTCTGGGCAAGCCCTGAAAATGCTTCACTACATTCTTAGGCTTTCCTTCTACCCAACGAGATACCAATAGTACACAGATCACAGCACTGCTAATTCCCCGCACAGGCTGGCCGGCTGCCCGTCTTAAGCATTCAGGATTTCATCATTTGGGATTTTAATCTTTTGAGGTTGTGATTTTTCATAGTTAGAAATTTTAATCTTTTGGGATTTCAACAGGTAAGATTACGGCACTTAGGAGTCTGTCTTTTAGGGTTACAATCTGTTAGGTAGACACTAAAATTCACCATCACTGGGGAGAAACATGAAGGAAGCAGGTGTCAGGCCAGAAGGGGCAACTTCAGATAGGAAGAGCTAGAAGGGTAACTTGAATGAATGGCTGTGTGCGACTTGCAGGTGTGCGAGTCAGTCAAGGACAGAGTCGTCACCATTCAGGACAGGGCCTCCTGATTCTGGACCAATGAAACTAGGAATTAGGGAGATGGGGAGAGCCAAAAACATTGGTTATTTTTTTTATTTTAATTAATTTTTACTCTGCCCAATTTCTTTTTCTTTTGTTCTTTTTTATGCCTTCTTTTTTGGTTCTTTTTCTTAAATTCAATTACTTTAGAGATGCTGGGGTGTGTTTTACCTTTACAGAAGGAGGGCCTTAGAAAGATTGCTAAAGAACTAGTTATGGTTAAAATAAACGCTTGGTGTGTTATGGGACAGGAAGAACTACAAATAACAACAATCCATGTGCTCTTCAGAAAGCTGGAAGGAAAGAGTCTGGATTTTTTTTAATTATAAAGAAATAATTAAGTGTGATATATATTTAACATGATTTAAACATTACATGGCATATAAAATCAACAAAAATAATGTTAAACATAAATTTAAAGGGGGCCTGAGATGTAAATCCCCAACCCCAATATGTGTAATTTTTATGTAATAGTTAAACATAAATTTAAAGGGGCTGGACATGTAGTTCAGTTGGTAGAGCGTTTTCCCAACATGCCCTGGGTTCGATTCCCACTACCACACAAACCAAGTGTTGTGGCCCAGGATGGTAATCCCAGCACTCAGGAGGTGAAGGCAGAAGGGTCGGCAGTTCAAGGTCATCCAGGCTCATAGGGAGCCTGAGGCCAGTTCGGAATAACTAAGACCCTGTTCCAAAATACGTTAATAAATTTAAAAATAGCTCAAAAGTTTAAAAACTTTTCTCCTCTTGGGTTATTTTGTGTCTAGAGAAAAACGAAAAGAGAGTGGTTACTCTAATTAAAGAAAATAATTAGGCTAGACAGTTAATTGCATTAACTGCAGTAATTACAGAGAGACCCAGTTATGTGCACGGAATAGGGAATGGTTTTCCACTTGTTTAGAAAACTTATTGTTCACTGATAAATTTAAAAACTTGCTTTATTTAGCATGGCCAATAAATCAATTGCATTTTAAATGTATATAGATGACGGCTTTAGAGCATGTTTTCCTGCTGAGCCGTGGGCGTTTTTGTTTATTTTAGATATCCACCCCTCATTGGGCATGGGGTTCACAGACGGTTTCCCTACTCTGCTGGCTGCTTGCTGTACCTTGTAGCTCGCTGGCTCCCTCTTATCTTCTACCTTTACCTTTGCTGTCTGTGCGTCTGGCGTCATCCCCCAGAGGACTTGCTTAGACCATTGCCCCAAAGTGTTTTCTTCTAAGGGTTTTATAAAACCAGGTCTCAAATTTCAACCTCGAGTCCAGTGCGACTTGGCTTGAGTGGGTGGCAGGAGGTTCCAGTTTAGTTTTGTGACTGTAAAGCGGGGAATGATGAAGGGCAGTTCTTCCACAAATGGTGCTTACGGCTAATTATGTGTCTCCGTGCGGCTATGTGTGGAGGTGTCTAAGAGGCTAGAGGTGTTGGATCCCTCTGGGGCCGGACTTTAAAGGCAGCCACATTGAAAAGAAAGAAGAAAATGGCTGTGAGCCACTTGATGTGGGGGCTGGGAATTGAACTCAGGTCCTCGGGAAGAGCAGTATGTGCTTTTAACTGGTTCAGAATTTTAACTAATTTAACAATGATGTGTACTTGTGTGTGGTTATGAGGATGTGAGTGCAGGAAGCTCAGAGATGGCATTGGATCTTTTGGGGCTGCGATTGTAAGTACTTGTGAGCCATCTGACACAGGTGCCGGGAACCAAACTTGAGTTATCGGCAAGAGTGGTATGTGCTCTTGACCGCTGAATAACTTCTCCAGCCCTTACTTGTTTCTATTGGCACTAGGGACTGAACTCTAGTCTTTGCACACGCTAGGAGGGTGCTCTCCCACTGACGCACACACCAAGGTTTTCTATGAGTGAGGTTATGAACTTGTAAATCACGGTAAATTTCCTTTCCTTTGCACTGTAGGTGCCTTTGTGCCTTTGGCTGGTCTGGCTGCTGGGCCATGGCTTCCAGTGCTTTGTTGAGAGTTAATGATTGTTGAGTAAGGGGCTGGAGGGAGGGCTCAGTGGTGGACAGCACTGGCTGCTCTTGCAGGGGAGCCAGCCTCAGTTTCCAGCACCCACGTGGCAGCTCAGAACTGTCTGGAACTCCAGTTCCATGGCATCCAGTGCCCTCTCTTGACTTTTTGGGCATCAAGCACATGGTGCACAGATATGCATGCTCTCTGAGGAAAAAAATATTCCCCATTTTTACAGCCATTGTGATGTAGGCTTTTTATTATGTCGACATATCTAGTTGACATCTGAGTATAAGAATACTCAAAAACTCCTGTATTGATGTTTTGAGTAATGTATTTATGTATTACGTTTTATGTATTATGTATTATGTTTGTATTATGTTTGAGTATGTATTTTATGTTTTGAGTAATGAGAGTGGTTGAATTCTAGAAGACGCTATTTCTCTGTCTAAATGATACCTGATTTTTGTCTTTCGGTCTGATAACACGACAAGGCCAATTGATTGATTGGCACTTGTTGAGCTATCTTTGTAAAGAACCAGAATAGACATCTCTCCAAAGAAGACAAGAAGACATTTAAAAGATACGTTAAAAGACTCTCAACATCAAGCCCGCAATTAATTATCACTTCACACCTAACCAGAGAAGCTACCTGCCCCGTCCCTGAATATCAATTACAGAAACTGGAATGCTCGTATGCAGTTGGCAGGAATTAAAATTGGTGAAAACTCTATGAACAACAGTATGGAGGTAGTTAAAAAAGGAGAAAGTACCACATGATTCCAATGTTCCCGTGTCTCATGATATAAGCAGCTCCCCACTGAAATCAATATGTCAGAGCAATATCGCCGTTATTCTGTTGATTGCTGCACAAAACCACAGCCAAGGCATGCGAACGACTTAAATGCCCACCTGTGGGTAGCGAAAAATGTGGTCTATTACTTAACCTTAATAAAGAAAGAAATTCTGCAACATGCAACAACATGGATAAACCAGGGAAGTGCAATGAACTATTCGTAGCGAAACGTATGTTGCAAAATTGCACTTAAAGGAGATGTCTAACAAAAGGGAACTTGTACAAACAGAGTAGTACAGGCGGGAGTCTGCCTGGGGCTACTGGAGCAGAAAGTGATAACTGCCATTGAATGGGTACATTGCCTCAGTGACTCAAGGGAAATATGTTCTATGCGTCCGCTATAGGACATTGGGCTTACAGTTAACAGAACTACACTGTGTGCTTTAAAACTTATCCAAAGCTTTAAGTAGGGTGTGGCGGTACACTGTGTAATCCTAGCACTTGAGAGGCAGAGGCAGAAAGAGGGAGACTGTGAGGCCAGCCTGGGCTACCTACAGAGACCCTATCCCAAATGCAAAGAAAGTAAGGTTTAGTATATCACTTATTATTTTTTAGTTTATGTGTGAAAATCAACTATAATCTATCACAAAAACAGTATCTTTTTTTGCTACATAATGCACTTTAATGGTAAAATTCTTGACAGCACAATGTCTATCTGACAAACCTTCTATTCCAGTATCCATCCAGGCACCTCTGGAAAAGGTGCACCCACTGCACTGTCCACTTGTCAGAGGAGCCCTAAGAAAACAAAAACTTACTCATCTGGCTTAGAATGGTTAAAGGTAACATGTTACCAGAGTGACCTCAGAAATAAAATGAACCGGTTTCAAAGGTGATACCACTTGTATCATTTGGTGGAATCATCGCATCCTTGGTTACAAAAACAGTATCTTAGCCAGGGTGTCTGTTCCTGCACAAACATCATGACCAAGAAGCAAGTTGGGGAGAAAAGGGTTTATTCAGCTTACACATCCACGTTGCTGTTCATCACCAAAAGAAGTCAAGATTGGAACTCAAGCAGGTCAGGAAGCAGGAGCTGATGCAGAGGCCATGGAAGGATGTTTCTTACTGGCTTGCTTCCCCTGGCTTGCTCAGCTTGTTTTCTTATAGAACCCAGACCACCAGCCCAGGGTAGTACCACCCACAATGGATTGGCCCTCCCACTCTTGAGATCACTAATTGAGAAAATGCCTTACAGCTGGATCTCATGGAGGCATTTCCTCAAGGGTGGCTTCTTTCTCTGTGATAACTCCAGCTTGTGACAAGTTGACACACAAACCAGCCGGTACACATAGCAGGCTAAGGGAGTGGATTTCGCATGCTAAGTAACTTAGTCATTGTGCACCAGGGTTCTTAGAGCTCTTTTCTCATGAACTCATTCTGCTGACTCCCCGTGCTTTTCCTTTACTCTTAAACGTTTTTGTTGGAAAGTTGCTTGGAGAGTCCTGATCTGATTTTATTTTCTCATGTTTTGAAATGTGATAATGGAGGCTGGAGAGAAGGCTCAGTGGTTAAAAGCACTGACTGTTCTTCTAGAGGCCCTGAGTTCAAATCCCAGCAACCACATGGTGGCTCACAATCACCTGTAATGGGATCCGATGCCCTCTTCTGGTGAGTCTGTAGACAGAGACAGTGTACTCATAGAAGTAAATACATCTTTTTTTAAAAAAATGTGATGACAGAGGCTGGAGTTTAACAGCATGTACTGCTCTGGCAGAAGACCTGAATTTGGATCCCAGCACCCACACTGGGTAGCTCACAACCTCCTGTAACTCCAGCTACAGAAGACGCAGTGCTTCTGGCCTCCGTGGCCATCTACAGTTGCGATCACATACACACAATTTAAAAATCTTCATATATGTTAGCATAGACCTAAATTCACCCTTAAAATATAGACCACTGTGGAATGAAATCACTTCTGGTGTCCAAAAAATTTATGTGTGTGTGTGTGGGTGGGGCAGTTTCTGTCCACTTTGAATGCATTGGAAATGTAGAGTTTTTTGACTTTGGCAAGAATTATAAAACCGCAGTAACAGATTAAAGCAAAACTTTTAAGCCACCTGTGGTGTGTTCACACCTTGTACCTCTCAGGAGGATGAGGAGAATATCGCCGGGAGGTTGAAGTAAGCTTGGGCTTAGTGAATTATAGCATGTGTGAGACTCTCTTTCTACAAAACAAACCCTAAGACTAAAACAAAACAAAATTCACAGCCACAGCAACAATACAAACAACCCCTCCAAGAAAACCTGCAAACTTAAAAAACAAGTAGACTTTTAGCTTTAATACAATTGAAGGAAATATTGTTG
Source organism: Rattus rattus (assembly GCF_011064425.1). NCBI lineage: Eukaryota > Metazoa > Chordata > Mammalia > Rodentia > Muridae > Rattus > Rattus rattus. The sequence continues at coordinate 50,206,340 of NC_046156.1, forward strand.
AGCATGGGACCTAGGACCGCGGAGAAGTTAAGCAGTGTGCTCAACACAGCAACAGTAACATAGACTGTGATCACCCGGAAAAGACAGGCTGTGGTGGAATCTGGAGAGATCGCTTCTAATTCTACAAATGAGTGACTCAAAAGAGCAGAAAACCCAGAAAGCTTTGGTGGGTCAGGATGGGTGTTTGTGTTTTCAGGTAAACTTCAAAGGTAGCTGAGCAAAAGCGTCTCATGGAACATAAGTCAGCAGCACTAATAAACCAAAGAGGGCTGTGACTTCACAGATATGACCAAAGAGGTTTTGAAAAATATGTCCTCCTGCCAGTGGTGTGCAGCTAATCAGTGTAATGTGGGATGTGGAAGAAAGCCAGGATCTTAAAGCCCCCGCCAACCTCTAAGTGGATATTTATGTGACTGACTGCCTCCCACAGTGGATTGGGAATGTGCTCTGATGACTTCCTTTCTCCCTCCCTGCAGGGCAAATAGAAGTGTTTCCTTTCTTGTAGTGCTTTAACTGTGGCCATATATATATACACATATACATACATACATACATACATACATACATACATACATACATACATTCATGTATATATTCTCAGGGGAAAAATAGAAAGAGCTAGTAAAATTGTCAAACTAAATGAACAAAGCACTCTTAGCCCACACAGCTTAACACATCGCTAGTAGTTTTAATGAATGGTAGATCAATCCCTTCTGGGCCTGGGAATGACCTCCTGATGAGTTAATAAGATGCTGTCCCATGTGTTTGAAAGTTTCACCCCCAGGCTTAGATGCTATGTGAGTACAGTGAACTACGATCGAGGAGTGTGAGGGCTTCATTCGGCACCTGCAATGTTATCAGAGGTACCAGCTTCAGTGTCAAGCTGCTGTCTAGGACATGAGACTACTTTTAAAAGGCCTGAGAAGAGTTTTCCTTGAGTCAACAGAAGAAGGATTTTATGAAACTCTAAAGTATTTATCCATAGGTTAGTACTGATCATCTCAAAGAGAACATATTCCCTCCAAAGCACTGAGCACCCGTTCTATTGGAAATGGTTTTGTTTGTTTTTGTTTCTTTCAAGACAGGGTTTCTTTGTGTAGCCCTGGCTGTCCTGGAACTCATTCTGTAGACCTCATACTGGGATTAAAGATGTGTACCTCCATCACTTGGTGGCTATTTTCTATGTATGTATGTATGTATGTATGTATGTATGTATGCATGCATGTATATATGCATGCATGCATGTATGTACATATGTATTGCAGTGTGCAAGTGCCCATAGAATCCAGAAGGGGCATAGGTCAGGAAGTAGTGAGCTACCTGATCTCGGTGATGAAAACAAAAACCACGATTACAGCTCTGTGTTAGCTTAGGTCATAGACGTTTATTACATGGGAAATCCAAGACAAGTAAATTTGTTCTTACACCATTCTCTTAAAGGGAGGTTAAACAAACAGAGTACACAGTAGGATAGCAGCCTTAAGTGACTTCAAGGTGTATTACTAACTCTTGTTGTGAGACCCAGCAAAAGTCCCAGTCTCTTAGAATGTAAGAGATATTTTTGTCATATCGTATTGTCACAGTCCATTCTTTTTTTTTTTTTTTTTTTTGGTTCTTTTTTTTTTTTTTTTAGCTGGGGACCGAACCAGGGCCTTGCGCTTCCTAGGCAAAGCGCTCTACCACTGAGCTAAATCCCCAACCCCATCACAGTCCATTCTTAACATTAATAAGAATTTTAGGTACAGTCACCTGCCATTTTAGGACATTTTAATTAATGGACCCTGTAGACTCAGGAAGAATGATAATGGAGCTTAAAATCCTTATCATTTGATAATCTTGTAGGAGTCTTAAAGTAATAACAAAATGCAGTGAATGTGTGATGTCTGTTGTACAAAATGAGAGCTCACTTCCCTAACCGCCCTACCCCTGCAGACTACAGTCTTTGAATACATACAACAATCAATGTTATGTGAAACAGTGTGTTCTGCGGTGAACAGCAGCCATAGACAACTCAGACATCTCTTTCTTGATTGCATTTGCTATAAGCTAATCCTGAGTTGTCACATACTGGCCCTGTGTGCCCTCGGACATTTCAGATGAAGTCTTAGGTCTGTGTAAGTACACTAGGACGGTCACACAATAGAGAAAGCTACCTCTGTTAAGAGACATGTATTTGTTTTAGTCCTTGGATAATACAGACATCCTGACCATGTATGAACATTCAAATTTTCCATTTTCCCACTTTTTTTTTTGAGTCAGGTTTATCTGTGATAGAAATAATCTCTTTAAATTCAGATGAGGAACCTCTGAACAGAGACTGCTTTCTGCCAGGTGGAAAAACATCACCTGGGGACCACTGTCATCAGCAGAGCCCTGCGGAAGTCTGTCTTGTTTGACAGCAGGGATGAAGTACTTAATCAACACTCCTGGTTGGGGACTCCTCTTGTGGCCTGACTGAATTCCCGAGAGCAAACCGGGAAAGAGGGCAGAGCAGCCTAGCAAAGACGAGGAGTCAGCTGGAACTCTGCATCTGCGCACTCAGCAGGAAGAGTGGGCGGAACCGTAAGCGGAATCGCATATTACGTTTGTCCGGTCTGTTGGGGGCGGAGCTCAGTAATTTGGCGTCTGTCAGGGGAAAAGCTGTAGGGCGTGGTGTTTGCTGCGGGGCAGAGTCTGGATGGGCAGGATCACGCCCGGGCACCAGCCCCGCCCAGCTACCCGAGGGCTCTAGGATAAAGTCAAAGCTACTCACACCGTAGGCTAGTGGACTCAGTCTCAGGCACCAGCATCATGCCTATGACACTGGGTTACTGGGACATCCGTGGGGTAAGCGACCACCTGATGAGTGGGAAGGATTGCAGGGCGAGGATAAGGCGAGCGGGGTAGGGGTGGGACGCTAGAGGAATCCCTTGCTTGTCTAGCTGAGGATCTTGCACACATTTCCTTGAGCGCACCCGTGTGTACGCACTTGGAGGAAGTGACGTCACATAGAAATCCCCCGGCCCCATTCCTGATCTATCCCTGCAGCTGGCTCATGCTATTCGACTACTCCTGGAATACACAGACTCAAGCTATGAGGAGAAGACATACACCATGGGCGACGGTAATGCCATTCGTCGACTTCTCCTGTCCATTGGTGCTAAGCAATTGGTGGCTTCATTACATTACACGCCCACCCTCCCCAACACACACACACACACACACACTACAGAGCTCCCCCGGGTGGACTTAGAATCTGCCTCTTTCTGTAAGCCCCAGAGAGTTGGGCTTGACCTTTGAATATAGAACTCTGGAAGTGGAGGGGTGGGTCCCCTTCCTGTTGAAATTAGATCACATTCCCCATGAAGACTTGCCTCAACCTTTTCTAAGGTTAAGAGCTGTAGGGCCCTCAGTCCTAAGCACTCTTTATCCCTGAAGGGTCACTGTTCGAAGTTGCAGATCCCTGCTTAGAGGGTTGGGTCCCTGGAATTGGTGTGTTAGACACTGGGCTGATTTCTTTATGTAATCTTATCAATCACAGCTCCTGACTATGACAGAAGCCAGTGGCTGAGTGAGAAGTTCAAACTGGGCCTGGACTTCCCCAATGTAGGTGCAGGGGAGGGGAGGTTTGGGGAAGGCCTGGTGTTCTCCTATGGCTGAGGGGGCTTGGAATCAACACTTCCTTCTGTTCACCTGCTCTCATTCCTGGTGGCTGCACAGTGTTTCTTAGATGGGAAAGGCTGTGTCCCAGCTTTTCCATTCAGTGTGCAGTGTGTTCATGGAGGCCTTCACATGCTAGCCACGATGAATGCCAGGCTACAAGTCTGTCCTAATCCAGAGATGGTTGGGACCTACTATCCCATCTGACCATCCTTTCTTGTCCAAACAGCTGCCCTACTTAATCGATGGGTCACACAAGATCACCCAGAGCAATGCCATCCTGCGCTATATTGCCCGAAAGCACAACCTGTGTGAGTGGGGCTGGCTGCAGGGTGGTGCACGGGGGACAGCCTCCTTGGCTCAGCTGGTGTGACGTGTCTGTGCTGTGTGTCCTTCAGGTGGGGAGACAGAAGAAGAGAAGATTCGTGTGGACATTTTGGAGAACCAGGCTATGGATGTCTCCAATCAGCTGGCTAGAGTCTGTTACAGCCCAGACTTTGTGAGTCTTGTCCGTCTCCCACCCTATGCTGGACCAGGTAGTGTTTGGATCAGGAGTCAGCTCTCTCAGATTCCCAATCTGCACAGATCTTATTTACCTTATGAATTTCTTAGCCACTTACCCTCCAGGATGTTTTGTCTGTTGTCCCCATGACACTGAACTATCAAATGAATACTCACATTTAGATGCCACCTATTTTAGGGTGCAGTCCAGACGTCCCGGAGTAAACATTAAGTTCCTACATAGTGAAGTCATGTTTTTCAAGTGTTTTCCACCTGTGCTGTCTACCTCTACCAGCTAGTTCATATCTTTGCTGTTCACGAAACACACACATACCCTGTGCATTACAAAAAGAAGTCCAGGGACTGTCACAGAACCCTTTCCAGCCTGTCAAAGTGCTTCTCTCCACACCCACAGGACTCAGCATATTATTCCATACGTAGCACAGGGTCAGCCTGAAGGACGTTCTCTCCTCTCCTGCTTCAATTTCTCCTCAGTTTATGAGGAGAAGTCTAGTATTTTTCACTCTTCTGAGAGACATTGTGTGGACCTCTTATCTCCTCCGAGTATTTTAGTTCTTGATTCTTTGATGCTACCTGGCATCAGTACCTGCCAGGTGCTTAGGACACTCCTAGGTGTGGGCATCAGGAATGATGCTGCCCACTGTGGGCAGTGTCTTACTCCTCCCCGGCTTGCCACTGCATTTGAAGGGTAGGGTGGGCTACTGAGGAGTCCAGTAAGTGCTCATAGGTTAGATCAGAGCCTGGATGTTGACTGAGTCTCCATCTCAGTGGAGATGGCTGCCCAATCCCGGTATTAGGGTCATGGATGATACTGAAGGACTAGTCCTTCTCCCAGGGAACTTCCACAGTGACAGCTCTCTCTGCCTCAGGAGAACCTGAAGGCAGAATATTTGGAGCAGCTCCCTGGGATGATGGAGCTCTTCTCACAGTTCCTGGGGAAGCAGACGTGGTTCGTTGGTGAAAAGGTAAAAGAGAAGAAGTTGGGAGTTGTCATTCTTCCAGGGGACAGAATTCCATGCCCTCTCATTCCTGGCCTTTTGCAGATTACTTTTGTAGATTTCCTTGCTTATGATATCCTGGACCTGCACCTTATATTCGAACCCAAGTGCCTGGACGCCTTCCCAAACCTGAAGGACTTTGTGGCCCGCTTCGAGGTGATGTCCTGATCCTGCTTCCCCTCGGTTGTCAACTTCTCCTCGATGTTTTCGTGGGTTTGGAGATGAAGTGTTGATAAGTATCAGGAACGGAGCACTTGCTCTCTGCCCGAACCAGTGCTGAGCGTCTTACCTCTGCCAGTCAGGCTTATAATGATCAGCATCCCTCCGTGGTGGGCGGAGAGGATGACCAGTCCCATTGCTCAGCTAAGGAAATGTGAACCTGTAGTTACACTTGCCCTCAGGGTTCCGGCACTAGCAGAGCTGTGCCCTCGGTTCCCATTGACTTCCTCCTCCTCCTCAGAGCAGCAGGTAGGGGCTGCAGTCCAGGTTAGCAGAGCAAACTGAAGAAAGCTGGCGTGAAGTACCAGGATGTAGAGAATATTTGTACCTGGCCTGTTGACTGCTTTGCTGAGACTTGTGTTGGGGCTCCTGTCAGAGAATTTCATCCTGAAATGTGTGTCATGGGCTTTCCTCCCTCCTGTCCTTTTTTATTTTGAGTGTCCAAGTGTTCTGTGGGATGGCATTATAAACTTATTTTTACTTGTTTTCCTGATCTTTATATGAGGCAATGCAATGCCCAGTAGGAAAGGACAAGGTGGTCCTTATACCCACCTCCCACCTCGGAGCCAAGTGTGACGGATAACACTAGGCATACCAGACTGGGAGGTGCGTGGGGTCCCACTTGGGTGCTGGGAAGCCCTGATTTACCAGAGAATTGTCATCTGATTACCTATGCCAGTTAATTTATTAGAAATTTGGGGATTGGAGATCTTAGTCTGATGGACTTTTCAGTCTGGAATTATTTTTTCTCTCCATTCCTTATCAAGTGATGCACATTCTCAGCTAGTTTTCATTCGGTCCAAGCTGAGTGGCCTTCAGAGGGAAGACTGTGGAGAGCTGAAGGCTGCAGCTTTAGGTTAAACGGGAGCTTGGTTCCCTTGGATACAGGCGACTCTGGACCTCAGTGATCTCTTTAGAGCTATTCTAGGGGCTCGCTCTCCTGCTAGAAGGCCAACAGCACATGTAACTGCCATTGCACCTGGTCCACGTCTGTATCAAGGCTGGAGACAGGACTGGTTGGAGCTCAGTACCGGGTGCAGAAGTGTGGCTTTCCCCTTAGGGAGCGAGCGGAGTGAGCCTGGCTTTTCTTTTCTGCTCTATCTGTATCTGTAAACTTTGACCCTGGTTTTGCTGAATCACTGCCTCTTTGTCCTGCTAGATCGATTCTTCCTCAGTGTGTAAACCCAGGGAACGTGGAGTTTCTGTATGCAAGAGGAGCATGTCTGTGTAGACAGGAGGGTGACAGGGTCCCTTGGGGAGGTCAGGAAGGGAGTGTGCCGAGAGAGTACAAAATTTGAGAGACAGAGGCCAAACTAATCCCAGATGGGTGCCACATACTAGTAGTGAAGCTGATTAACCTTTTTGACTCTGAGCAAACCTTAGTTTTTGGTTTTCTGTTTTTCTCTAACTCTCAGGGACTGAAGAAGATCTCTGCTTACATGAAGACCAGCCGCTTCCTCCGGACACCCCTATATACAAGGGTGGCTACTTGGGGCAATAAGTAGGGCTTTGACTCGGCAGGAAGTGGGAACCTGGGGTTCTGGAAACAGTTGAGATTCCCGTATCCCTGGTGCTACCTTCTTCTACCTATCCCCTTCCTGACTGCAGAATGTCAAGGGTCTCCTTTCACCCAGTCCCTGCCCCTTCAAGCCCTCTAAAGCCTAGGCCCCTGGTTTTCTTTAGCAAAGTGCCCTTCTAGCATGACTGTGTCCTGCGCCCACTTGATGGCTTTCCTGTCAGTTGCTGTGCTGCTGTGAAGAGTTGAGACTTCATCAGCGCTCAGCCTGGGATTCCCCATGCTTGTCTGGAGACTAGAGATGCCTGATGTATGTGTGAGGTCCCTGCACAGCTCTTTTGGGTCTCTCCTGTAAAGTCCAAATCACACCGGCTCTGGCTTCTGCACTGCCAGCTTTTACTGCGATCTCCAATGCCTGCCTAGTGACCCTGGCAGATGCTGCGTTCACAGGGATTTCAGTTGGATAGGCAGGGGTTTGGGACTTCCTGGCCTCACCTGAGTTTCACAGGAGGCAGCTGCAGAAGGCTCTGTGGAGCTCAAAGGGAGCTTGGATCTCTTTTATGCTAGCAGCACTGAGGTTTGTCACGCAGGTCTCAGGGGTGGGGATCCAGGCTGGTGGGAGTCCCCAGCAGTAAGCCAGGATCCTCTCTGCCAGCTGTGCTATGGCTGCCTTACATCTGTGTCTCCAGGATCCTGTCTCTGATGCCTTCAGGGTATCCTGTCTTGGTCATCAGGGATGGGGAACATCTTGCTTAATCCCTTCTCTCTGTGAGTTCCCATGAAATAAATTTCTTCGTAATTTCAGATGTTTTTTCCTACCATTTATATCGGCAATATTTTGGATAGGTATGGAATCGTAGAGGGAACTTTCCGTTTCAGGTGGCCTCTCCCCTTTTGGAATTGCAGTGTTTCTGGTGAGCAGAATCCAGTCACTCTGACTAGGATTCTTTTGTACATGTTCTACTTTGATACTTCAGAGGGCCATCTTTGTCTTAAGATCTCCAAGTCAAAGCCTAGTTGGGATCTGTACCGGGCCTGGTGCTTCTTTACACCCTCTCGTATCCTCTCCCACTCAGATTTAAAATGCAGTTGCTTTGGGTTAACAGTGCTGCCTCTAAGGGTCAAAGGCCACTGAGCAAAAGCCACAGCAATCATGAACAATCCTCTTTTGAATTGTTGGTCAGGTTGTCCAAGAGACTCCCAGAACACCCCAGGCTATCTGTCGCTATTAGCGTTGGTTAAGCCCCTATTGCTGAAGACACTATGTACCTCAGACCCAGAGGTTCCTAAGCTGGATTCCCTTGAAACCCTCTGGGCAGACTCTCTTAACTGGAGCTCTGAAATCTCTCCACCTGGCTCGCTAAGTTCCCATGCCACGCCAGCCCCACGCTTCCAAATTCCCATGGCTAGTTGGGGGTGCACTTCTCATAAACGCACGCTTTGCCGCCATACCTTTCTCTCTGGAACCCAGTTGAGTCGCAGTGTGAAGAACACCACACAAACCTAGTTTAGAATCAATTGGTAACACGATCGCTGGGCGCAGCAACTGGCGTCCTAATCTGTAAGCGATCCTACGTTATAAATCCTCTGGTAGCGGATCCCAACGGGTCCTCCACCTGAACTGGTGGTCTCTGCTACCTACATTTTGGCCTCCGTGCTCATCTCTCTGGTCCAAAAGGCCGCATCCCTCTCCTCCCTCTCCTGCTTCCCCTCTTTCTCTCTCCGACCCAGAAGTCCTGCCTACCCGCCCAGTGATTGGCTCCTTGAAATCTTTATTCATTAGGGGAAGGTTCTGCCACACTGCGGTACCTAGTCCCAACTGATAGCATCTGCAGCTCAACTCCTACATCTAAGGCTCAGGGATCACTTCAGAAGGGTGGGTGGAAAGACTGTTTAGAGCCAGAGGAACAAAGAGCTTGCTGTGAGACTGTGTCTCCTAGGAATGTTAGACGGCTCCTGAAGTCTCACCAACATGGCTGCCTAAACCTGAGCTGAACAAGGACAACACCAGGAGACATGCCAAAGTGGGCAGTGGGAAAGCCCATGAGGCCTCAAACTAGACAAAGAACTGCAGGCAACAAAGGAATGCTGGGGGCGGGGAGCGGGGGAGGGGCAGGACGACGACACTATGTATATATATATACATATTGTGTATATATGCAACATAGAATATATATGTGCAACAATTAATGAAAATAGAAGTATATGGAAGGGTCAGGAGGGAGGAAAGGGAAGGGGAAATGATGTAATTATATTATAGTCTGAAAAATAAAAGAACTAAAAATTTAAAATAAAGCTCATTTCAATATTTTTATAAGTCTTACTTGTTGGGTTACGTTGTATGAAGGTGTGTCTCCGTATATTCAGTTACTAATTCAGTAAGGATTTGTTAAAAAACTATAGTCAGAAATACATCTCTAAAAATGACTTAAGATTTACATAGATATTTCTCCAAAGTGAACAACCACTCACTTAGCCCATGGAATCAGGACGAACACCATTAGTTAGCAGAACAGAACACCGTCTAAGTCCTGCATAACCCTAGATTACTCCCTGTAGAATGTCTCACATCCGATGGGGGACAGGAGTTGGTGAACTTGTGTCAGATCTGGTCCTTCATGTGCCTGATGTTCTCCTGAAGTGACTGAAAATCACACCTAGAGTGAACGTTAGGGCGTTCTTTCTAAGAGCATCGTGAGCCTTCTGGACATGGCAGAAGCGAGCAGTTAGTTTGTGGGCAGGGTTTTACTCCTCCACGCTCACCTGGGTTTTTTGGGTGCCTGCTGCAGATGAGGTGTGGTCATGGCTGTCATCTCAGTGTCACCTGGGTGTGTAGGTTTCACTAACTCAGAAAGCTTCTCCCGGCGTCCATCTCTCAACTCTTTCCCTCCTTTTATTTGGATAAATCACCCCAGAGTAGCTAATTCAGGTACAAACCCAAAACTACTTTAGTACTTTATAAAGTTATCTTGTGCTCTTCACATGAAATAATTTAAATTTTGGTGACAACAGTAAGTCTTATTGCTGAAGCACCTGGTGGCCAACAATTTTTCAATTCTTTTTCCTCCCCTCCCTCCCTCCCTCCCTCCTCCCTCCCTCCCTCCTTCCCTCCCCCTTTGTTATTTCAAGCCCTGGCTGTCTTGCAACTCACCTGTTAGGCCAGGCTAGTCTCAGACTCTGACACCCCCACCCCCCCCCCTCCGGCAGAGAGACACACGCACAGGCACTCAGACACACAGACACACAGACACACAGACACACAGACACACAGACACACACACACAGACACACACAGACACACACACACACACACACACACAGACACACAGACACACACACACACACACACACACACACACACACACACACGTGCACTTCTGCCTCCTGACTGCGTGCTGGGACAAAGATGTATGCCACCACACCTAGCTTGAATGCTCTGCAATGCTTGCCTAGCACTTTGTAGATCGTTGCTCATACATGTTTTCACCTGAGTAATTAAAGTCCTGGGAATCTCCCTGATCAAAGCTCCGAGTCACTTCCTACCCATTGCCTAGTCATCTCCTGGAGTAAGATGAAAGGCCCTGAGGCAGTCCACTCCTTGTTTCCTTAGAGGTGTTGTAACTGTGAGTCTGTTAATGTAAATGTCACATACATTCCAAGACACCATCCCTCATTATCTCCAGAAAAGCTTAGTTAGCGTTTGATTGAGTAGAGGAGGTAACTCTCACCGATCACCGTTCACCGTTAGGAGGAGCCTCAGATACTCACTTAGAGCCTGGACAATTCTAACACAGAAGGGTGAATTAGAACAGTTCACCTTCTCCTGTCTCGGACTATAGGTCCTCTGCTCTAAGACTTGGCAGAGCTTTACAGCCTTGCCCTCCACTCATCCGCCCTTCAACTTGAAAGAGTTACGCCTCCGATTGAGTCCTATGCTTTGAATTGCAGAGACCATGAAACTTCCTTACGTCACGACCTTTCACCCACGTCCAGTCATAAGTTACTCATATCTAATCTATTGCTATCTCTTTGTATGCTTGTATAGAGAACCTTGAGTATATAAAGCAAACAAACATAAAAATTAATTACAATAATGAAAGAATAAGTCTACAAAGAAATAACACATTATAGCACTTCAATGGGGGGGGCATTTTTCTGTTTGGAGCAGATTGGATGAAGGTTTAGAGGTAGGATATCTTTTTCTGTTTCTAGATAGTCTCTCAGCTCATTATTGGTGATTTTGAGGGAGTCCAAAGGGAAAATCAGCCTGCTCATTTTGCCCAATTCTTCGGTACGAGACTATCTGGGAGGTTTGCAAGGCTGGGCAGGCACTAGAGGGAAGTTACTGCTATGGCGACCCCATCATAGCAATGCTGTCCTTGGTCCGTGGTAGCCATTATGTGCTTTTATATTTAATTCTTGCCCTGTGAGGCATATGTTTGTTTTCTTGCTTTTTATTTTCAAGGTTTATTTATTTTTATTTTATGTATATGAACATTTTGGCTGCATGTACTATGTGTTCAACGTGACTGCAGAAGCCCACAGAGGCCAGAAATGGGCACCAGGTCCTCTGGAACTGGAATTATGGCTGGTTATAAGCTGCCATCTTGGGTACCTGGAACTAAACCCAGGTCTTCTGCAGCAAGTGCTCTTAACTGCTGAGTCATCTCTCCAGCCTAGGATTTCTTAGGAGTTGTAAAAGAAATGCTTATTATGGAGCTGGAGAGATGGCTTGAAAGTCATAAGCACTGGCTGAGTTTCTAGAAGATCTAGGTTCAATTTCCAGCACCTACATGGCAGTTCGCAACTGTCTGTAACTCCAGTTCCAAGGGGTCTAACACCCTCACACAGACACACCTGGAGGTAAAAACACCAATGTATATAAAATTAAAAAAAGGGAGAAATAAATGTTTATTCCTTAAGAATAGGGAAAATCTCCCACTCCTTTCGTGAACATGCAGCCAGATGCCTCAGGGTTTCCCCAGAGCAAGACTGTGGCTGCTAACTCCTCCCCTCCCCCAGCAGTTCCTCGCCCACTGCTCTGCTCTACCTGTCACTGGCCAGCATTTCTAAGGCTATGTTTCTCCAGCTGTGGTTTTTCAGTCATTCGCGGCTCACAGACTAGGTAGGGTCCCCTCACCTAGTCGTGACTACATTTGGGCTGAGTGGTTCTTCGCTGTGGGGCTCTGCTGTGCATTGTGGGATGTTCATGGCTTCCCCATCCTCCACCCACTATTTGCTACAGCACTCCCCAGTGCTGACCACTCAGAAAGTCTCTGAGCTTTGTTAAATGTATCAAGAGCTGCAAGTTGCTTCCTGTACACACCAGTAGTATGCTGGACAGAGATTCCCACTTTTAAAAAGTTAAAAAAAAATAATAAAAAGGAATACAACTCATGAAACTATTATGGGTCTTGTTTGGTAAAACTTCAGTTTAGCAATATGAGTGTGGTCCTTATCATGTGGAGAACATATTCCCTTGCTTATTTTTCATTTAAAAATGACTTAATTTGTAAATTATGGTTATGTGTTTGTGTGTATGGCTATGTGACTGCAGGTATTTACAGAGGCCAGAAGGGGGCGTGAGATGCTCAGAAACTGCCCTCCGGCAGTTGTAAGCTACCAGCTGTGGATGCTGGGATGGATGACCATTCCAGTCATGTGTTCTTAAACAGTAAGCCATTTCTCCCTTTTAAAAGCAGATTCATACGTTTATATTTTAGCATACACAAAATCATAAAAAGTCATATGTAGGCACAGGATACCATGTGATGTTTCTGATACACTGAAATATTATGTAATGTTGAAACCAGGCCAAACGTATCTATCCCTTAAACATATATCAGTTCTTTGCAGTGGAAACATTGGAAGTCCTTTCTTCCGGTTATTTGGATAGATACAAACATTGCCATTGTCTATAATCAACTACTGTAGAACAGCACATCAGAATGACGGCAACCTAGGATGACCCACTGAACAGCTTCTCTCCTCAGCTTCTGTAACCCCCATTCCCATGGAACCACCTACCCCCTTCTCTTCCTCTTCCTCCCCCGCCCCACCCTCTGTCTTCCTCCTTTGAGGCATAATCTTGTATGTGGTCACTCTACCTTCACAGTCTGATGATCCTCCTCCCTCTGCGTTCTGCATGCGGGGATTATAGGCGTGCAGTATACTGGCTGCCTGGAGTCTCACCTATTGTGAGATGAACTGCCTTAGCTCTGACTGAAATCAGGTAGGATTTATCTCTCTGTGCCTAGAATGTACCATGTAACTTAACGACCTCTAACTGCATCCGTGCATGTTGCAGGATTTCAAGATTTTATTCTTTAGAAAATTTTTTATTATAATGATTAATTAATATTAATTATATGAATTAGTAGATTTAACTGGCATTTTAACATATGCATATTTTGTAACTTGATCATGTTTACTTTCTTTATAGCTTATTGTTTCCCTTCCACAGCCTTCCGTTTCTCCCTCAGTACCCTTCCCAATCCCTAATTGTCCCACTCATCTGTAAGGTTTATTGCACAGTTGTTGGGAAGGTAGCAGAAAAGCTAGCAACAAATTCAATAGAAAAGCTGGACACAGGGACAGAACATAACCTTCTGAGGTGACTGACGGTATATGCTCCCTCCTATGCCTGAGCCAGTTTCTAAGCAGTGTCAAAGTTGTTTTGTGATGTTCTGAGTGGGCAGTGTCTCCACTTCTACTTTATGTGGTGGCCCTGCCATCTACTCCCTGCCCTCCTGGTGTCCACAAACACCTGGAAGGCAAGGCGCAGGGAAGAGGGAGCCATTAGCACACCGGCTTCTGGAGGCCTTTCTTCTCAGCAGCTAGGAACGGCTGACCGGCAGGAGGATGCAACTGGAGCTCATCAGACATTTGCAAAACTAGGCAAAGACTGCTTCTCCTTCCTGTCCTTACCCCTTCGAGGACACTGCCCCATGTGGGAGACAACACTCAGTGAGCGGAACCTGGTGTTAGCAGTCAGGAGACCAAGAGTCTGTGAGAAAGAAGATGTGTTTAAAAGCACCAGGATCTGGTAAGGACAGAAGTGGACCTTGCAAACATAGGGAACGGCTTTCGGCATCCTCTTCCAGCAGTATCCACGTCTAGGGTATGGGAAGCCCACAATCACTTTCCAACACAGGGACCTCTGTTTCTTTACATGAGAGAAAGCATGCAACATTTGTCATCTGCGTCTGGCTTATTTCACTTAATGAGATGCTCCCCAATTCCACGTACCTTTATGCAATGACAGCTTCTTCCTTTATGGGTAATACTCCAAGGTAACTTTATTTAGCCACATATCTGTTACAGTGCATGTAGGTCACTCCCATAATTCAGCTACTCTAGTTAGTAAACACGGGTGTGCCACCATGAAACGGGATTGTATGGCTGACTTTTTTGTTGTTTGTTTTGTTTTATTTTTCTGAGGAACTTCCATATAGTTTTTATAGAGCTGTGCTAATTTGTGCACTTAGTAACCGTGTATAGCTATTGTTCCCTCCACACCCTTGACGGCATTTGTTATTTTGTTTTTAAATGGCGTTCTGACAAAGCTGAAGTGGAATCTTAACGTAGCTTTCTTTTGCTTTCCCTTGGTGACTAAAACTGTCAAACATCTGCTACTGATCTGTGGCAGTCCTTTCAGAACATTTTCTCATTATTTGTTATTTGCTGTTATGGTTTTTATCTTTTTTCCTTTTCACAAAATCCCACTATATAGCCCAGGCTGGGGTCAAACTTGGGATCCTCATGGCTTTGCCTCCTGGTATTTGGGTTGTAGTCATGTACTGTCATACTTGGCTTAGCTTTTATATTCCTTTCATATTTTGGATATTAATCCCTGGTCAGGTGAGCGGCAGGCTGAGACTTCCTCCCACTCTGCACGTCTTCTCCCCCTCCTGAGAGTTTCCCTCGCTGTGCAGCAATTTTCTTCTTGATGCCCTCTCACTTGCCCATCCGTGCTCTTATATCTGGGAGCTATGGAACTCTTACATTAAGGTCTTCTGTTCCGGTTCATCCGACACCAGCCCCTCCACCATGCCGCCCAAGTTCGACCCCAACAAGATCAAAGTCGTGTACTTGAGGTGTACCGGAGGCGAGCTCGGTGCCACATCCGCCTTGGCCCCTAAGATCGGTCCTCTGGGTCTGTCTCCCAAAAAAGTTGGTGATGACATCGCCAAGGTTACCGGTGACTGGAAAGGCCTCAGGATTACAGTGAAACTGACCACCCAGAACAGACAGGCCCAGATTGAGGTGGTGCCCTCTGCCTCTGCCCTGATCATCAAAGCCCTCAAGGAGCCACCAAGAGACAGGAAGAAGCAGAAAAACATTAAACACAGTGGAAACATCACTTTTGATGAGATTGTCAACATTGCCTGGCAGATGAGACACCAGTCTTTGGCCAGAGAACTTTCTGGAACTATCAAGGAGATCCTGGGTACTGCACAGTCTGTGGGCTGCAACGTGGATGGGCGCCACCCTCGTGACATCATAGTGACATCAACAGTGGTGCGGTGGAGTGCCCAGCTAGTTAAGAAGCAACAAGAAAATATTTAAATAAAAGACTATCTGATAAAAAAAAAAAAAGGTCTTCTGTTCCTTTGTAATCTATTTCTGTATAGAATGAGAGTCAGGGATCTTATTTCTATCTCTTGCATGTGACTATCCAGTTTCCCTAGCATTCCTGGTTAGAGACCTTCCTTCTTTATGGCTAAATAGTATCCCATGCTGCACATGGACCACATTTTCATTATTCATTTGTCAGAGAATGGGTACTTAGATGGCATCCATTTCACGGCTATGGTAAAGTGCGTTCTACTATCATTCTAATTTCATTTCCTGTGGCTATATATCCAGTATTGCTGGATCACATGGTAGCTCTAGTTTTGACTTTTCAAGGATCACCAGGTTGTTTTCCCCAATGGCTGTGATAGTTTGCACTCTTACCAGCATTGTCCAGTGTTCTCTCCTGCCCACATTCTAACCAGCAGCTCCCCTCCCCCATCTCTTTTTTTCTATGTGAGAATGGCGGTTCTTTCTGGGGAAGGTGCGTCCCACTGTGGTTTGCTTTACATCTTCCCAGTGCCTGGTGACCATGAATATCTTTAATGCACCCACTGGTCTTATGTGAATGTGGTCCTGAGCTGCCCAGCTGAACAGAGTCCTGCATGCCCTCTGCTGTCTATGAAAGGCTACAGACCATGGGGACACTACTCTCTCAGACTTGAGGCATCCTGTTTTGTCCTGGTTCAGCCACCAGGAGCCACCCAGAGCTAAGGAAGGGAGTTGATGGTGAAGAAGGAACAATGCCAGGAAGATAATGAACAGGGTTGCACTGTGGACCCTCCTGGGTTATTGGTTTTATTGCTTGTATTATAGGACCTTGATATTTTAAAAGGCTTACAAGTATTGGAAGAAGTGAGTCAGGCTTTAAACAGAAGTTATAGGATAGTGGGTTTGATTATTGCTGGTATAGTGGGATAGCTATTTAATTAATAACACTCTTGCTTTGACTTTTGTTAATCATTTAGCAAAAATGTTTATGTTTTGAGT
This sequence comes from Rattus rattus, assembly GCF_011064425.1. Taxonomy (NCBI): domain Eukaryota; kingdom Metazoa; phylum Chordata; class Mammalia; order Rodentia; family Muridae; genus Rattus; species Rattus rattus. Next base: position 50,222,798 of record NC_046156.1, read on the forward strand.
ATTCAAGAAGATTTATGCGTTTGGAACAATGGATCAATGATCTTTGTGTTACCTGAATGGTGCTAATGCTGGAGATAACACTGACTATCCTTCGCAGGAACGCTACCTGTGTGAAGCTGCTGAGGACCAGGGAACCCTGCCCTGGTTGTGCGGACCTCAGGCATGGTTCCATTGCCTGCTGGTCATTCAGGAGAGGGTCGGCTGATCCTGAACTGTCAATTGGCATCTTCGGTGCTATTGTAGCAGCCATTGCTGCTGCGGCCACTGTGACTGCAGTGTCTGGGATTGCCCTCCCCCAGTCTGATGTTAAGGCAAGCACAGTGGATAAACTTTCAGGAGAAGTTGCTGACAGTTGGGAATTGTAAATTTAAATCGACAATCAGTGTTTTTTGCAGGAACACCTTGATCTCTTTTGCCCCTCGGTGTAATGGCCCTTGGACCTGCCGTAGTTAGCCTTTTGTTTCCTTTCGCATGTGCAAACAGCACTCCCAGTTGCTCTCCTTGGCAGGAGACAATCCCTCTGCCCACATCTGTCTCAGCCTTTATGAGAAGCAGTTAGCCAAAGACGGGCAACTCTTTGGGACCAATTCCCGCCAAAGGCAGGGGCTTTGAAATTGGCAAAGATTCCCAAAGATGGACAAGAGTTTGCGCCTCCAAAGTGACCTAAGACAGGTGCTACTTAAAAAATTAATAAAGGAGGACTTGTCAGACCCTCCTGGATTCGACAGTGTTTACCCCCTGCTGAGCCTTGCTGATGTATATGAAAGCCTGTTTTGAAGGACCATCTTGGCCTTTCTGTTGGGCCATAGGGTGTAGGTAACACCTGTGCACTATATCTTTGATCTCAACTTTTAGTTCTGTTTTCCTGCTGAGAATGTAAACCTGTTTCTCCATTGTGCTTCCACTCCGTGGGCTTGCGGTATATATTCTGTGAACCTCAGTAAAAGCTTTGGTATTTTCGTAACACAAATGACCTGAGTATGTGTTTTCTCTTAAACCTTGCAGGCCTACGCCTGGTTCTCAGTACAGTGGCGGTGCGGGCGTTGTCATTCCGCTTTGCCCATCAAGAGTGTTTACAACTGGGGGCTGGAGAGATGGCTCAGCGGTTAAGAGCACCGGACTGCTCTTCCAGAGGTCATGAGTTCAAATCCCAGAAACCACATGGTGGCTCACAACCATCTGTAAAGAGATCCGATGCCCTCTTCTGGTGTGTCTGAGGACAGCTACAGTGTACTTAAATATAATAAATAAATAAATCTTTAAGAGTGTTTACAACTTAACTGCCATTTCCCTGAGGACATGGCCAACTAGGAAGTCACTGGCAGCCCAGTATGGGCTGAAGAAATAAAGTTTCATAGATATGAGAAAGAAAGTTGTAAAAACAAGGTTTTGAGAAATAAATCTGATGTCAGGTTGCTTAATGTTATGACAAAGTTTTGATGATCAAGATATTGAGTCAAGAATGACCAGACTAGGGCTGGAGAGATGGCTCAGTGGTTAAGAGCACTGACTGCTCTTCCAGAGGTCCTGAGTTCAATTCCCAGCAACCACATGGTGGCTCACAACCATCTGTAATGAGATCTGATGCCCTCTTCCGGTGTGTGGGAGGACAGCTACGTGTACTTACATATAAATAAATAAATATTAAAAAAAAATAGAATGACCAGACTATTCTGACCATAAGTTAGGACAAAACAAAGATAACTGTTCTCAGAAAGACCCCCCTACCCCTCCCTGTGGTAAATCCCGAGAACGACCACAAGATGTCATCCTGACCCTGCCCGACCACCCAGTTCCTCCCCATACTTCTAAAGGACGTGCCAACTTAGTCCTTTCCCAGTGATTCTCCAAGACCAGGTGTAGGCTGGATGAGGAAAGTAACCAACTGAGCCAAGAACAGCCCTTGAGCAGGCCAGCCAATACCTGACCAGATCCTTTGTCCTGTGTTCCACCAACGAGAATAAGGCAGCTAACCCTGTTGCTGAAGTCTGCCCTCTGTAGAGAATAAAGGATGTGTGCTTTTTGGGTTTGGGGTTGTCTCTCCCTGCATGGATGAGGTTTATTAAATGGACGTGGATTATTAAATCTCTTGCTATTGCATCGTTCCCTTGGTCAGTTTGTGATCTGTGGGTTGTGCTCCTGAGGTAAGGCCACTTTGGGGAGGGAGTCTTACAAGAGGCAGCTGACCAGTCTATCCCGTCCTTTAGCTTCTGAGTACCTCGATCTGTTCCTGGGACAAACCACAATGATACTGGACAGAACTTTTCCTCTTCTTGCTAGTGTAATGTCTGGAGTTGGCGAAAGGTAGGATAGTGGTTCAATTGGAGACTACAGCCAGGTCCTGCCTCCCTTCTGACCACAGTCTATAAGAAGGCTGGAACAAACATATCAAGCTCATGACACTGGGATGCTGGGACATATGTGGGATGAGTGAGGGGCTTCACAGGAGTGGGGAATACCTAGGAATATATTTGAAGGTATGGGTTTAGTTCAGAAGTTGCTGGAAAGCTTTTCCTATCAGGAGGTTAAACACAAGAGTGTTTGTGTTTGTGCATGTGTGATGTGTATACAATGTGTGCATGTGTAGAGGGCTGGTTGTTAGTAGTAAGGCGGAGACTTGTCAGGCAGTGAGGCAGTCACTCTGCCAGGGTTTCATCGTCTCTGACTTGTCATCAATCATCATGGGTGGTTCACACCGTCCTCCTGCTTCGTCCACAGATCCAAGCCACTTGGAGAAGAGCTAGCACTCTGTGTGCAATGGTGATTACCCCATAATTGTCAGACTTTTGTTTAATTTCTAACCATCAATGTTCAAGAGACCATGCCTGTCTCCTGTTGTTGGGCTGCTCAGGCCTCCTCCTGCTGGAACTATAATGTGCCCTTCCAAAAACCTCCTTGAGGTTGATCTTCCAGGACAGGGCAATGGAAATGAAGGGCTTGGTTTCCCTCTATTGTAATTAGGCCACGTTCTACATTGGAGGGTACGGAAACCTGTATAAGACTTAGTGAGATAGGGTGCACAGTCCTACCACAGGGATGATGTGAGTTTCATTCCTGCAGCCTTGGGATGGGAAACAGTGCGTGCATGAGGCTGCAGGTTTATTGATTCAGGGATTCTTGTCCTTGATTTCTCGGAAGGGTCGTCAATAAGGGAGAGTGAACACAGAGTGATCTCTATATCATTTTGTCCACCACAGCTCCTGGCTATCACTGAAGCCATGGCTGAGTTGAAAATTCAAGCTGGGCCTGGGATTCTCCACATAGGTGCAGGGAAGGGGAGGTGTGGGGAAGGCCTGGTGCTCCCACCTCATCTCCTGGCCTGGCTGAGGGGTTGGGATCAGTGTTTCTGCTCTCCTGCTCCATCCCTGCTGGCTGCAGTGTTTCTGTGGTGGGCTGTGTCCCGGCTCTCCCACTCAGTGCACACTGTGCTCATGGAGGGTTTCCCGGGGCAGGCACACTGAGTGCCAGGGCCATGTCTGTCCTCACCCAGGGAAGGGATTCAGGTACCCCATAACCCATCTGACCATCCCTGCTTGTCCATCCAGCTGCCCTACTTAATCGATGGATCACACAAGATCACCCAGAGCAATGCCATCCTGCGCTACCTTGGTCACAAGCACAACCTGTGTGAGTGGGGCTGGCTGCAGGGTAGGGGACAGAAGCTATGGCTTCTTGGCTTGACTGGAGCAGGATGCTGGGAGTGGGTCTGTGCTGTGTGTGCTGCAGGTGGGGAGACAGAGGAGGAGAGGATTCGTGTGGACATTTTGGAGAACCAGGCTATGGACACCTGCCTACAGTTGGCCATGGTCTGCTACAGCCCTGACTTTGTGAGTTCCACCAACCCTGAGTTGGAGCTGGCCCTGCACTCTTGCTCTTGCATCAGCTCTAGCCCCATTTGCCACCACAGCCTCTCAGTGCTACTCATGGTACAGTGTTTGAAGTTGCCGACAGAGTAACCCCCAAGCTCAGTTTGCCAAATGGAAACTTCTAGTCATTGCCCTAAGATCGTATCCAGACTCTCCACAGCAACACTTTAGTCCCTGCTAGGACAGACAGAGTCTGATCCCTCCAGTTCTAGCTGCTGGTTCTGTCCTGAACCATGTCTTTCTGTTGTCCTGGGGTCTTGCCATGTCTGCAGCTCTCATACTCACACTATGAGAAGACCCTGGGGCTAGGGAACACTTCCTCCCAAATGGCTTCCCAGAGCTGTGTCCTTGACACCCACACAGAGAAGCAGATGCTCCCAATAGGCAACTCAGTCAGCCAAAGGCCTTGGATCCTCCTCCCGTTTCATTTTGTCCTCTCAAATTCCCCTCATTTCTTTGGAACCTGTACTGAAGTCCTCACCGCCCCAGTAGGCGGAACACTACGTTTCCTGGGCCATTTCAGTTGTTTGCTTCTGCCTCATGTGAGGTCAGAGTTCACAGTCACATCTGTCTCATGCAAGGTGCTTCTGACAATGGTGGTAGAGACCAGGGGACAGAGCTGTATCCTGTTGAGCTATTTTCTAAGAACAGAATAATCATTGTGGTACGCTAACTTAATGCCTGGACACCACGCTGAGATGCACCATGTCTGAGGATATGGGCATTGTACTTCAGGAGAAATGGAAGCCAGAGGACTTAGTGGGCATCCCCGAGCATCCCTGGGAAGATAAAGCTCTACTGTGAGTTCTTTGGGCTCAGCTATGGTTTGCACGAGATAAGGTAAAGGGATGAGGCTGAGGGGTCACTCTTCTTCCAGGTTTGCCAGTTCTCAATGCCTTCATCTTTTTGCAGAGCACCCATCTCTGTGGATTTCCTCACCTTTCACCAGCCCTGTGCCCAAACACATTCCCAGACTGGAAGGCTTTCATAGCTCAATTTTAGGTGGTCTTTCCTGGGTCCCCTCTCCTTTTGGATGGCCTTCTTCCTTTCACCCTTTCCATAATGCCTTTCTCAGAATGAAAATGAAGAATAACTGGTATTGATCGATGACTGGACCTGTGTTCAATAAAGTCTTGACGTTACTGAATGACGTTTGTCATTACAGCAACCTACGAGGTGGATAGAATTATCCAGAGTTACTGAATAGGTAGTGAGGATGGATGCATACATCCTCCCATGGTGTGGGTTCCTGTGGCAGATGACAGTCACTACTGTCCTCTCCTTCTCTGTCCCTGATTTAAGGCAAAGAGGAAAACTGTGGTCAGGAGTGTGTAAGTGACAGGCATCTGCAGAGAGAAAGTACTTTCTCCCACCCTGGCTGACAGTGCGGTGGAAGAGTGTGGGAGGCCACAGTCCAAGGCCAGCCAAGCCTGGCCTCTTGGGTACAGGCAGCCTTGGAGCTTTGAGTTATTCATCGTTTGTCTGGGTGCTCAACTGGAAAGATGGTACAGCATAACGCCTTTCACTAGCAGGGCTGGGAAAAACAGGGTGGATACATTCAGCTTCTAGATTTCTGAGTTTAGATTTTCTGCATCAGGAGAATGGCCAAGGCCACTCCATTATCTCTTTGCCAGGTCACCTATCCCACTGCTCATTCAGTCAGGATTTACTGAGGTACTGGGGGAGATCTTTGCTCTCTTCTAAAGCACACTGGCATGTTACTGGTCCCTTTGACCTGCCCGGTCCCTCCCCCAGCAAGGAGGAGCCTGCTGGTGAAAGAACAAGAGTGACAAGGATTTCTTGCTTTGAGAGAGGACTAAGAGGGCAAAATGGAAGCTGCACAGTCTTCCCCTGTGTGGACAGGGGACAGACTGCTGCCTTTCTAGCTGTGTGAGCAGGAGGGAAGCACTTAGCCTCTGTGTTTGCTGCTCCCACGCCAAAAGAGCATCTGCTTCCCTCAGACCAATCTTACAGAGATGGCCTTTGGAACCCAAAACAAGGCTGCAAAGCCTAGACCTAGGGGCATTTTCATGACCAGCCCTGCAGGCTCTGGCCCTTGGGCACAACTGGTCCTTTCCCCCAACCCAGTTTCCTCTTCTTTCCATTTACCTTTCTCCATTTCTTCTTCCCAGCCCTTCCCTCAGCCTAGGGTCTCACTTCCCTGGTCACTTGGGCTTCCCATTTCTTCATCAGTCTCCTTTATTCCTTGCCTATATTCTACACCCAGACAGTCTTCTGCCTAGAGGGAAATTATTCTGACCCCGGAATCTGCAGTATGGACTGAAAAACTAGACCCACACATGTGCTGCCCTGGTCCTCAGGGTGAGCAGCCAAGTCCCGTCTGATTCCCCAGTAAGGTCTGAACCACGTTTGCTCTGTGTCTTGTCTAACTATCGGTGACTCCCGGGACTTTGTTAAGTGGTCTTTGTTTTGTTTTCCACAGCAGGACCTGTGGAATGGGGATGCAGGTAATGGGGATGCAGGGACTGTCAGTCATTTAAGATCCGTGGTGTCTCTAGTCCATGGCCTTTGGTCCTCAACCAGAAGAGGCCCCTTTCTTTGGACCGTTCCATTTTTGATATGAATGGCAGGGTTTGGCACATGGTTGGTGTCTAGGAAATTTGGAATCTGAATGAAATTACCTCCAGAGAAATTTTGGCCTACCCATATGTGATGGTTTGTGTATGCTCGGCCCAGGGATGGCCCTATTAGAAGGTGTGCCCCTGTTAGAGTAGGTGTGTCACTTTGGTGTAGACTTTAAGATCCTCATCCTAGCTACCCAGAAGCCAGTATTCTGCTAGCAGCCTTCAGATGAAGATGTAGAGCTCTCACCTCTGCCTGCACCATGCCTGTCTGGACACTGTCAAGCTCCCACCTTGATGATACTGGACTGAATCTCTGAACCTGTAAACCAGCCCCAATTAAATGTTATCCTTATAAGGTTGACCTTGGTCATGGTGTCTGTTCACAGCAGTAAAATCCTAACTAAGACACCATACAACCTGCTGTAGGGCTTAGAGCTCTGGAAAGAAAAATTTTATCCAGAGACGTTAGAGCAATGCGTCCATGCAGAGGTGCTGGGGTCCGAGTCAGAGGGTCTCTCAGCTAAGCAGGCTCATTTAGAAGCTGCAGCTGTCTGTGGAAGAGCATGATCGGGATGGGTAGGCCTGGTGTGCTGGGTCCCAGTGCCACAGTGTGCGGTCAAAGATGCTGTGGACGTTTTGCATCGAGCTGCCGCGAAGAACGTGGACACATTGCAGAAGTACCTGGCGAGCATGTTCCTATGGCACGGGCTGGATCACAGTGTCTGACCTTCGTCAGGCAGTGCCTGCAGCCTGTCTGTGCCAGGCAGCACATCTGGATGAGAGCCCTGATGGGTGTTGTCTTCAGACCCCCTGCCTGCTGTTGCCTACTGCAGCTGAGGAAAAGGCAGGGTTGCTGAAATGAGCCAGGAACTAAGAGATAGAGATCATAAGGTAAAGATTAATAGAAGTGAAATGTCCACCAAACTGGTAAGTTCACGTTATTTCAGTCAGTGCTTGTTAAATTTTAACTAAAAGACAAAGAAGATAAGCTGGGAAGGATGTGGTGAAGGCAGGAGTGGCAGGCACTCTGATAATGTTGAGTAGAGAGAATACAATTACCAAGGACACCAGAGTAGACATGGACCTAGAACAAAGGTTGGCAAATGTTCCCCCATGAAAAGCCAGTATTTAGGCTTCGTGGGTCATACACCCTCCGCTGTAGTTCCTCAACTCTGCAGTTAGAAGGGAGAAGCAACAATAAAGCTCTGGCTGTGGCAGTGCTAGTGGTGCACATCGTTAGTCCTAGCACTCCAGAGGCAGTTAGGAGGGTCTCTGTGAGTTCAAGACCAACCTGGTCTACTTAGTGAATTCCAGACTAGCCTTGTGATGTCTACCGATCCTGTCTCAAACAAAACGAACCAACCAAACAACACCCTCACAACAGAAACAATCAAGTACAGGAAAATTAATGTGTTCCAAGAGACACAACATTAGCAAATCACTGGATTCAAATGTGGACAATAGACTTGAGTAGATATTTCCCCAGACAACGAGCATATAACAATAGTTCAACATCACCAATTGCTAGAGAATTGTGATCTCTCAGCTCACTCACTGTCTTACTCAGCTTCTATGGTTATGATAAATCACCGTGATCAAAGCAACTTGGCTGGGGTGGGCCTCACTTGGTGTACATTTCCACAGTACAATGAGGGTGGGCCTCATTTCCACATTACAGCCTATCAGATAAGGACATCAGGACAGGAACCTGGAAACAGGGACTGCAGCAGAAGTGTGGAGGAGATCTGTTCACTGGCTTGCTCACCTCACTTTTTTGTATCATCTAGGACCACCTGCCCACCCCCACTCTCATCAATCAGTCAGGAAACTGCACTGCAGACTTGCCTACAGGCAACCTTATGAGGGCATTTTCGGAATTGAGAGTCCCTATCTCAAATGACTCTAGTTTGTGTCAAATTGACAAAATATTAACTAAGAACACTGAGCTCATCTTCACACACACACACACACACACACACACACACACACACACACACACACACACGTGTATAAGGGCCAGTGACCTCAAAGTTGGGGTCCTCCTCAGTGCCTGTCCATCTTTCTTTGAGATCTTTCTGAATCATCCAGTGCCTTGAACTGGGATGAACCAGGGTCAGGACTCTTGGGTTCCTATGAACCCAGGTCCTGTTTCCTATTTGAATTCCTTGTAGCCACTTATAATCTAGGTCACTCCCCGTGTTGGTGTCACTGACTCTGCAAACCCCTGTATCAAGCGAGCACTGCTATCAGGACCCACCTATCTCAAGACAGTGTCTGTCCTTTCCAAAGTGGACCTCCAGCTCCTAGAGAGTAAAGTCCTGTCATGAACTCTCTCTATCTCTGGCCCCGGTCCCAGCCAAGGACGGGTTAAAGCTGATTCATGCTGCCTGTGCATTTCTGGGTTAGACAGGCTTAGTCAGTGAGAACCAGAACCCAGAACTCCAGGTTGCTGTTGTCACGGAACCCTGATTTATGAACTCTGCAAGCCTCTCCCGGTGTAGTCCCTCTCACATCCACAGGAATCAGGTAGCTCAGAAAACCATCGTCTGCCTTCCAGTCTGTTGCACTGGTATACAGTGATGTTTTCAGGGTCAAAAGAACCTCTGTCCCTCTCCTTCCCTCCTTTCGACCCCAGTTACTCCTTGGCTTCATAGAAATCTTCCCAGACGCTGCTCTCATTCTTCTGACGTCTTGCTGGGTAAAGCTCTTGACCTTTGAGGGGCAGTTTCAGTGCCTTGCTTTCTCAGCCTGTCCACTGTGGGACAGGTCAGGTATTCACAGCCTCCTGGGCTTAGCCAGCAGAAGAGAGATTACATCAGTGGCAACACATGCAGGGGCAGAGGCTTGTTCTTTTGTCTTTTTTGCTTTGTTTTATTTTTGTTGTGCTGTTTTTTTCTTTTTCAGATTAAAATATTGTTTCTAAAGGTGCGTGCATGCGTGCGTGCGTGCGCGCGTGTGTGTGTGTGTGTGTGTGTGTGCGTGCGTGTGTGTGTGTGTACATATTTATGGGTACCCTAAGAGGCAAGAAAAGGTGGTCAGTCAGATCTTCTGGATTGGTGTTACAGGTGGTTGTGAGCCATCCAATGTGAGTGTTGGGAACCTTCCAGAGCAACAAGGGTCTTAATGTCTGAGCCATTCATTAAGTTCATGTTGTTGATGAACACACTGCATCCCATGCTGGTCTTGAGACCACTATATAGGCTTCAAACTCACTGCAATCTTCCTAGCTCACCCGCCTGAGTGGTGTTACAGATATACACCACCATGGCAGGCTGGCAGTACCATATTCCTGCTTGCTTTCCCATCCTTTCTGTAGACATCAGCTTCACCTGATGTCCAGCCAGTGCTGATGTGTTGAAGCTTCTACCATAACCCAAGCCCCGGTCCAGGAAGATGGCTGCTCATCCTGCCCAACTGGGGCCTGCACAGCCTTACCAGGACACCGTCTCTGCCAGGGAACTTGTGCGTGAGAATGATGACAGCTAGTTTTGGCCTCAGAAGAAACAGAACCCAGAGTGTCTGGAGATCCTCCCTGGGAAATTAAAGACATTACAGATTCTGGGGGGTGGTCAGTGCTTCCCAGGCACAAGGTGAAAGGAAGGGAGATGCTCCTGCTGTCACGATGGACTGGAAATCTCTCCGAATCTGTGAACGAAATACATCTCTTGGGATCGGTGAGATGGCTCAGTGGATTAAGGCACTTGCTGCCGAACCTAAGTTTGATTCTCAGGACTCACATACTGGAAAGAGAGGACTGACTCTAGTAAGTTGCTCACATGGTACAGTGCTTCCTCCTCCCAATAAACAAGCATTAATTAATTAATTAATTAAGTCATAAGACACGTTAAAGAAATGCGTTGTCTATGTTAGCTGTTTTTGTCACAAGGATAAGGAAATTGATTAGTATATGTTCATGAAGAGCACAGATGCCCTTCAGAGAACCATATCCAGTTCAAGCCCCACTGGGAAGCTCTGACTTCTTAGGCTGTGGTTGGTGCTGGGTCTGAGTAAGTACCTGGTATCCTTTCTCAAAGACTATATCTTGAACATCTTGTGGTGTGGTAGTTTCTTTTTATCTCCTTCTCCATGGTAAAGTGTGGGTCTTAATTGTCCTTGTCTGGCTAGTTTTATGTCAGTTTAACATAGGCTAGTCATCAAAGAGGAGGAAGCCACAGTTGAGAAAATGCCTCTTTAAGATTGTGTCGTAGGCAAACATGTAGGGCATTTTCTTAATTAGTCAGGGAGGGTCTAGGCCGTTGTTGAACTGGGGGCTGCTATCCCTGGAATCGTGGTGCTGGGTTCTATAGGAAAGCAGACTGAGCAAGCCATGGGAAGAAAGTCAGTAAGTAGCTCCCTTCCACAGGTTTCTGCCTCCAGGTTTCTGCCCTGTTTGAGTTCCTGTCCTGACTTCCCTCAGAGATGAAGTCGTATAAGAAAAAAAAAAACAAAACAAAACAAACAAAAACCAAAAACCAAAAACCAAAAACCTTTCCTCCCCATGTTGCTTTGGGTCAGAACATTTTATCATAGCAACAGGAACCCTGACTAGTGGTGGGTGCTGGAGAGATGACTCTGCTCTTCCAGAGGGCCTGAGGTTCAATTCCCAGCACCCACATGACAGTTTCACAATGGCCAGTAACTCCAAGATCTGGTATGCTCACACAGTCCTGCATTGCTGTGTGAGGTAAATCACATAAAATAAAAGTTAAAGAGAAAAGAAATCCTGACTAAGACATCCCTCAAAGGCTTATGTATTGAAGGAAGGCATCGTTCTCAGTGTAATGGTATTCAGAGGTGGGCCTTTAGGAGGTGACTAGATCATGAGACCATGACCCATCAATGCCGTGGTGTAGTTGTGGATTAATAAAAGGCTATTGAGAGGTGGTGGACACCCCCGGGGGGTACTAATAGGAGGAAGTAGGTTTTATGGGTGGGCATGGCTGAGGGGTATATTTCCCTTTTACCTCTTGGTTTCATCACACCACGTGGTGAGCAGCTTTTCTCCAGCACCCACTCCCACTCTTCCCCCTCATGGAGCCAAGAGATCATGGACTGAAGGCTCTGAGACCATGAGGCAGAATAAGTATTTCCTCATTTGGACTGATTTCCTCTCCTCTTAAACAGTTAAGTGGTGCCTGAGGTCAACACTGAGCCAAAGCTGACCTCATCTCCAGGCCTGATAAGGACCAGGCTGGATAATACCCATTTTGACCTGTTATAGTGTCAGCTCAAAAAGATATCCACAACTTCCTGTCTTCCAAAATTCAGGTGCACCCAGCCTCATTCTGGACCCTCCTTTTCCATCCCCCAGACATGTCCTCTGGCCATTATCCTGGACAGAATATAGAGAGGAGAGATTAGAGAGAGAGAGAGAGAGAGAGAGAGGAAAAATAGACAGAGAGAGAGGTTTAAAAATATGTTGCATGAGAGAGACAGAGACTGTCAGAGATTCTCCTGTAGCAGAGAGAGACAGAGAGAGAGACAGACAGAGACAGAGACAGAGACAGACAGAGACAGAGTGGGGAGGGAAAGAGGAATAGGGGGGAGGGAGGGGGAGGAGGAGGGAGAGAAGATCCCAGACTCTGAGGTGCACATGGTACCTACTGGGTGCTGGGGAGCCCAGTCTGGTCCTTGTCTCTCAGATAACCATGGACCACTAACTTATTTTCGATACCCGCACAACCTACTTTGTTATTGACTTTGGAATTGGAAATGGTAGGTGAATGGTATTTCAGCCTGGAGCCTGTTTTTCTGCACCACACCCATCAAGTTGCACACTTCCTCAGCTAGTTCTCATTGTGCAGAGCTGCCATGGCTGTGGGGAGAGAAGAAGGCTGGAAGAACAAAGAGAGAGACGAGGTCTGTGCTTGAGGCTGGCTGCATCTGCCTTGCTGGGTACGGGAAGTCCTGGCCGACTTTGAACTCTTAAGAAACTATTTGCCGCTCGCTGTCCTGACATGAACGGCCTGGGATAGACAAAGCTGTCTATCCACTGGGGAGCAGGTCGGTTTGGGCTCAGAGAGGCTAACCTCAGGCTCCCCAAGTGGGCAGCGTGGACTTTCTGCTCTTGGACTTGAGGGCAGCCCTAAGAGGCTTTCTTCCTGGACCTGCTGGTCACAGGAGAAGATCACTTCTATTCTGCAGGGATCTGTCGCACCCCTCTGTCCCGTTGGAGGTTCGACTTGTGTGCAGACACAGGCTAGAAAGAGCTTAGCTGTGAACCAGGAACATGACTGTGCATGTGAAGAGAGAGGGATGGGGTCCTCTGCAGGAGGATGGGAGACAGGAGCCCAGGGACCTCACCAAATGGCACCCACAGAGCCCGTCTGACTGGGGCCCTGTCCCACTGACTAGCTGTGTGAAAAGAAAGAAGTTGCTTAAGCCTTCTGCACCTCAGGTTCCCTCCTGACCAGGAGCATGGTCGGGCAGATTTTGAAGGATTCTTGAGTGGGTGTCCATGTCTGCACTGATATCTACTGTGTTCAAAGCACCCTGTAGAGGGTCTAGATACCCTCTCCGTCCTTCCAACTCCACCTTCCTCACGGGTGACTCTATCCGGCTCTGGATGAACGATTTCTCACGAAGTAACAGTACACTTTCTCTGCTATGCATAGGTGGGGACTTAGGCTCAGAATAGACAGTAAGTTACAGCAGTCCTCTCTGTGCTGCCTCCCAGGTGACCGTTCATGCCTGATCCATGTGTAGTCCTGACAACTGGTGCAACATGTAAGTTTTAGGCAGGTTTTGTAATTTTGTACAGCCAGTTTCTGGAAACCAGTGCCTGGAAAAACATCACTAGTACCCATTTTCACCTCACTCATTTCTTAATTTTTTATCCATATTTTGTGGTATTTATTAGATGCAGTCGACTAAAGCATTAATATGCATCTGTGGAAAAATGTATCCTCAACTTTGAAATCGTCTGTTCAGATTTATAATAGTTTTATTCTGCCTCCTGATATTCACTAACTTGGAATCTTCCCATGTTGAGGTAAGGTTTTCCGTCCCTTCCATCAAAGTTGCTGTGTAGATGCTGAAGATGACCTCGATTTTCCTTCTGTCCAGCCCCAGCCTCCCGAGAGCTGAGTTTGCGGGTGAGCGCCACCATGCGTGGTTTGTGGCGTTCTTGGGGTTGACTCCAAGGCTTCTGTGTGGGAGGCAGGCTTCACCACTCAGCCATTTCTCTGGCCCCTGTGATTTCCTTCTGGTTTGTCGTTGTTGGAGTCATGCTCTGTCAATTCTGCTAGTGTTTTTACGGTATGCGCTTACTGGGTTCTCACGCACAATGAAGACGTTTTCATATTTTTCTTCTTTGTGTAGTTTTTTGTTTTCTGTGATTTTATTTTACAATGAACTTGGCTGCTTCACTGCCGCATTGAAACCTTAATACAATTAGAGTTTTGTCTCTTTCTCTTTTAACTCCATCTGTCCTCTTCTTCCCTCTCCTTCCCCTTTATCCCATTTTCTCCCTCCCTTCCTTTCTTATTTCTTTGTCTCAGTTGTGAGCTGGCCACGTGTTAGGACATGGTCATATCCATTGCATTATTTCTTACAGAAATGAGAAAATATTACCTACCTTCTCCTATTACCACTTCTACCTATTTCCTAGGTTTAACTTTGAGGTGCGACCCCTGTGGGGTTAAATAGCACAGATCCTGCATATCAGATAACTGTATTACCATTCACAACAGTAGTTCAATTACAGTTATGAAGTAGCAATGAAATAATTTTATGGTGGGGGGGGGTCAGCACAACACAACATGAGGGCCACAGCATTAGGAAGGTTGGAAACCACTGATCCACAGTCAGCATGTGAGAAGCTTTCAGAGAGCCTCCATGGGGCAGAGAATACTTTGTTTGCTAGCACTTACTTTTCTTATAGGGCTTTAAAATTTTTGAATCCATTATTTATAGAATTCTGTGTTTTTGCATAGACCCTGTTGAATGTCACCCATTAGCCTGGAAGGAATTATGAAATCCATCTCAGATGTCACCCTATAGGTGACATTTTCCTTAATACGTTTAGATTATTCCAGCACAGTGTCCCTTTAAGACACTGGGCTGGCTGCACTGTGAACTTGTGACAGTGCACAGAGACATCCAGATGATCAGTGGTCAACACTGGGATTGAATTCTCCAGGACAGCACCGGCTGTGACCCCTAGCTTCAGGTCTCTCCATGACCCCAATCCCCACTGATCCCTGTTGCCTTTCAGAGACCTCTCTCTTTCAAAGGGGTGGTGCTCTTGGAGTCTGGGGACCCTGCGTTGAGCACTTGCTGTCCTAGCCCTTACCCCTGTCTGCAGAGCTACTCTGTCCTCTGAAGGGCTCCAGGGCTCTGGCTCCCTTCCAGGCCCTCTGAGCCCTTGTCCTGGAGAGTATGGGTTCTCTCTCCTTCCTTCCACTCCCCTTCTCCAGTTTCCATAGTGCATTAAAATGTGCTGATGCGCCTCATTCATATTTGCAAATTAACTCCCCGTAGTTCCGAGAAAACTGCTGCTAAAGCCCCAGTGACATGGTCTGTTTGCGTGCATCCTCACAGGGACCTGCAGAGCGTGTGGCTTCTCTAATGTCCTAGGATGAGATGGCCTCTGCTTGTCCCCTGCACCCACACTGCACACCTCCTCTGTGTGTGAGGTGACACACTGGCTTCATATCCCGTAGTCTTAGTAAAAGATGACTTAATCCCAAAATGTACTCTCTGCAGAGCAGCAGCCTTGTCCTTTGACCTGTAAACTGTTTTTAGTCTCCTCGTCTGTCATTTGTTTTTCATCTGATAAGTTTCTGTAAACAAGGGGATGTCATCCTCAGGCCAATTAACCACAAGCCTCTTGGTTATGGAAGAGTCTCTTGCCTACAGGGAAGAAAGTAGACAGGCGGGACAGTGTTCTTGGTAGGGCATTGTCCTTGTGAAGGTTATACCACAGGACATATATCCCAGGGTAACCTGAGATGTCATTTGAGCCACCCTGTCATATACAAACACATGTCAGGAGCCCGGGCCAGGTCCAGCATCTAGGGATGTGGACAGCTGCGGGTCTAGCTTTGGGCTCCTTGTGTCCTGTGCAGGGTGTTACAGGCTCCCATGTGTACAGCATCCTGTTGTCCCTTGAAAGCGAGCCTCTTGGCTCCCTTGCACTCTGCTGGGTTCTGTCAGCTGACTGTTGTCTGCAGCTGTGGCTTCCCTCAGACTTCCAGCCCCTCTCTGGTTGGTTCTTGAGTTTAGATTCATAAACATGGCCAAAGTACCGATTAGGTTTTAATAACTGATAACAGAAAGACTGAGTTCCCAAATCTCAAGGAAAATATGGAGACTTGTTTGTCTCTGCCCCGAGGCTGTTTCCACGTCACCAACTGTTCCTGTAGCTTGAAGCTGTGTGCACAAAAATCTTGTAGCTGTCAGACTGGCAGAGTCCTTTCTCTGAGGATAGGTGCTACATTGAACTCTCAGATCGGAGGCTGGCCTTTTTGTCTTTAAGCTGAGAGTCGAGCGCCCCCCGCCCCCAACCCCAATGACAGATTCCCACAGTCTGGATGTAAAAACTGAGCTCTGCAAAGGAAAGGAAGGCGGGAGAACACCCACCCGTGTTCTTTCGCTGTCTGGCCAGTCTCCAGGGAAAGTGCTAGCTAGTCTCGGGAGCATCCAGCAGGCGGCGATGGCGGCAGTCGCTAAGAGTGTTTTGGGGAGCAGGCGAGCAGATTCCGCTTTCAGGGTATGCAGAACAGAATCCTGGGGCAGAGGCTGCTAAGGATCTTATCCCCGCCTCTCCCGGAGAGGGTGTGGCCTTCTACTTTCTGCTTTAGGGTCTGTAGCTCTGGTTACAGACCCGGAAGGGGAGTGCCTAATTGGGATTGGTGCAGGGCTGGGAGGGACCCGTTATTTTGTCCGGCCCACGTTTCTCTGGTAATCTGTATAAAGTCACAACTCGAAACACACAGGTCAATTCTGCTGAAGCCAGATTGAGAAGACCACAGCGCCAGAACCATGCCTATGATACTGGGATACTGGAACGTCCGCGGGGTGAGAAAGGGGTCCGCTTGGAGTGTGGGACTGGGATATGAAGCAGACAATTCTTAACAGCAGGGGCCCTTCAAATAGCGGGCACTCCTCAGGCCTTACTAGAATCTTCTGCCTGTAGCTCTCAGCGTTCAGGAACATACCTGGGGGATTATGTGTGTGCGTATGCACATGCACGTGCGGGGTGGCTGCGTTTGTGGAGCGTGGAAGGTCTCAACGGGCGAAGATGAAGTCACACAATAAAGTCTCCACAATTTCTAACCTGGTCCTCTCTCCCAGCTGACACACCCGATCCGCCTGCTCCTGGAATACACAGACTCAAGCTATGAGGAGAAGAGATACGTCATGGGCGACGGTAATGAGACCTTCTTGGGCAGACATCTGCTTCCCTCTTGCCTATCAACCTGCCTAGACTTCCTGTTATTTAACCCTGCTGGTCTCCCTCTAGCTGAAGCTAGCGGTTGCTGCTTCCAGAAACTTCTTTTGAGGATGCAGTTTGAATTTTCAGTATAGAACACTGAGAAGGGAATTCCTCGTCCATTTGTATTTATAATTAGATGGAATTCGTTATTGGGGTCTTATTGGGTCCACCCCCCTTTATCACCAGTTGTTATTCAGACCCCTCCCCACCTTGGAAAGTGACTCGCTGTAATAGGTTGCAGATCCCCTGACTTAGGTTCTTGCTACTGGTCAAATGGGACAATGGGGTGATTTCTTTTCACATCCTCTTGTCCACCACAGCTCCCGACTATGACAGAAGCCAGTGGCTGAATGAGAAGTTCAAACTGGGCCTGGACTTCCCCAATGTAGGTGCAGGGGAGGGGAGGTTTGGGGAAGGCCTCATCTCCTGGCTGGGGGGTTGGGATCAGTGTTTTTGCTCGCCTCCTCCATCCCTGCTGGCTGCACAGTGTTTCTGTGATGGGCTGTGTCCAGGCTCTCCCACTTAGTGCACACTGTGCTCATGGAGGGTTTCCTGGGGCAGGCACACTGAGTGCCAGGGCCATGTCTGTCCTCACCCAGGGAAGGGATTCAGGTACCCCATAACCCATCTGACCATCCCTGCTTGTCTATCCAGCTGCCCTACTTAATTGATGGATCGCGCAAGATCACCCAGAGCAATGCCATAATGCGCTACCTTGCCCGCAAGCACCACCTGTGTGAGTGGGGCTGGCTGCAGGGTGGGGAGTGGTGGAGAGTCTCCTTGGCTTGGCTAGGTTGGGATCTGAGGGTGCTGCGTGTGCTGCAGGTGGAGAGACAGAGGAGGAGCGGATTCGTGCAGACATTGTGGAGAACCAGGTCATGGACAACCGCATGCAGCTCATCATGCTTTGTTACAATCCCGACTTTGTGAGTGGCCAGTGGGTGGAGGAGGCAGGGTTCGCAGCAGGAGTTGAAGTCTGCATTCAGATCGTAGCACCCTCCTTCAGGAATGAGCTGTGTTACTCATTCTCCGAGATTTCCAATCTTCTAGCAGAACGATCCTCATCACCCGGGCGACCTATCACGTCAACACTGTGAAACCATCCCTACTAGTCTTAGGTTATTCAGTACAGTTGTAAATCTCTGCTAAGTCTGTCCTTTACCTATTCCAAAGTGTTGTCTTACCCCGTGTTTATGCCAAAAGCCTCCAGAACGAAATGAGAGGATGTGGATGGAATTGTTTTATCGTTTAAAGTGCTTGCTACATAGCGTAAAGGCTTCAGTATGAATCCTTAGCACCCTATAAAAACACCCTGGTGTGGCAGCCTGCTCTTATAAACATAGTGTTCCGGGGGGAGGAACAGGAGGGTTTCTTGGGTTTTGCTGACCAATGAGGCCAGTTGGTCTTTGAGCTCTAGATTTAGTGAGAGGCCCTGTCTCAAAAATGAGGTGGGCAGTGATTGAGAAAGACATCTGGCACCAACCTTGGACCGCCATGCACCAACAGGCACTAGTATATTCCCTAAATGATGAAAATAAGTTCTGTTTACACACTGGTCTTACACATCTATCCAGCTCTTTCCCCGTAGGTCTGTCTTGGGTATCAATAGAAAACCAGGACATCTTCCTGGTAGGCAGCTCAGGGTCAGCCAGAGGAACTTTGACCCCTGATCAAATCAATCACTGATCAAAACCCCTTTTCCTTTCAATATTAATCAACTGATGTGCACCCTTCAAACAGCTGATCACACCCCTCAAATAGCTGATCTCTTCTCATTGCAAATATCTGATCCAATCTCGATCCAGTATAACTGTCTTCTCCCGGGGTCTCTGTGCCCTTTGTTTCTGTGTTTCCATTGGATCTCTGAAGCCAAAGCATGCAAGATACTCAGGAGGTCCTGGGTGTGACTCACAGCACCTGGTTTGGACTTCAGTGGTGACAGATTTCAGGGACAGCGTAAAATTTCTTTCATCACTTCTCACACGAATCCTGTCACCAGTAAAATAGTGATGTGTTAAATGGAATCCTGGACACAGGCCTGGCCATTCCATTGCAAAGCCCTCTCCTGGGGAGCCTGAGTCTAAAGGTGACAGCTGTTCTCTGCCTCAGGAGAAGCAGAAGCCAGAGTTCTTGAAGACCATCCCTGAGAAGATGAAGCTCTACTCTGAGTTCCTGGGCAAGCGACCATGGTTTGCAGGGGACAAGGTAAAGGCACAGGGTGGGGAGGAGGCGCTGCCATTCTCTCCCGGTGTCAAATTCCAGAGCGCTCACCCTTGGCTTCCTGCAGGTCACCTATGTGGATTTCCTTGCTTATGACCTTCTTGACCAGTACCACATTTTTGAGCCCAAGTGCCTGGACGCCTTCCCAAACCTGAAGGACTTCCTGGCCCGCTTCGAGGTGATGTCCTGATCCTGCTTCCTCTTGGGTTGTCTTCTTCCTCAGAACCATGATGCTTTCTAGGCCCAAGACTAGGAAAATAACCAGGACTTTCTGAGCTTTCTGTAAAGAACTGTATTAGGCAATAGTTATTCAAAATTCCAGGAGATTGATGTGATTCTGAGTCCCATTGGACAGATAAGAAGCCTGATACTATGGAAGGTACTCGTGTGTTCAAGGTCTCCGCACCTGCGGCTGCACCCGGTTCTGGGGCGGCATTCAGTGACTGCCCCTTCTTTGGGTCAAAAGGGCCAAGCACAACCTCACGTTCCAGTTTAGGATCCCTGGCAAGGCAGAGCATGTTGACAGTGTGTGGGTCTTGGCTTTAGGAGAGTGAGACAGCAGGACTAATGTGACATACCCAGATAGAAGAAAGTCCAGACCTGATCTGCAGAGTGCTGAGAGGCCAAGCCTCCAGACCTGATCTGTAGAGCACTGAGAGCCCAGGGTTGAAGGTGGTGCCTCATGGTGTAAACATGTGAGTGCCTTCCCTGTTGGGGGACATTTAGCATGAGTGTGAGCTGGTGAGTGTGGCTGGTGTGAGTGTGTGCTGGGGCGTTGTTTCCTCCCTTACACTCTTCTCTTTAATGTTACAGGGCCTGTCTGTGATATAGAGCTAAAAATTTTTTCTTTATTATTATTCTCTGGCATTCTCCTCTATACGAGGTTCATGTAGGGCCCAGGGGCCATACAAAATACTGCCATCTTGGGACTGAGTCATCAGAGAGCTGTGGACAGCCAGACTGTGAGATGCTTATGATATTCTCCAGGTCTGCTGAGCCCCGCCTGGACCTCACCTCCGTCAGACTTGGGTCATTCAGACCTGTAGGAATTAGACGCATTGATCCAAGGGTTTTCTACCTGCAGTCTGTTGACCTTGCCCATTCTCCATCAAGGGATACAATTTCTCTGCTCATTCTCAGTCTGTCTCTGTCCCCAGCCCCCCACCCCCACCCCGAGAGCCGAGGGCTGCACCCAGGGTCTTGTGCTTACTAGGCGAGCGCTCACCCACTGAAACCCCAGCCTTTCTCTGCTTGTTCTAATCAGCTCTGGCTCTGGCTCAGGCTGGGTATCCTGGGAAACTGTGCAAGAGTTGGCACCACTCTGGGGTGGGTGGATGGGGAAACAGAGCAGCGCCTTAGCCTAGCTTGTGTGTCGTCTGTGGTGGCTCAGCGTGCACCCTCTGGAGCTCTCTGTGTTCTCCTGGCTTGGTGTATGGAGTCACATGGAGTGGCCCCTGCTTTAGGGGTGGAGATGAAGAAAGCCAGGGTGCAGGGAGATTGTACTGAGTAGCAAGTAGAGAATGAACTCCTCTCTCAGGAAATTGATTAGAATCCCGTTTAGCTTATCTTCCTGGCCTGTTCTCTTGTTGTTCCCTTTCTTGAATGATTTGCTGAGTCACTGGGTGCTTGGCTACCTTCCTGAGCACACACAGTCAAGTTTTGACTCCATTGTCCTGTTAGATCCCTTCGTCGTGTGTAAATACAGGCTAGGGCGAGCTTCCCCAGGTACAGATCGAGTCTGTGCAGAGAGGCAGTTGCAGTGTCTCCTTGGGAAGGTTGAAGAGGTGTAGGGAAACTCTGTGTGTGTGTGTGTGTGTGTGTGTGTGTGTGTGTGTGTGTGTGTGTGGGTGGGTGGTATGGGTGTGGGTCGGGAGTTGGGGTGGGGGGGGTGTGTGTGGATGTAGGTGTGGAGTGTATGTGTGTATGTAGGGGGGTGGGTATGTGTATGGGGATCAAGAGAGCGAGAGAGCGAGAGCACACAGAAGGCTGCTCCTGAGCAGAATGAATCCAGCCCTGTTTCAGTAGCTATGTGAGTCCGGACGGACGTTCCCAGCCTCTCTGGGCTTCAGGTCCCCCCCTGAGAACTGATCTTGCAAGACTGATGGGTAGGTTTTCTGAATCTATATTGTAATTTTTAGTGAGTATCAAACAACTTATGCAGGATCCAGTCTCCCCTTTGCTATGGGAAGAGTTCTGTTGCTTGGGCTGGGAGCTAAGCAGGCTGCTCTGCGCCCCAGCATGAGTCCAGGACAAAAGCTGTTCCCAACCTGGGGCTGCTCCTCTGAGTGGGCTCCAGACCTGAGCTCTGGCTGTGTCCTTCCCAATTTGCAGGGCCTGAAGAAGATCTCTGCCTACATGAAGAGCAGCCGCTACTTCTCAACACCTATATTTTCGAAGTTGGCCCAATGGAGTAACAAGTAGGCCCTTGCTACACTGGCACTCACAGGGAGGATCTGTCCACATTGGATCCTGCAGGCCCTGCGTGGGGACGGCACCCTGGCCTTCTGCAATATGGTTCTCTCTCTTTCCTGCTCCCCTCTCCAGCTTTGTCAGCCCCATCTCCTCAACCTCACCCCAGTCATGCCCACACAGTCTTCATTCTCCCCACTTTCTTTCATAGTGGTCCCCTTCTTTATTGACGCCCTAACACAACCTCACAGTCCTTTTCTGTGATTTGAGGTCTGCCCTGAACTCAGTCTCCCTAGACTTATCCCGAATGTAACACTGTCTCAGTGCCAGCCTGTTCCTGGAGGAGCTGCCCCCAGCCTGTCTCATCTCTAATAAAGCCTGAAACACATTTGCTGTGTGTTGTGTCTCTTTCTTTTGCTCTCCAAGCATCACAGCTACTTCCGAAGAATCTGAGCTCTGAGTCTGTAGTGCCAGGCTCTGAAATGTCTAATGGAATCAGAAGAGCTTTGACATATCTTGGTTCTAATCTGAGACTCTCACAGCAGGGATAAAGCTCTTTAAAGCAGTGTTTCTCAACCTGTGGGTCGTCATCCCTTGGGGGGTGGGCGTGTTACATATCAGATATCATGCATATTATGATTGACAACAGTAGCAAAATTACAGTTGTGAAGTAGCAACGAAAATAATTTTATGATTGAGGTCACTTCAACATGAGGAACTGTATTAAAGGGTTGCAGCGTTAGGAAGGTGGCGAGACACTGGGTTAGAGGATAAAGTGTGCTTGCCAGGAATCTCATTCACTGTGGCATGCTGGGAATCTCATTCACTGAGGCATGCTGGGAATCTCATTCACTGAGGCATGCTGGGAATCTCATTCACTGAGGCATGCTGGGACTTCCGAACTGTGAAGAGCTGTGGGTCTCAGTGAGTGGAGTACCCAGGTGGGGCCCTAGATGGTCTCTCCGACTCGTATATGCCAGGGCTGTGCCAGTTTAGGTCTCTAGGCTGTTGTCTTTACTGTCTCTTTTGACTTGGAGCTCTATTGGCATGGAGACCTTCATTCTTGGTTAATCCTTTCCTATCTGGGGAAACTGAATTGAAAATACCGTCACTCTCAGTTATTGTTGGCGTCTCCTCTAATGTCCATGCATCCCCCTTTCAGGAAAGCTGTTTAATATGGTGAACTTCACTCAGTTCCTGGAGAACTGATTATAGGTAAGTCTCCTTTAATTAACTCCAGTTTGAGAGCTGAAGAGATGGCCCAGAGGTTCAGAGCACTGGCTGTTCTTCTAGAAGACTGGTGTTTAGTTCCAGTACCCACATGGCTGCTAACAGTGCTTTCTGCCTGACTCTCCCCTCTGGCCTCTGTGTGTGCTGTATACATGCGGTGCATAAACATACATGCACAGAAAATATCCAAATGCAGAAAATAAAAAAAATTAAAAATCACCCATACACACAAAATAAAATACAAAATGAGGCCGAGGATGAGTAAATTCTTCTGTAATGTGCAGATGCCTATCATCTCTAGGTCTGGTCACTGCTAGCCTTCTCTCTGTCATGATCTGGGACTGTACCAGTGTCTCCGATATAGTCAGGTCTGGACTGAAAATGTCAGTGGCTTTCTGGATTTTTCTCTTGCAGTGGACAGGTCATGGGGCAACGAATCACATGACAAATAGCTCACACACACCCACAATAATCCCCAAATAAACTGTCTCTATAATATAGACTCCATTTTCTATTGATTCTGTCTCTTGGAGAATCAAGTACCCTCACCGGTACACATAGCAAAAACTGATCAATGGGTAAGTTCATTCAGACACTCAAGGCATAATTTTAGAGGAAGTGCATTAATTTAAGGCCTTTTTTCCTACTTGGACTAGCTGGAAGAATTGCCTTCAAATACAGCTCCAAGGAGATGTGCAGGAAAGAAGTCTTTGACAGGTTAAGACACCTTTCTTTGTCCTAAAAATCTCAGTGTGTTATGGGTCTCTGTCTGCTTGCACATTTTATCCAGCTTATGGTCCTGAGGAAGATTGAATGAGCAGTTGCCTGGAACTGCTGCCATGGTTACATCTGTCACTGATGCCTTGGCCCCGTGACAATCAACAGGCACTTATGCAGCTCAGTGGATCCTACATGGCCCTACTCTGCAGTTCTGGAGGAATTACTATGTGTGAGTGGATCTAGCTGCCTGTTCCTGAGTTCTGTATCACTCAGAGAATGATCTATGAAGTTGTACTTTAGGTTTTGAATTTAAGAGTTTTCTTAAGTATATAGCAAAGTAAAAGAATTAATGGTAAGAGATGATTGATAGATGAGTGGATAGGCTTGGACTTAGGTTTCATTCCATGGCTTGGTGTAGCCCAGGCTGTCCTGGAACTTGCTTTGTAGACCAGGCTGGCTTCAAACTCACAGAGATCCGCCTGCTCTGCCTCTCGAGTACTTGGATTAAAGGCTTTGCCCACCCCCACCCCCCCAGCCACTGTAGGTCCTTTTATAACACGGTAAAATAGCATCTGGTAATAGCATGTGGTAGTAGTAGAATCTGTTCACTTTTCAATTGTTCTCAAGGTGGATGATTTTTACTCTCAGGCTGTTTTGTTTCCTCTGCCACAGAGCTGGAGAGGGTGCTATAACATCCCCAGACAGAGAGCCTGGGAGGAAACTTTGAGACAAGCTTGGGTTTGAAATGGGTGTGTGTGTGGGGGTGGGCAGTATGTAGCCCTTGTCTAGGTTCAGCTACTCAGAGAGCACAAACAACATTTAACACTTTATCAACACAATGTGCATTAAATTCAGCCTATAAATTAGCCATGTGTTATAGGATATTTTTATGTATTGAATCACAACAGTTTGGGCCAAATGTAATAAAACAAAAGGTTAACTCTAAAGATTCTGTCATGTGTGGGTTTTTTGTTTGTTTGTTTTTTGAGTATTAAAAAAAACCTGGTTAATTTTGGCTATCTTAGACCCAGCTATAAGACGATTTATTTCCTTTCAATGCTAACATTTTAACATATTTAATTAACACATTTGTTTTTCTCATTAGGATTTTGGGACTCAGTTCCGAGGAGTATCAGGTGATGGCTGCTCCTGGATGCTTTAGATCCAAGTAGGAGCATTGGTAAACGGGTTTGGCCTGACCCTCTTCTGGGTTTCTTACCAGCAAAGGGTGCTGCTTCAGGTGATCTGGTGGCCCTAGGTGCAAGGATGTGGTTATGGTGGTGAAGCTTTGTTTGAACTTTTAGGGCCTGGACTCTGGAAGACATCAGTTGTAAATGAACAAGGACTCAAGACACACATAAAATTAAAACAGTAAGAAAAGGGCCGCAGAGGGCTGGAGAGATGGCTCAGTGGTTAAGAGCACTGACTGTTCTTCCAGAGGTCCTGGGTTCAAATCACAGAGACCACATGGTGACTTATAACCTTCTGTAATGGGATCCAATGTCCTCTTCTGGTGTGTCTGAAGACAGCGACAGTGTGTGTGTATATATATATGTGATAAATAAATTTTAAAAAGAAGAAAAGAAAAGGGCCTCAGAGCCTGTCGATGAGAACGACTGGGAAGTCTCACAGACGTGTTGGCTATGTAGAGTATGGCATCCCAGGAATGATTTGTTGAGTTTTTTAAGGGACAGATCTGGTTAGTCGTTCAGGGTGTTGTCAAAAAAGGCTTTACCAGATTGGCACAGGTGAAAATGGTCACAGCATTGGCAAACATCTTTCATGAGAATGCTGTTGATAACAGTAAGAGCTCTGTTATGGCTCTCAGATTTATCTAACTGTAGTTGACCTTTGGGCTCCCTTCAGACGAGCAAATGTTAAGTCCTCAATTTGCTTACTGTCTCAAGAGGGCTCTCTCTTTTTGTCTGCATGCTTTTGGAAAATAAGGTTTAATCTTGGACAAGAAAGCCCAGTTTTTGTCATTTTAAAAAGTTTAATGTAAACAGATTCTTTTCTCATAAAATATATCCTGATTACAGTTTCCTCTCTTTCTTCTCCCTCTACTCTTCCCAGTTCTTTCCCCCTTTCCCTCCCGTCTGGATCCACCCTCTTTCTGTCTCTTATTAGAAAAGAACAGGCTTGCAAGAGGCAACAACCAAAAAATAACAAAATAAAATACAAGGTGAAGCAAAAGCCATCATGCTGAGGCCGGGCAAGGCAACCCAACAGAAAGAAAAGAGCGCAAGAGCAGGCACAAGAATCAGAGAGCCACTCATTCACACACTCTGAAGTCCCATACAAATACTAAACTGAAAGCTACTAACGTCTGTGGAGAGGACAGAGTGCACACCCACGTAGGCCCTGTGCTTGCTGCTTCCGTCTCTAAGAGTTCATGTGAGCCTTGCTTGGTCGATTCAGAAGGTCTTGTTCTCTTGGTGTCCCACGCCTTTTCTGACTCTTAGACTCTTTCTGCCTCATTTTCCGCGTGGTTCCCTGAGCTCCGAGGAGAGAGATTTGATGGAGACATCCCATATAGAGCTGTTTGTTCCTAAGGAGTCTCTCTCTGTATAATGTCTACCTGTAGGTCTCTGCGTCTTTCCCCCTCTGCTGCAAGAGTAAGCTTCTTTGATAATGACCGAGTAAAGAACCGATCTAGGTTATAGCAAAATATCAGTGTGTGTGTGTGTGTGTGTGTGTGTGTGTGTGTGTGTGTGTGTGTGTGTGTGTCTATGTGTACATAAACACACATACATATGACCAATAGTGTTCGGTTTTACCCTAGGTCTCTGGGCTACCTGGTCTTTGGTTCTTGGTTACCCAGGCAGTGTTGAGTATTGGTTCAGGGTCATGGAATGTGCCTGAAGCCAGACATTGTTGGCTACTCCCACCAGTTCTGTGCCACCGTTACTCTAGCATATCTTGCAGAAAGGACAGATTGTTAGCCAAAGGCTTTGTGGAGAGATTAGTGTTTACATTTCTCCTTTGATAGCTTGCAGAGTATCTTCCCATTCCAAAGACACTAGAATGTAGGAGAGAAGGCTCCATGTAGGCACCAGCTCAACCTTTCTGTGTTCAATGAGTTGTGTGGGGCTTTTCCTTGGCAGTGAGGCCCCATTGTTAGTTTTCAGAGAGCAACCCATTATCTTAGCAACAGCCTGGGTTGCTTGGGGATTTCCATGGGCTCCCTTGGCCAACAACTCAACTGAATGCAACCCAGTCCTGGAAGCCTCTTTTAGTGGCAAGAGATGGGCAGTTGGGACTCTCTATCTCTGTTGTTAGGAGACCTCATTAGGATTGTCTTTATATGTTTTTAGGAAGTTTCTACGGCATCAGGTTCCCATATCAACTCTCAAATCCCCCTTAATCCCAGCTGTCTTTTTCCCCATTCCTTCCCTCAACTCTATCTCCCATCCCCTCCTCATTCTTGTTTCTGTCCCCCCTTTCCATAAAATCTATTCTATTTCCCCGTCCAAGGGAGATCCATGTATCCCCCTTAGTTCTTTCCCTTATACCCAACTTCTCTGGGTCTACAGAAGGCTGTAGGTTCCTTCTCATTTACTTAATGGTTACCATCCATTCATAAGCAAATACATCTTTCTGGGACTGTGTTACCTCACTCAGAATGTTTTTTCATTTTAGTTCTACCCATTTGCTTATAAATTTCATGATGCTATTTTTTTAACCACGGAGTAATATTCTTTTGTATAAACATACTATATTATCTTTACCCATTCTTGTATTGAGGAACATCTAGGTTGTTTCTAGTTTCTGGCTATCATAAATATAGCTGCAATGAACACTGTTGAGCAAGTGCCCTTGTGGTAGGATGAAGTGGTCTCTGGGTATATGCCCAGTAGCAGTATATCTGGATCTTGAGACAGATCGATTTCCAGCTTTCTAAGGAACCACCCTGTAGAGTCCCACAGTGGCTGTACAAGTCTGCACTCCCACCAGCAATGGTCAAGTGTTCCTCTTACTGCACATCTTTGCTAGCATGAGCTGTCACTTGTGGTATTGATCTTAGCCATTCTGAAAGGTTCATGTGAGATAGAATCTCAAGTATTGTGATTTGGAGTTCCCTGATGACTAAGGATGTTGAGCATTTCTCTAAGAGTTTCTCAGCCATTTGAGTTTCCACTATTGAGAATTTTTTGTTTAGATCTATGCCCTATTTTAAAACGATATTATTTGGGTTTTTGATATCTATTTTTTTGTGTGTTCTTTATGTATTTTTGGATATTAGCTCTCTATTGGATGTGGAGTTGGTAAAAATCTTTTTCTATTCTATAGACTGATGCTCTTTGTCTAAATGATGGTGTCCTTTGCCTTACAGAAGCTTTTCAGTTTCATGAGGTCCCATTTTATATGTTTTTTAATAATTTTTAAAACTTTTATTGTTTCTTCGTGAATTTCATATCATACACCCCAGTTCCACTCATCTTCACACCCTTCCTCTGCTCTTGCAGCCTCCCTCCACAAACATTAAGAAAAAAGAAAAATAAACAAAACAAAACATCTTTTCATGGAAGCTGTCGTGTGTGACAGTGTGTCCCACATTATACCCTTTTGTCAACACATCTTTCCTTGCAAATGTATTGAGTCATTGGTTTGGTTTGAGGCTTCTGGCTTCTGTGACAGTATCAATATTGGATCCTCACCAGGACATCTTGCAGATATCCTATTGTTACCTTGTGTCATGGAGACTTAAGGGACAGGGCCAGCTCTCTCACTGTCACACGTTTGAGGACTAACTGGTACTCTGCCATTAGAACCAGCCTGTGTTACTTAGGTGAGGTGCAGGGCTCACTCTCCTAAGTACTACAGTCAGTCAGCAAGGGGTGTGGCCAGCTCTTCAGAATGTCCCAACCAATGAGGGTTGGGTCCATTCTGCACAGCCCTTGGACATCAACATGGTCCCAGGTAGCAGCCCAGCCCAGGCACATCCACATGGTCTTTAGTGATAATATGAGCCCTAGACATCGACATAGACCCCTACTGCTGCATGGGAATGGGCACAGACATGACCATCAGTGGTGGTACCAGCTGGGACTTCCCCATGGCCTCAGGTGGCAGGGCAAGCCGCTCACATCAGACTCCTTCTTTCTAACCTCGAGTCTCCAGTCTGCATTGTCTCCATAGCGCACAAACTGTTCCACTTCTCTCTCTCCCATTTCTCCACCACATACTTGTACACTGGAGTGGCTTCCGCTGTGGGAGGGCCATCTGGCCAGTGGACCTCTAGGTGTCTTCCCCTGCCTGTAACACATGGCATGGGGGGTGGCAAGGTCCTCTTTATTAATTGTTGATCTCAGTGCCCATGCGATTAGTGTTCTGTTCAGAAAGTCAGCTCCTGTGTCAATGAGCTCAAGGCTACTCCCCACTCTCTCTTCTGTCAGACTCAATTGTATTGGGTTTTGTGTTGAGGTCGTTGGCCATTTGGACTTGAGTCTTATGCAGGGTGATAAGTATGAATCTATAGGCATTGCGTTTGAACAGCACCATTTATTGACTATAGGCATTGAGTTTGAACAGCACCATTTATTGACGATGTTGTCTCCCCCCCTCCCAGTGTATATTTCAGGCTTCTTTATAAAAAATCAGGTGTCCATATGTTTGTGGAGTTACGTCTGGGTCTTTACTTTGATTCCATTTATCCATTTTCATGCCAATGCCGCATGACTTTTATAACTTTGTCATATAATATGAAATCTGAAGTAGTTAGGTTCTGGTTCTTCCTCTTAGCCCCATGTTCCCAGAAATAAGACTCAGAATCAAAATATATTCATAAATACCTTGGCCATACAGCTAGATTCTTCTCTTATTAAATCATAACTTACATTATACCATTCTGTCATGTGGCTGGTTACCTGTTCTCAGGTACCCTGTGTCCATCTTGTCACATCTTCCCAGGTAGATCTCCCTCCTGGCTCTACTCCAGAATTCTCTCCCTCTTGAATGTTCCATCTCCTATATCCTGCCTAAGCAGTAGGTCATCAGATTTATTAGTGGCAGATGCAGTAGGCCATCCTAGTACAGCTACCTCCTTAAGATCCAGGAATGAAGGAATCTGAGAAAGAAATCAGGAATGGTGAGACCCCCAGCAGTTCTTTTGTCTGATTGTTTTTCAAGACAGGATTTCTCTGTGTGGTCCTCCCTGTCCTGGACCTCAGCTCTGCAGGACAGCCTGGCCTCAAACACACAGAGATCCTCCTGCTCTGCCTCCTGAGTGCTGGGCTTAATGGTCTGTGCTACATCACACGGCTCCAGCAATTCTTTTATCGTTTATTGGTAATGATAGTTTTAGTTATCCTGGGGTTTTGTCTTTCCATAGGAAGCTGAGAATTGTCCTCTCAAGATCTGTAAGGAATCGTGTTGGAATTTTGATGGGGTTGCATTGAATCTGCACATTGCTCTTGGTAGGATAGCCATTCTTACTATGTTATTCCTATTGACTCGTGAGCATGGGAGGTTGTGGTGAGATTTTTGGTTTCTTTAAAAACACAGAAATATTATAAGAATGTGTATTCATTTTAATCCCAGGTGTGGAATATGGGTTACTTCAGATTGTCCCCAGCAGCTGACTATGATTTGTCTCGTTCTCTGCAGGGCCATGATTTTGCAGCTGCAGATAGTTTTTGCAGCTATGTGACATTTGGAATTCTGGGGACACTTCTGAACATATATAAATGCTAGAGCCCTAGTAGAAGGGTTTGATGGGTCTATTGACAGTTGGATGAGGTTTGCTGTGGTTTGTCAAGTTGTCATGCACAGAGATGAGATATCCTGACAAAGAAATTAGATATTTTTTTTTAGCATTTAAAAGTGCCATTAAAGATTAATTCATAACTGGGAGTTCCTATCTAAATTCTATGCCCAGGCTTCTCATACTGTGAAGACTTAGGCCCACCTTGCTGTAAAAAGAAGCAGAAATATTCCTGGTGTTGGAAAGGTAACTGAACACTTAATCCCAGACAGGGCCCCGGTGGGATTTCCTGTCCCTGGAGGTGCTAGGTGTGAGAAAGGCGATGGGGAACTCAGCCGGGAGGACTGGGACCTCAGCTCTCCTTCCCAAGTTCATCTCAGTGGTTTTCCTGGTCATGAGGAGAGTCTTCACAAATCTCTCATGACCCTTGGCAGGCACTGCCCCATTTTTGCACAAATGGTGATTATTTTGAATAGGTAAGTTCCTTCAAATTTCAGTATCATGGAGGAAGTAGGAGCTGGTGGTTTTAGGCTGCTTCTCATTGCTCTGGTTTATCTCACAGTGTATCCACATCCTCTGGACGGGGGTCTTCTAGGGCCAGGAGCTCCTTGACCACCTGTGAGCAGCTGCTTTTCAGTGCGCGCTCTCGTTTACGAAGAGCTGTAGATGAGACCAGAACGTCCAACTCTATCGTCCCATCCTCGCTCTGAATTGAAATTAGATATCTTGATGGGGAAGATCAAACTTGCTCCAAGGAAGTAGCTACCATTAATGAGCAGGAGTAGTCTAACATGTAGTCATCCCTTTCCCCTCTCTCCTCTTTTCTCTCCTACCTAGTGTTAGTGGGTTGGAAGGGAAGAAGAGGGGTGGAGGTGGATGGAAGAAAAATCAACCCACAAGGTAGCAGAAGACAGTTACAAGAGATCTTCCCATCTCCAGACACCTTTAATTTCCTTCTGCAAAGACTTGAATTTTTTTTTTTTAATCATACAAGCCTTTCACTTGCCTGGTTAGAGTTCCCCGCAAGATATTTTATATTATTTGAGGCTATTGTGAAAGGTGCTGCTGTTCCCCTGATTTCTTTCTCAGTCCACTTGTCATTTGTATTTAGGAGGGCTACAGAGTTTTGTAGGTTCATTTTCAAAGTAGTTTTCAGCTACTTTGTTTTAGGGTCACTTGTGTATCCTATCCTATCATCTGCAAATAATGATACCTTGGCATCTTTCTTTTAAATTTGTATCCCCTTGATCTCCAATAGTTTTCTTTTTTTTTTCTTTTCTTTTTTTCAGAGCTGGGGACCGAACCCAGGGCCTTGCGCTTGCTAGGCAAGCACTCTACCACTGAGCTAAATCCCCAACCCCTCCAATAGTTTTCTTATTGCTCTAGCTAGAACTTCAGATGCTATATTGAACAGATATGGAAAGAGTTAGGCAATCTTGTCATGTTTCTGATTTAGTGGAATTGCTTTGAATTTCTCTCTATTTAATATGGTGTTGACCATGGACCTATTTTTATGTTTAGTTGTTCCCATCCCCAAAACTTTTTTTTTAAAGATTTATTCATTTTGTTTATATACTGTAGCTGTCTTCAGACACACCAGAAGAGGGACATCGGATCTCTTTAGATGGTTGTGAAGCCACCATAATAACTCTCTCAAGAATTTCTTAACATGAAGGTCCAGCCCCTATGGATTTTTATGTGAAGTGTTGGACTGTGCAGAGGTCTTTTCTGCATCCAATGAGATGATTGCATGTTTTTATTTCTTTCAGTTTGCTTCTATAGTGGACTACATTTATTGAGTTTTGTATATTGAACAATTCCTGCATCTCTGGGATGAAGCTTACTTGATAATGGTGGATAATATTTTTGATGAGTTTTGGATTTGGTTTGGAAGTAGTTTATTGAGTATTTTTTTCATCTCTGTTTATAAGGGAAATTGATCTGTAATTCTCTTTGTTGGGTCTTTATGTGGTTTGGGTATCTGGGTAACTGTTTTTATTTCACTAAGCATTAGAAGTCTATTTAGATGGTTTATCTGATCTTGATTTAACTTGGCTAAGTGGTACCTATTGAGAAAATTATCCATTTCTTTTAGATTTTCTAATTTGGTGGATGGAGTACAGGTTTTAAAATTCAATTCGGGTCCAACATTTTTTGGGCCTTTGAGCTGGAATCATTCTACTTTTTCTATTCCTATTATTCTTAGTTTAGTCTTTTCATAGTGTCAGATTTTCTAGATGTTTTGTGTCAAGGAGTTTTTAGATTTAACATTTTCTTTCACTGATGCATCTATTTCTTTTATTGTATCTTCAATGTTTTAAATACTCTCTTCCATCTTTTGTGTTCTGTTGGTAATGCTTCCCTCTCTAGTTCCTGATCAAATTCCCAAAGTTTTCATTTCCAGAATTTCCTGTTTGTGTTTTTGGATTGGTTCTATTTACATTTTCCAGTCTTGAATAGTTTTATTCATTTCTTTCCACTGTTTGTTGTGTTTCTTTAAGAATTTCTTTAAGACTTATTCATTTCTTCTTTAAGGCCCCTATCTTCATGCATTTCTTGTATTTCAGCTATGTTGAAATATTCAGGGCCTCCTGTGATGGGAGAGCAGGGATGTGGTGGAGACACATTGCCCTGGCTGTTATTTGTATTTTTATGCTGGTGTCCAGGCTCTGAGGTTGGGATAATTATAGGTCTGGATGGTGATTTCTGGGTTTGTCTTTGTTGCGTGGATGTTTTGTCCTTTGGTTTCTGTTTTATTGCTGGAGTTTTGGAGAATATGATTGCCAAATGTTGCTTGGCAAAAATTTTTCTTCGTCCCTGATAGTTGTGGCTATGAGGTATTCCAGGTAAAATGTGTTTCTGGGGATTGGGAGCTGACACTTAGGGGTGGGGATGGGCTAAGGGTCTGAACAAGTTTTCAGGAAGGAGCACAGTGTTCAGACAAGATCTGCTTATTTTGTCTTTTTGGAATGGGAGGAGACAGTAAAGAGAGGTTACCCCAAATGGTCTGTTATAGCACTGGGAACGAGACTGAGGGGTTGGACCTACGGGAACAGGAAGAGAGGGAAGATCTACAGACAGCATGGTGGGACATTCATCAGCTTCCCCATCCTCCACCCACTAGGTGCTGCACTACTTCCCAGCGGTGGCCACTCAGAAGGTCTCTGACTACTGTCAAGTATGTTGTGAGCTGCAAGTTACCTACTATTACAGGTCAGAGATGCCTGGATGGAGACTCACTTTTTTAAGAAGTAGAAAGGGAAAGTTAAGAATAAAATAATGCAACTCATGCAGCTATTATGGGTCTTGCTTGAAGAGACTGCATTTGATTTAGCAATAAAGGCGTGTGTTCCTCCATCCAAACCTTCTCATGGAGCCCCATCTTGCTATCTTTCCTTTTTATTCTTTTAAGTTTTCAAAACAGGGATTCTCTGTGTAGGTCTGACTGTCCTGGAACTCACTCTGTAGACCAAGCTGGCCTTAAATCACAGAGAACCACCTCCATCTGCCTCCTGAGTTCTGGGAGTTAAGGCATGCACCACCATCGCCTCTTTTTCTTTAATTGTTGGTGTGTGTCTTTATTTATAAATAAAAAAATAGGGGTTGGGGATTTAGCTCAGTGATAGAGCGCTTGCCTTGGGTTCGGTCCCCAGCTCCGAAAAGAAAAAAGAAAAAAAATAAAAAATAAATAAAACCCGTTAAGTCTATATAATGCTACATGCATGTGTATGTGTATGTGCATTATATATATATACATATATATATATATACACACACACACATACATATATGCATGCATGTTGACAGGGCCTCTGCAATAGAGACTTACTTTCTACCTCTTGGTGGGAGCCAAAGGCTATATCAATAGCCTAGAACATTTTGTTTTGAGAGAGTCTCAGACAACCCTGATCAACAGTTCAAAAGAGAGTTGCCTATGACTGGTGTTAGAGTTTTTGTTTGTCTATAGCTCTTGGGGGAAACATTTCAAGATCAGATGCAAATTTTTATTTAAGGCATAAATTCCTATTTATAGACCAACTTATGTGTGCTATAGGTATTTTTAGGTAGCAAATTAATAGTATAACTTTTCCAGACATCCTTATTCTTATTTTACCTCCTCATTCCTTCTGTCTTCATCTCCCCCAACCTTCCCGAGGAAAACTCCTCCATTTTCTCATTCCTCATTACTTTGAATTTTGAGATCTTTGTCTATTTTGAATATTAACCCTCTATCAAGATGTTTAGGTTACAAAGCTTCCTCCCAGTCTGCAGGCTTTCTCTTTAGTCCACTGAATGTTTCCTTTGATGGACGGAAGTCCTCTAGATTTCCGAAGTCCCATTTTTTCACTCATTGGCCTTAGTTTCAGAGAGAAGGAAGTTCTGTTCAGAAAGTTCTTCCTTCCACCCGTGTCGTGTAAGGGACGACCTGTATTTTCTTCTAGCGGCTTCAGTGATTTAGGTTCCACTCATTGAGAACTTTCACTCACTCCAAGTTTATTATCGAGCACCATGATGGATAGGGATCTAATCATTCCTCTTCCTGTGGCCATCCGGTTTTCCGAGCACTGCTCCTCGAAGCTGTCTCTCCTCTGGTATGCATTTTTTGGCTTGTTTGCCACATGTTAAACACACGCATGCATGTTTGAGTCTTCTGTTTGAATCCATTGGTCTATGTGTTTGCTTTTGTACTTGTACCATCCTGTTTTTACCACCATCGCTCGCTGTAATGCATCTTGATATCTGGACTATACTTCTAGCACTGTTCTTTCTGTTGAAGAATCCTTTGGCTACCTGATGGCTTTTGTGCCTCCATAGGTTTGAGGATTTTTTTTCCTGTGAAAAATGACATCTGTAAATTGCTTTTGGTTAAAATGATCTTTTCACAATATTTATTCTAGCAATCCCCATCTTCTAGTGCCTTCCTCAATCTTTTTCTAGGGTGCTTTAAAGTTTTCACTATAGAGCTCTTTCACCGCCTTGGCTAACTTTATTCCTATATATTTCATTATGTTTTGAGTCTGTGGTGAAGGCATTCTTTCTCAACATGCTTGCTATTGATAAGTAGTGAGGTCACTAAGCATTGTAAGTCGATTTTGGGTCTTGGATCTTGCCACTTTGCTTGAAGGGTTGGTCATTTCTAGAAGTTTTCTGGTTGATGTGATCATGTGTGTATATAAGATATTATCTGCACATGTGAATAATTTTACTTCTTTTCCTGCACTCTAGGAATTTATTATGAAGGTATGTTGCATGTATTGAGATGATCATGTGATTTTTGTCTTTAGTTCATTTATCATATATATATATATATATATATATATATATATATATATATATATTGTAGTTCCAGGATAAAGCCAACTTGATTGTGGTGAATGATCTTTTTGATATATACCTACGTTCAGTTTTTAAGCATTTTACTAAGAAATTTTGCATCTATGATTATCAGGTATATTTGTCTGCCATTTTCTTTGTTACGCTTTTAGCTGGCTTGGTACTAAAGTAATACTAACTTTGTAGAAGTTTAAAACTACCCCTTTCGTTTCTATTTTATTTGGATTTTTTAAAGGAGTATTGACTATAATTCTTCTTTGGAGAAAATTCTTCTCAAAGAATTTTTCCGTGAGTCCAGGAGACCTTGTGCCTATAAAAATTATTATTATCATTATCATCATTATATTTATTATTAATTTTATACCAGAAGTTTCTCTATTGAATGCTGTGGAATCAGACCAGACCTATGAGCCTAGCTTTGTGGGTATTCCATTCTGCCAGGAATGAATGGTGCGGCCCAGGCAACTGATGTAAAAAGGCAGTAAACATTGGCCCCTAGGCTGATCTCTGACCTCCCAGTCTTCACAGTAATAACATGGTGTACCTCAAGGAAAATCGTGCCAGAATTGCAGCTACCAGCAGGAAGCAGACAACAGCTGCTTCTACATCAACAGAGTCACTCACAAAGTAGACAAGCTGACGCGAATCGTTGCAGATGTGTCCCAGGAACTTATGATGCTGGGGACTGAAGACCACCTGTGTCAGAAGTGTGGCTACAAGGATAGTCACACAGTGGCCGAGCTTAGGACGCCATGTGCCTGCACTGTGTATGGGTCACTGGGCTGAGTGACCTTTCCTTCCTTCACATGTAATAAGTACCAGTTTCTAGTTAAAAAAAACAAACCAAAGACAAAATGAGAACACAGCTGCTCCTAAGTATGGTTGAGGACAAGGATTTTATTGTAGGTGAAAAGGGACAGAATAACCAGGGGCATCCGGAAGGTTCCAGACTGAACTGGGCCATGAGAGAAGTGGGAATGGAGAGCAAGAGAGGGCAAGGAGCCCAAGAGAGGAGCCACAGGCTAAGAGGCTGTTATGGTCCAAGAATCACTGAAGGAAGACCCCAGACTCAAAGAGTATGCAAAGGCAAAGAGCATCTATTCTGCAGAAGTTACCAGCATGCAGGGTCAACCATTTATCAAAACGGTGACAACTCTAGGGGCTTTTGCCCTTTTATTTAGGGCTAGGGGAATTTTCCAGAAGGGTTAGGTAACCTCTAATGATTGGGAGGGGCAAAGCAATGGCTTAGTACAGCTTTGATCGGCTATTATGTTAGTTTCGCTGTATTTGGTGAGACCTTGAAGAGTTTCAGTGATTCGCCCTGTTCTGGCCTTGTTATCTCTACTGGCCGGTGTCCAGGAGGCTGTCTCAGCCCTGGAGCTGTCAGGGTCATCTCTGACTGAAGACCCATTGTCAGTGGCTCCCTCTGAGGAGCCCAGTATGCTTCCCAGAGAACTGAAACGTTTTATTCCCAAGGTTTTTATTTTTTGAGTGGCCCTCTCAAGGCCAAGAGAGAAACGAGGACCCAAAGGAGCAGTGGGTGGACCAAGAGAATGCAAGCCCAAGTGACTGAGTTATCCAGGAATCAGAAGGGAGAAAGGGAGCCCAGTCCCTGGGCTACAGAGGTTTAAGCTCAGGGGTAGAGGTGAAAAGTGCTGGGAGGAACCACAGGTACTGAGTGAGACTGGCCTTGGGTTTCTTTGAGATTTATCTATTAAAGGTCTGTTTAAGGCATTGATCCCTTCTTAGTTTAACTTCGATGCTTTGGATGAATCTAGAAATTTGTGCACTTCTTTTAGGTTTTCTAACTCAATGGAGTATAGTTTGTAAAATATCTTAAAATGTTCTGAAATTCTTTGGTCTATTGCAGTGTCTCCTTTTCTCTCTGTTAGTTTGGGGTTCCTCTTTCTTTTTGTTTACTGGGCTAAGAGTCTATCAATCTTGTCTATGTTTTCAAAGACCCAGCTCTTGGATTGGTTGACTCTGTATTGTTTCCTTTGTTTCTATTGGTTTCTTCTCTGGTTTTTATTATTTATCCCCATCTACTGGGATTTGCTTTGTTTTTCCAAGCCTTGAGTTGTGTCATTAAGTAATTTATTTGTCTTCTTTCTGATTTTTAAATGCAGGCCCCCAGAGCTATACATTTCCCTCTCAGAACTGCTTTTTAAAAAACATTAATTAAATAGAATTTTAATAGAATACCTTTACTTATTCTTTGGCAAGTTGACACTTGTGTACAACATGATCCATCGTATCCACCTCTGACCCCACCTTCCCACTCCCTCAGGCATGTGTTCCCTGCTGGCCTTCATGTTCTCTCTCCTTTCCCCCATTTCTTTTTCTTTTTGTAACTCACTGAGAACAATTAGTGCTGCCCGCCTGAACATTAACTGATCTTGACAACTTGGTCTTGTTCCTGCAGTGAGCTCATGATCCCGAGACATTGCCACACACAGAACACAGCATTTCAGGGCACTCTCCTCTTCTACCTCTGGCTGTGGAATTCTTTCTTCTCCCTCCCCGCCTTGGGGTGGGATGGGGGTGTTGTATAGGGCTGAGCACTCGATGGTCACTTACACTACAGCAGAAGGAAGCATCTCCAACCAAGGCCAGGGCAGTGCTAATTAAAGGGCAGAGAGGTCGACATTTAGCAGGCAATTTGACAACTTGACCAATTAAGTATGTACACCTTCTTCAACCGGAGGTCAGTATGTAGAAGAATGCAGATTGATCCATGTTTATCACTCTGTACAAAGCTTAAGTCCAGGTGGATCAAGGACCTCCACATCAAACCAGATACACTCAAACTAATAGAAGAAAAAGTGGGGAAGCATCTGGAACACATGGGCACTGGAGAAAATTTCCTGAACAAAACACCAATGGCTTATGCTCAAAGATCAAGAATCGACAAATGGGATCTCATAAAACTGCAAAGCTTCTGTAAAGCAAAGGACACTGTTGTTAGGATAAAACGACAACCAACAGATTGGGAAAAGATCTTTACCAATCCTACAACTGATAGAGGACTTATATCCAAAGTATACAAAGAACTCAAGAAGTTAGACTTCAGGGAGACAAATAACCCTATTAAAAATGGGGTTCAGAGCTAAACAAAGAATTCACAGCTGAGGAATGCCGAATGGCTGAGAAACACCTAAAGAAATGTTCAACATCTTTAGTCATAAGGGAAATGCAAATCAAAACAACCCTGAGATTTCACCTCACACCAGTGAGAATGGCTAAGATCAAAAACCCAGGTGACAGCAAATGCTGGCGAGGATGTGGAGAAAGAGGAACAATTCTCCATTGTTGGTGGGATTGCAGACTGGTACAACCATTCTGGAAATCAGTCTAGAGGTTCCTCAGAAAATTGGACATTGAACTACCTGAGGATCCAGCTATACCTCTCTTGGGCATATACCCAAAAGATGCCCCAACATATAAAAAAGACACATGCTCCACTATGTTCATCGCAGCCTTATTTATAATAGCCAGAAGCTGGAAAGAACCCAGATGCCCTTCAACAGAGGAATGGATACAAAAAATGTGGTACATCTACACAATGGAATATTACTCAGCTATCAAAAACAATGACTTTATGAAATTCATAGGCAAATGGATGGAACTGGAAAATATCATCCTGAGTGAGGTAACCCAATCACAGAAAAACACACATGGAATGCACTCATTGATAAGTGGATATTAGCCCAAATGCTAATAGATGCACAGAACACATGAAACTCAAGAAGGATGACCAAAATGTGAATGCTTCACTCCTTCTTTAAAAGGGGAACAAGAATACCCTTTGGAGGGAATAGGGAGGCAAAGTTTTGAACAGAGGCAGAAGGAACGCCTATTCAGAGCCTGCCCCACATGTGGCCCATACATATACAGTCACCAAACTAGATAAGATGGATGAAGCAAAGAAGTACAGGCTGACAGGAACCGGATGTAGATCTCTCCTGAGAGACACAGCCAGAATACAGCAAATACATAGGCGAATGCCAGCAGCAAACCACTGAACTGAGAACGGGACCCCCATTGAAGGAATCTTAGAAAGGACTGAAAGAGCTTGAAGGGGCTCGAGGCCCCATATGAACAACAATGCCAACCAACCAGAACTTCCAGGGATTAAGCCACTACCCAAAAACTATACATGGACTGACCCTGGGCTCCAACCTCATAGGTAGCAATGAATAGCCTAGTAAGAGCACCAGTGGAAGGGGAAGCCCTTGGTCCTGCCAAGACTGAACCCACAGTGAACGTGATTGTTGGGGGGAGGGCGGTAATGGGGGGAGGATGGGGAGGGGAACACCCAGAGAAGGGGAGAGGGAGGGGCTAGGGGGATGTTGGCCCAGAAACCGGGAAAGGGAATAACAATCGAAATGTAAATAAGAAATACCCGTTAATAAAGACGAAAAAAAGATTCTAAAAAACAATATGTATACCTTCCACAGGAAATACTCAGTGCACTGTGTCCTCCAGATTCAGTAACAGAACGTGCTCTATACTGATAATCTCCCTCTTTGATGTCACATCCCTGCTTCCCAGCCACCGTGGTGACAACCTGAACCTAACATTTTATATATGCTTGACCTTAAGGCCTTGGACATCCATGCTCATGGGCTAGCTAAGGGTGTACTGTTTAGCTTCTCTGTGTCTGATTGTTATATAAACAAAGTTATACTTCGTTTTTAACATAGTCTCGCTATGGATGTCTGATCCAGAGTTCACTACATGGACCGGATTGGCCTTGAACTCAGAAAATCACCTGCACCCTCATACCAGGACCAATATTATATTTTTCTCCCAGTGTTCCAGAGTAAACCTAGAGCCTGACACATAGAACAAGCAATTTGTCACAGAGATGCACCGCACCCTACCCTCCTGTCTGTCTGTCTGTCTCTCCTTTTTCTCCTTTCCTTCCTTCCTTCTTCCTTTTTCTTTCATTAACAGGGTCTCACTATATAACCCAGGCTAGTTTCCAACCCCTGGTTCTCCTGCCTCTGCCTCCCTAGTTCTGGGTTTGTAGGCTTGTGCTATCATTCCCAGTGATGTGCTTCAGAACTGCTTGTAACGTCTCAGAACTTGGATCCCTTCCATTTATATAGGAATCCCCCCCTTATACTTTCTAAGAACCTTCTGAATTTTTAAATTATTAACATTTTTTAAAGATTAATTTTATATTTTAAGTGTGTGTGTGTGTGTGTGGTCTGTGTCTGTGTGTCCATGTGTCTGTGTGAGTATGTGCACACAAATGAAGGTATAGACAGAGGCCAGAATGGGTATCAGGTCCCTTGGAGCTGGAGTTACAGGTGGGGTGCTGGGCTATGAACTCCGGTCCTCTGTAAAGAGTAGCCAGACTTCTTAACACTGAGTCATCTTCCTAGCCACCCTTCAAAAATGATTTACAAATTTGTTCTTAACATACAGAAAACTGTAAACATTATGCATTATTGGGCGGTACCGTGTGAATAATTTTTGGATACACATGTATATTCTGTTGAAATTGAGCTAAATATCTATCCCTTAGACACCGCTTCTTTGTGGTGGAAATGGGGAGTCCTTTCTTCCAATTATCTGGTTAGAAATGCTATGCTGTCATGCTGTGCAGTCGTCTGTGTACAAGACCTCAGAACCTCCTCTACATGCAACTTAGGACCTGCTGAGCAACTTCTCTCTCTTTTCTCCTGTGCTCCTTAGCTTTGAATACTCACCATTTCCTCAGAACCACCAACACCTCCTGTCGTCTCCTCCCTTTCCTCTATCTCTGAGAAGGAACTTGCTATGTAGCTGAGGCTGGCCTCAAAGGCCTGATGATTCTTTTGACTCCAGCTCTCAGTGCTCTGATTACAGTGTCATTACATTTGTGTAAAGAACACTGTATTCTTTACAGATTTATATAGTAATCCTTGGTCAGAGGAAGAACGGAGAGAGATTTCCTCAAGTTCTGCAAGGGAACCTCTTTATTGTACAGAGGCTTTTTGATTTGAGGTATACTTGATAGTCAAATCTTGCAATTATTTTCTGAACTGTTAAACAGTTATTCTGAAAGAAAAAAATTCTAACCAACATCTTAGAACTCTTTCCATGTGTAGCCTTCTAGCAACTTCTAAATTCCAAGTCTTACATTAAGGCCATTGATTTATTTGTGTCTCTCCCCGTCCTCTCCCTCCTTCTATTATTATTGTTTTTAATGAGTACATTGCAGCTGTCTTTAGACACATCAGAAGAGGGCATCGGATCCCATTACAGATGGTTGTGAGCCACCATGTGGTTGCTGGGAGTTGAACTCAGAACCTCTGGAAGAGCAGTCGATGATCTTAACCACTGGGTCATCTCTCCCGCCCCTCACTTCTAGTTTCTCTCTGTGTGGATATCTAGTTTTATTCTTTTTCTTTTCCCCCTATTTTATATATTGACTAGTATTCCACATTTTCATTATACATTTGTCAGAGAATGGGTACTTAGATGGCATCCATTTCACGGCTATGGTAAAGTGCGTTCTCCTATCATTCTAATTTCATTTCCTGTGGCTATATATCCAGTATTGCTGGATCACGTGGTAGCTCTAGTTTTGACTTTTTAAGGATCACCAGGTTGTTTTCCCCAATGGCTGTGATAGTTTGCACTCTTACCAGCATTGTCCAGTGTTCTCTCCTGCCCACATTCTAACCAGCAGTTCCCCTCCCCCATCTCTTTTTTTCTATGTGAGAATGGCGGTTCTTTCTGGGGAAGGTGCATCTCACTGTGGTTTGCTTTACATCTTCCCAGTGCCTGGTGACCATGAATATCTTTAATGCACCCACTGGTCCTATGTGAATGTGGCCCTAGCTGCCCAGCTGAACAGAGTCCTGCATGCCCTCTGCTGTCTATGAAAGGCTACAGACCACGGGGACACTACTCTCTCAGACTTGAGGCATCCTGTTTTGTCCTGGCTCAGCCACCAGGAGCCACCCAGAGCCAAGGCAGGGAGTTGATGGTGAAGAAGGAACAATGCCAGGAAGATAATGAACAGGGTTGCACTTTGCCCATCAAAAGTCTCTAACTGCACATCTGGTGGAAACAGCACACCAGAGCAAGAATAGGGAGCTGCCGACACAGGTACTAGCCCATTCCTGTCTTTGATTACTGACTGCTTAGACTGGTTCCTGAGCCAGTCTAGATATATTTTTTCCCTGTCCCTGGATCCTTAGCTCCTTCCTCCAACACTCCCTCCCCTGGAATGTCTGAAATTTGAGACACTGTAGGCCAATGGTCCAATAGAAAGCCATAACCAGGTCCCGCCTCCTCTTTGCCTAAGACATTATCAGGAAGCTCAGACTTGCAAGACCCAGGTTTGTCTGCTCTGTACACCCTACCAGCACGATGCCTATGACTCTGGGTTACTGGGACATCCGTGGGGTGAGTAAGAGCTCCTCTGCTGGGTGGGACATGTGTGGGGTGAGGAGTAGCTAGGGTCTGATTTCCAGGAGACAGATTGAGTGCTGAAGTTGTTGGAAAGTTTTGCCTCTCAGGGCAAGTTCAAACACAGGGGGGCTTGTGCTTATGTGGCCTGTGTGTGAGCTTGTGGTGAGACTGTTCAGTGTAAGGTGTAGGCTCACCAAGAGACTGCACAGTCAGACTGTCAGGCTTTTCCAATCTGTGACTTGTGATGTGTCATCTTCCCAGCTGGCTCACGCCATTCGCCTGCTCCTGGAGTATACGGACACAAGCTATGAGGACAAGAAGTACAGCATGGGAGATGGTGATTACACCCTGCTTCTCAGACCCCTGCTCCCCTGACCACTGGTGCTCAGCAACTCTGCTCTGACCCCCTGGTGCTCAGCTCTACACAGCTCCTGGAGTTGGGTTTAGAAACTGTCCCTTCTAGAAACCTCCTTGAATTTTGGAGGGCTGACTTTTGAAAATCTTAGTGATGTACAGAAGCATTCTCTGCCCTTGGGGTGTGTGAAGTAGGTGAAATTGCAGATCTTGGGGTGTTCTCATGACTCACTCCTTGGAGGGATCCCTAGAGAAGGAAGCTGGGATACTGGGGTGATTTCTTTTGACATCCTCTTGTCCACCACAGCTCCCGACTATGACAGAAGCCAGTGGCTGAGTGAGAAGTTCAAGCTGGATTTGGACTTCCCCAATGTAGGTACAGGGAAGGGGAGGTGTGGGGAAGGCCTGGTGCTCTCACCTCATCTCCTGGCCTGGCTGAGGGGTTGGGATCAGTGTTTCTGCTTTCCTGCTCCATCTCTGCTGGCTGCACAGTGTTTCTGTGATAGGCTGTGTCCCAGCTCTCCCACTCAGTGCACACTGTGCTCATGGAGGGTTTCCTGGGGCAGACACACTGAGTGCCAGGTACCCCATATCCCATCTGACCATCCCTGCTTGTCTATCCAGCTGCCCTACTTAATCGATGGGTCACACAAGATCACCCAGAGCAATGCCATCCTGCGCTACCTTGGTCGCAAGCACAACCTGTGTGAGTGGGGCTGGCTGCAGGGTGGGGGCAGAAGCCATCCCTCTTGGCTTGGCTGGAGCAGGATGCTGGGAGTGGGTCTGTGCTGTGTGTGCTGCAGGTGGGGAGACAGAGGAGGAGAGGATTCGTGTGGACATTTTGGAGAACCAGGCTATGGACACCCGCCTACAGTTGGCCATGATCTGCTACAGCCCTGACTTTGTGAGTTCCACCAACCCTGAGTTGGAGCTGGCCCTGCACTCTTGCTCTTGCATCAGCTCTAGCCCCGTTTGCCACCACAGCCTCTCAGTGCTACTCATGGTACAGTGTTTGAAGTTGCCGACAGAGTAACCCCCAAGCTCAGTTTGCCAAATGAAAACTTTTAGTCATCGCCCTAAGATCGTATCCAGAGTCTCCACAGCGACACTTTAGTCCCTGCTAGGACAGAGTCTGATCCCTCCAGTTCTAGCTGCTGGTTCTGTCCTGAGCTGTGTCTTTCTGTTGCCCTGGGGTCTTGCCATGTCTGCAGCTCTCATACTCACACTATGAGAAGACCCTGGGGCTAGGGAACACTTCCTCCTTAAATGGCTTCCCAGAGCTGTGCCCTTGACACCCACAGAGAGAAGCAGATGCTCCCAATAGGCAACTCAGTC
The DNA here is from genome assembly GCF_011064425.1 of Rattus rattus. Taxonomy (NCBI): domain Eukaryota; kingdom Metazoa; phylum Chordata; class Mammalia; order Rodentia; family Muridae; genus Rattus; species Rattus rattus. The sequence goes on from NC_046156.1 coordinate 50,267,402, forward strand.
AGCCAAAGGCCTTGGATCCTCCTCCCGTTTCATTTTGTCCTCTCAAATTCCCCTCATTTCTTTGGAACCTGTACTGAAGTCCTCACCGCCCCAGTAGGCAGAACACTACCTGTTTCCTGGGCCGTTTCAGTTGTTTGCTTCCTCCTCATGTGAGGTCAGAGTTCAGAGTCAGGTGCCTACAACTGTCTCATGCATGGTGGTTCTGATAATGATGGTGGAGTCCAGGGGACAGAGGTGTATCCTGTTGGGCTGTTTCCAAAGACCAGTCTAATCATGGTGTTGCTCTAACTAAGCACTTGGGCCTCAACCCAGACTGAATCTCACGAAGGTGACTGCCTCTCTGCACGCTGGGGCCTGTACAGCCCTGTGAGGCCAGCCTCTGCCAGGGAGCCTGTGTCTGAAGGTAGTGACGGTTGTTCTCTGCTTCAGGAGAGAAAGAAGCCAGAGTACTTAGAGGGTCTCCCTGAGAAGATGAAGCTTTACTCCGAATTCCTGGGCAAGCAGCAGTGGTTTGCAGGGAACAAGGTAAAGGCAGGGGGTGGGGAGAAGGATTTGCCATTTCTTCCCAGGTGTCAAATTCTAGCGCTCACCCTTGGCTTCCTGCAGATTACCTATGTGGATTTTCTTGTTTACGATGTCCTCGATCAGCACCGTATATTTGAACCCAAGTGCCTGGACGCCTTCCCAAACCTGAAGGACTTCATGGCTCAGTTTGAGGTGATGCCCCGACCCCCCCTTCCTCTTGACCTACTTCCCTTCCCCCCTTTCTACTCCTTGAAATGGAGATGAAAATGGCTAGCTTCTGTTGAGCATTGAACTGTGTTCTGCTCTTTCGTCTCTTGCATGGAGTTTCCCAGCACACCCTGCATGTTGTATAGGATTATCAGCTCCTTAGGATCATTCTGGAAGCGGATTGTAAAGACTCAGTTTCTCAGGGAGTCAGTACCATTGGAAGGGACGTGGTTTTTCCCTATGTGCTTCTAGCTTCCAAGAACAGAGGGCAATAGATCTACCGGATGCCAAAGGAAAAAAGCCATAGGTTGCAATAGAGCCTGGATTTTCCAGCCCTGAAGCCTATGGAAATTCAGGACATGCCCGGAGTGTATAGGGAGCACTATTCAGGATTGATGCACAGTACCAAGATACAGTATCCATATCTGGCCTGTACAATTCTTTGCTCAGTCAGACCCCTGAGTGGGGAAGCACTGGGACCCAGGGCTACAGTTAGTGTGAGTAGACAGCTCACTGCTGTTGGAGGATTTTATCCTCCAACATCCTGTTTCTTTCCTTTCCTTTTCCTCCTTGGCGACATCTTGATGTTTGACCGTAGAATCATTACAGTGGGACTGTGCTGCCATCATCATTTCTCTAGTGTGGCCTCCGTGTGGCACAGTTCTGAGCTCAGTACGATGTGGAAACCTGCGTCTCTGTCCAGGCATGCAGAGTGGCAGGCACGCCTGACTATGATGCACATGTGATCCCCACAAACCCCACTTTATTAGAGATTTGGGGGATCAAGGCCATAGTCCAATGGGAATCTTAACGTGGGGTCTTCTCCTCTGTCCCTGCTGCACACGTGATGCGTTTTTTCCTTAGTTTTCATTGGCTTGCCTTCTGGTCCAGGCTGCTCTGCTCTGGAGAGTGTGTGGGAACTGTTGAACGGTGTGGTGGGAGTGTGGGAGGCTGCAGTCCAAGGCCAGCCAAGCCTGGCTTCTTGGGCAAGGCTGCCCTGGAACTTTGAATTCATCACAGCTTATCTGGGCACTGTACTGGAAAGGTAGCACGCAGCACAGTGCCACTCTGTAGAATGTTCTCTAGCAGGGCTGAGTCTAGGCAGGATGGACACACTAAGTGTGCATTTAGCTTCCAGTGTTCTGAGTGTAGATTTTCTGCATCAGGAGAATGGCCAAGGCCACTCCATTGGCCTTGCTGTGTCACCTATCCCTCTGCCCATTCAGTCAGGATTTACTGAGGTACTGGGTGAGATCTTTGCTCTCTTCCAAAGTACACTGGCATGTTACTGGTCCCTTTAACCTGTTTGGTCCCTTCCCAATGTGGAAACGCAGGCAAGAAGGAGCCTGCAGGTAAAAAAGAAAAGAAAAGGAAAGCGAGAATTGCGTAACCAGGTAGCAACAAGGTAGTTTAGGGAGTGAACCAAGGGAATCAGAATAGAAGCTGCAGAGCCCCTCCCTGTGTAGACGCGGATGCAGACTCTCGCTGTTCCTGCTGAGCCTGTGTGCCTGGCTTCCTCCTGACGAATGCAGAGCACAGCACTGTTTTGTGGGATTCTGTGGAGAGCTCCCTCTTCCTCTACACCTGCACCACAGCTGCAGATGGACGCAGCTGAATGCAGTGCCGGTTTCCCCTACATCACAGGACATTAAAGCATTCCCTTACCAGAGTTGGGCCTCTGAGCAACCCGGGCTGTGTTGGGGTTCTTAGAGACGTCCCAGATCCTCAATTCTCGCTTTCTCCTCCTCCTCCTCCTCCCTTCAGGGCCTGAAGAAGATATCTGACTACATGAAGAGCAGCCGCTTCCTCTCCAAGCCAATCTTTGCAAAGATGGCCTTTTGGAACCCAAAGTAGCACCACAAAGCCCAGACCTGGGGGATACTCATGAGTGCCCTGCCGGCTGTGGGCCTGGAGCATGGCTCTGGCGCCCACCACATGCAGCTTTCTCCTCCTTTCCATTCCCTGTTCCTCTATCTCCTCTTCCCAGCCCTTGCCTCAGTCAAGCCTCAGTTCCCTGGTCTCTCCATTTCTTCACTAGTTTCCTCCCCTCCCTTGTCTCTGCCCTGCATCCAACCCTTCCCTCACTGATCTTCGGAGGACTGTACCAGACCCCAGAATCCCCAGCCTGGCCTGAGAGATTAGATCTCACTGTGCTGCCCTGGTCCCCAGGAAGGACCCATTTGATTTGCAATAAAGTGTGAACCACATTTGTCCAGTGTCCTGTTTTGCTGTCTGTGACACTCAGGGCTGACTGTGTTGACTTGGTTGAGTTTTGTTTTATTGCTCACAGGAGGAGCTAGAGGGATGGACTCTGGGCTATTTAAAGTCCTTGTTCCCTGCTCCATGTCCCCATGTTCCCCAACCTGGGATTCCCACAGAAGGATCGCCTTCATTTCTAATTTGTTCTGTGGAGTGCAGTACCACAGTTGTCCATGTGTACCTTGTGTCATGCCTCAGAGTGACCCTATGCTGATGGCAAGGGGCAGGGCATGCGGCCCTAGGTGAGCATGTTCCGTACTCCTCATCAGTGACGTTCCTGAGTAGAGCATCTGCTTCTGTGTTCTCAGCATGTCTGTCCCACTATCTGCAATTCACGGAGGGGTTTTTCACTCAACTCACGCAGACGTTAATTGAGGGTCTCTCTCTCTCCCTCTCCCTTTCCCTCTCCCACTCCCTCATCTTTCTCATGGTCCTTTTAAAAATATTTATTATTATTTTATGTGTATGAATGTTGTGCTAGCATTTGTGTATGACCACTAGTGCCTGCAGATGCCAGAAGAGGGCATCAAATTTCCTGGAGCTAGAAGTACAGATGGCCCTGTGGGTGCTGGGAATAGAACCGCTCTCTCTAAGAGCAGTGTGCTCTTAACCTCTGACCATGTCTCCAGCCTCCGGTTGGTGGTGTTTCTGATCCAGGATCTCATGTCTCTGACACTGGCTGGGTCCTCACTCACTATGGGCCTGAGATGGCCCTTGATCGCATAATCCTCCTCTGTCACCTCCCGGCTACTGCCATCATAGGTGTGTGCGGCAACACCAGCTTTGGATGGTTCATCTTCAACAGGTATAGCAGGGCTTGGCAAGGGCTTGATGATTGGAAAATGTGGAGTTTGAGTGCATTATCTCCATATAACCAGCAGTCTCTCAGCTGCAGCTGTCTGTGGGAGAGCATGATCGGGATGGGCGGGCCCGGTGCGCTAGGCCCCAGTGTCACAGTGTATGGTCAAAGATGCTGTGGACATTTTGGATTATGGTGGCAAAATTAGGAAATTAAAGCCACAGGTAACAGTACTGCAAGGCATGGCCTTCAAACTTATCCCAGAAGGCCAATGAGTTGATGTACTGAAATCCATTAGAAGTCCTGACACTTTGGAGTGTTTGTAGCATTGGGACTGGACTGGATCTGTTCAGAGTCTATAACTCATCGAGAAAGGGCAGAAACTCTTGGAGCCCCCTGAGTTTGGCTGCAGTCGCCTGCTGTTCTTGCGTTAGCCATGGCTCACGCTCCCCACCCCTATTGGGTTAGTGGAGGAGAATTCAGCTGAAACAGACCCCAATCTGCAAAACAGTTCCCTTTTCTCTCTGAGTTTCATGGGAAACATCCAGGAGGCTGAGTGGTCCTGTTCCGTGCCATCATTATCTCTTTCTGACCATGGCCCTGCCACCTGATAGGATGTTGTGCCACGAGCATTGGGAATTGAAGAGAAAGACAGAGTCAGACAGACACACACAGAGGGAAAGACAGGAGACAGACAGACAGACATGCAGAAGAGCCCCAAGCCAAGGAAGCAAGTTCCCTTTTTGCAACTGAAGAAGGGAGTATTCATCATGTGCAGAAACTCAGGATGTGGCACAGTTAGGCACAAGGTCACCTAGATTAATGCCGTCCTGTGTTATATCACCCACAAACACCATGTCTCTGTGTGAAACTAGCATAGGATAAAAATTGGGGGATAGTGTCCACTCTCATGAACTTACTTAGGCGAAGTACTGAGTATGTGTCACTCTGTGTGGTGTACATGAACAGAAGAGAAGAGTTCATTTGGACATTCTGAAGCTACCTCTAGCCACCTGCACCCGGGTGGCCACAATCTGCTATCTATCCTTTCTGAATCATCCAGTGCCTTGAACTGGGATGAACCAGGGTCAGGACTCTTGGGTTCTTATGAACCCAGGTCCTGTTTCCTGTTTGAACTCCTTGTAGCCTCTTACAATCAAGGTCACTCCCCATGGTTGTGTCACTGATCTTGCAAACCCCTGTATCAAGTAAGCACTGCTATCAGGACCCACCTATTTTAAGACAGCATCTGTCCTTTCCAGAGTGGACCTCCAGCTCCCAGAGAGTAAAGTCATCTCTTGAACTCTCTCTACCTCTGGCCCTGGCTCCAGCCAAGGGCTCAGGTTGAGCAGGTGCACACTAACTGTGCACTTCTGGGTCAGCCAGGCTCAATCAATGAGCACTAGAACTCCAGGATGGAGTCTAAGAATCACAGAACCCTGGGTTCTGAATTCAACATAAGCATTTCTGAACTCAATTTTCTGGTTCAGTCAAGTCAGCCAGTTTTCCTTAGAGGCAGTTTTGAAACAGTACCAGCCTTGCAGTCCACTATACTGGTTGGTAATGCTGATCTCTGGGTCAAGAGGACTGCTATTCTTCTCTCCCCATATTTTGTTTTGGTTTGGTTTTTTGTTTTCTGAGACAGGGTTTCTCTGTGCGGCTCTGGCAGGGCTGGAAATCAGACCAGGCTGGCCTCAAACTCAGAGATCCATTTGCCTCTGCCTCCCAAGTGCTGGAATTAAAGCATGTGCCACCACTGCCTGGCCTTCTTCCCTCCTTTCAGCCTTAGTTACTCCTCAACTTTATAGAAATCTCAGATGTGTATTTCATTCTTCTGTAATTTTGTTGGGTGTCTAGGAGCAATTTCAGTGTCTTGCGTCTTCAGCCTGTTCACTGTGGGATGCAGTTGGCGCACACGCAGGGACTGGGTCATTGGTGCTGTTCTTGCTCTTCTTTCTTCAGCGCCTAAAATTAAATGAAATTAATTTTAAAGACTTTTAATCGTATGTTTTGGTATTCCTCTGGCTGAGGAGATGCAAACATCCTTCTGGGTGCTCTCAGGGATCAGGGACCCTGGAACAGCAGTTACAGGTGATTATGAGGCATCTCATGTGGGTAACCTCTCATGTAGTCCTCTGCAAGAGCAATGAATGTCTTTACTGCTGGGCTGGCTTTTCTGCCATATTTTTGTGGTCGGGCCTTGGGACCATTATGAATTCCCCATGATCATGTTGAAGGAGGTCAGAGAAAAGCACCAAGTCACATCAGTTCTGGTGTTACAGATATGCGCTGCCATGGCTACCGTAACCCAAGCCCAGGCTCAGGAAGATGTCTGCTCCTCCTGCCCTGCTGGGACCTGCAGAGCCTCACCAGGACACCCTTCCTCCCTCCCAGGGAGCTTGGGCATGAGGATGATGACAGCTGCTTTTGGCTTCAGGAGAAACAGAAGTGTGTGGAGGCTCTCTCTGAGAACCAAAGATGTTACAGACACTAAGGGATGGCCAGGCATAAGGTATAAGGAAGGGAGCTGCTCTCGCTGCCATATCTTCCCTGAAAAGATGCGCTGAAATCCCTCTGAATCCATGAACCAAAATAGCTCTCATGTGTTCAGTGATGTGGTTCTGCGGATAAAGGCACTTGCTTCCAAGCCTGATGACTTGAGGTCAGTACCCAAGACTCCTGCAAGTTACTCTCTGACTGCCATGAGAGTTCAATTAGTCCTCCTACAAACAAACAAACAACAAACAAACAAACTAACAAACAGGCAAAGTCATACAACATATATTTTTTTTTCCGGAGCTGGGGACCGAACCCAGGGCCTTGCTCTTGCTAGGCAAGCGCTCTACCACTGAGCTAAATCCCCAACTCCCATGCAACATATTTTTAAACCCTCTCTTATTGTGTTGCCTGTGTCGAGTATTTTTCTAACAATGATGTCACTAATTAATGTTCATGGACACAGATGATCTTCAGAGAGCCCCGTCTAATCAGAGCTTCCACTAAGAAGCACTGACTTCCCAGGCTGTGGTTGTGCCTGGAGGAAGTGCGTGGGTGTCCTTTCTCAAGGACTACACCCTGAACATCCTGTGGTGTGGCGGTTTTGGTTTTTTTTTTTTTTTTTTTTATTAACTTGAATATTTCTTATATACATTTCGAGTGTTATTCCCTTTCCCGGTTTCCGGGCAAACATCCCCTTCCCCCCTCCCCTTCTTTATGAGTGTTCCCTCCCCCTCCCCATTGCCCCTCCCCCCAACAGTCTGGTTCACTGGGGTTCAGTCTTAGCAGGACCCAGGGCTTCCCTTCCACTGGTGCTCTTACTAGGATATTCATTGCTACCTATGAGGTCAGAGTCCAGGGTCAGTCCATGTATAGTCTTTAGGTAGTGGCTTAGTCCCTGGAAGCTCTGGTTGCTTGGCATTGTTGTACATGTAGGGTCTCGAGCCCCTTCAAGCTCTTCCAGTTCTTTCTCTGATTCCTTCAGCAGGGGTCCTATTCTCAGTTCAGTGGTTTGCTGCTGGCATTCGCCTCTGTATTTGCTGTATTCTGGCTGTGTCTCTCAGGAGCGATCTACACTTCTGCACTTCTTTGCTTCATCCATCTTGTCTAATTGGGTGGCTGTATATGTATGGGCCACATGTGGGGCAGGCTCTGAATGGGTGTCCCTTCAGTCTCTGTTTTAATCTTTGCCTCTCTCTTCCCTGCCAAGGGTATTCTTGTTCCCCTTTTAAAGAAGGAGTGAAGCATTCACATTTTGATCCTCCGTCTTGAGTTTCATTTGTTCTAGGCATCTAGGGTAATTCAAGCATTTGGGCTAATAGCCACTTATCAATGAGTGCATACCATGTATGTCTTTCTGTGATTGGTTAGCTCACTCAGGATGATATTTTCCAGTTCAACCATTTGCCTCACAATTTCATAAAGTCGTTGTTTTTATAGCTGAGTAATATTCCATTGTGTAGATGTACCACATTTTCTGTATCCATTCCTCTGTTGAAGGGCATCTGGGTTCTTTCCAGCTTCTGGCTATTATAAATAAGGCTGCGATGAACATAGTGGAGCACGTGTCTTTTTTTATATGTTGGGGCATCTTTTGGGTATATGCCCAAGAGAGGTATAGCTGGATCCTCAGGCAGTTCAATGTCCAATTTTCTGAGGAACCTCCAGACTGATTTCCAGAATGGTTGTACCAGTCTGCAATCCCACCAACAAAGGAGGAGTGTTCCTCTTTCTCCACATCCTCGCCAGCATATGCTGTCACCTGAGTTTTTGATCTTAGCCATTCTCACTGGTGTGAGGTGAAATCTCAGGGTTGTTTTGATTTGCATTTCCTGATGACTAAAGATGTTGAACATTTCTTTTAGGTGTTTCTCAGCCATTCGGCATTCCTCAGCTGTGAATTCTTTGTTTAGCTCTGAACCCCATTTTTTAATAGGGTTATTTGTCTCCCTCTTGGTCTAACTTTTTGAGTTCTTTGTATATTTTTGATATAAGCCCTCTATCTGTTGTAGGATTGGTAAAGATCTTTTCCCAATCTGTTGGATGCCATTTTGTCCTAACCACAGTGTCCTTTGCCTTACAGAAGCTTTGTAGTTTTATGAGATCCCATTTGTTGATTCTTGATCTTAGAGCATAAGCCATTGGTGTTTTGTTCAGGAAATTTTTTCCAGTGCCCATGTGTTCCAGATGCTTCCCTATTTTTTCTTCTATTAGTTTGAGTGTGTCTGGTTTGATGTGGAGGTCCTTGATCCACTTGGACTTAAGCTTTGTACAGGGTGATAAGCATGGATCGATCTGCATTCTTCTACATGTTGACCTCCAGTTGAACCAGCACCATTTGCTGAAAAAAATGCTATCTTTTTCCATTGGATGGATTTGGCTCCTTTGTCAAAAATCAAGTGACCATAGGTGTGTGGGTTCATTTCTGGGTCTTCAATTCTGTTCCATTGGTCTATCTGTCTGTCTCTGTACCAATACCATGCAGTTTTTATCACTATTGCTCTGTAATACTGCTTGAGTTCAGGGATAGTGATTCCCCTGAAGTCCTTTTTATTGTTGAGGATAGTTTTAGCTATCCTGGGTTTTTTGTTATTCCAGATGAATTTGCAAATTGTTCTGTCTAACTCTTTGAAGAATTGGATTGGTATTTTGATGGGGATTGCATTGAATCTGTAGATCGCTTTTTGGTAAAATGGCCATTTTACTATATTAATCCTGCCAATCCATGAGCATGGGAGATCTTTCCACCTTCTGAGGTCTTCTTCAATTTCTTTCTTCAGTGTCTTGAAGTTCTTATTGTACAGATCTTTTACTTGCTTGGTTAAAGTCACACCGAGGTACTTTATATTATTTGGGTCTATTATGAAGGGTGTCGTTTCCCTAATTTCTTTTCTCGGCTTGTTTCTCTTTTTGTGTAGAGGAAGGCTACTGATTTATTTGAGTTAATTTTATACCCAGCCACTTTGCTGAAGTTGTTTATCAGCTTTAGTAGTTCTCTGGTGGAACTTTTGGGATCACTTAAATATACTATCATATCATCTGCAAATAGTGATATTTTGACTTCTTCTTTTCCTATCTGTATCCCCTGACCTCCTTTTTTGTTGTCTGATTGCTCTGGCTAGAACTTCAAGAACTATATTAAATAAGTAGGGAGAGTGGGCAGCCTTGTCTAGTCCCTGATTTTAGTGGGATTGCTTCAAGTTTCTCTCCATTTAGTTTAATGTTAGCCACTGGTTTTGCTGTATATGGCTTTTACTATGTTTAGGTATGGGCCTTGAATTCCTATTCTTTCCAGGACTTTTATCATGAAGGGGTGTTGAATTTTTGTCAAATGCTTTCTCAGCATCTAATGAAATGATCATGTGGTTTTGTTCTTTCAGTTTGTTTATATAATGGATCACGTTGATGGTTTTCCGATATTAAACCATCCCTGCATGCCTGGGATGAAGCCTACTTGATCATGGTGGATGATTGTTTTGATGTGCTCTTGGATTGGTTTGCCAGAATTTTGTTGAGTATTTTTTGCATGTTCATAAGGGAAATTGGTCTGAAGTTCTCTTTCTTTGTTGGGTCTTTGTGTGGTTTAGGTATAAGAGTAATTGTGGCTTCATAGAAGGAATTCGGTAGTGCTCCATCTGTTTCAATTTTGTGGAATAGTTTGGATAATATTGGTGAGGTCTTCTATGAAAGTCTGATAGAATTCTGCACTAAACCCGTCTGGACCTGGGCTCTTTTTGGTTGGGAGACCTTTAATGACTGCTTCTATTTCCTTAGGAGTTATGGGGTTGTTTAACTGGTTTATCTGTTCCTGATTTAACTTCGGTACCTGGTATCTGTCTGGGAAGTTATCCCTTTCCTGTAGATTTTCAAGTTTTGTTGAATATAGGCTTTTATAGTAAGATCTGATGATTTTTTGAATTTCCTCTGAATCTGTAGTTATGTCTCCCTTTTCATTTCTGATTTTGTTAATTTGGACACACTCTCTGTGTCCTCTCGTTAGTCTGGCTAGGGGTTTATCTATCTTGTTGATTTTCTCAAAGAACCAACTTTTGGTTCTGTTGATTCTTTCTATGGTCCTTTTTGTTTCTACTTGGTTGATTTCAGCTCTGAGTTTGATTATTTCCTGCCTTCTACTCCTCCTGGGTGTATTTGCTTCTTTTTGTTCTAGAGCTTTTAGGTGTGCTGTCAAGCTGCTGACATATGCTCTTTCCTGTTTCTTTCTGCAGGCACTCAGCGCTATGAGTTTTCCTCTTAGCACAGCTTTCATTGTGTCCCATAAGTTTGGGTATGTTGTACCTTCATTTTCATTAAATTCTAAAAAGTTTTAATTTCTTTCTTTTATTTCTTCCTTGACCAGGTTATCATTGAGTAGAGCATTGTTCAATTTCCATGTGGGCATTCTTCCCTTATTGTTATTGAAGACCAGCTTTAGGCCGTGGTAGTCCGATAGCACGCATGGGATTATTTCTATCTTTCTGTACCTGTTGAGGCCCGTTTTTTGACCAATTATATGGTCAATTTTGGAGAAAGTACCATGAGGAGCTGAGAAGAAGGTATATCCTTTTGCTTTAGGGTAGAACGTTCTATAAATATCCGTTAAGTCCATTTGGCTCATGACTTCTCTTAGTCTGTCTACGTGTCTGTTTAATTTCTGTTTCCATGATCTGTCCATTGATGAGAGTGGGTGTTGAAATCTCCTACTATTATTGTGTGAGGTGCAATGTGTGTTTTGAGCTTTAGTAAGGTTTCTTTTTCGTTATGTAGGTGCCCCTTGTATTTGGGGCATAGATATTTAGGATTGAGAGTTCATCTTGGTGGATTTTCCTTTGATGAATATAAAGTGTCCTTCCTTATCTTTTTTGATGACTTTTAGTTGAAAATTGATTTTTATTTGATATTAGAATGGCTACTCCAGCTTGCTTCTTCCCACCATTTGCTTGGAAAGTTGTTTCCCAGCCTTTCACTCTTGAGGTAGTGTCTGTCTTTGTCTCTGAGGTGTGTTTCCTGTAGGCAGCAGAATGCAGGGTCCTCGTTCGTATTCAGTTTGCTAATCTATGTCTTTTTATTGGGGAGTTGAGGCCATTGATGTTGAGAGATATTAAGGAATAGTGATTATTGCTTCCTGTTATATTCATATTTGGATGTGAGGTTGTGTTTGTGTGCTTTTCTTCTCTTTGTTTTGTTGCCAAGACGATTAGTTTCTTGCCTCTTCTAGGGTATAGCTTGCCTCCTTATGTTGGGCTTTACCATTTATTATCCTTTGTAGTGCTGGATTTGTAGAAAGATATTGTGTAAATTTGGTTTTGTCGTGGAATATCTTGGTTTCTCCATCTATGTTAATTGAGAGTTTTGCAGGATACAGTAGCCTGGGCTGGCATTTGTGTTCTCTTAGGGTCTGTATGACATCAGTCCAGGATCTTCTGGCCTTCATAGTTTCTGGCGAGAAGTCTGGTGTGATTCTGATAGGTCTGCCTTTATATGTTACTTGACCTTTTTCCCTTACTGCTTTTAATATTCTTTCTTTATTTTGTGCGTTTAGTGTTTTGACTATTATGTGACGGGAGGTGTTTCTTTTCTGGTCCAATCTATTTGGAGTTCTGTAGGCTTCTTGTATGCCTATGGGTATCTCTTTTTTTAGGTTAGGGAAGTTTTCTTCTATGATTTTGTTGAAGATATTTACTGGTCCTTTGAGCTGGGAGTCTTCACTCTCTTCTATACCTATTATCCTTAGGTTTGATCTTCTCATTGAGTCCTGGATTTCCTGTATGTTTTGGACTAGTAGCTTTTTCCGCTTTACATTATCTTTGACAGTTGAGTCAATGATTTCTATGGAATCTTCTGCTCCTGAGATTCTCTCTTCCATCTCTTGTATTCTGTTGGTGAAGCTTGTATCTACAGCTCCTTGTCTCTTCTTTTGGTTTTCTATATCCAGGGTTATTTCCATGTGTTCTTTCTTGATTGCTTCTATTTCCATTTTTAATTCCTTCAACTGTTTGATTGTGTTTTCCTGGAATTCTTTCAGGGATTTTCGCGATTCCTCTCTGTAGGCTTCTACTTGTTCTCTAAGGGAGTTCTTCATGTCTTTCTTGAAGTCCTCCAGCATCATGATCAAATATGATTTTGAATCTAGATCTTGCTTTTCTGGTGTGTTTGGATATTCCATGCTTGTTTTGGTGGGAGAATTGGGCTCCGATGATGCCATGTAGTCTTGGTTTCTGTTGCTTGTGTTCCTGCGCTTGCCTCTCGCCATCAGATTATCTCTATTCTTACTTTGTTCTGCTATTTCTGACAGTGGCTAGACTGTCCTATAAGCCTGTGTGTCAGGAGTGCTGTAGACCTGTTTTCCTGTTTTCTTTCAGCCAGTTATGGGGACAGAGTGTTCTGCTTTCGTGTGTGTAGTTTTGCCCCTCTACAGTCTTCAGCTGTTCAGCTGTTCCTGTGGGCCTGTGTCTTGAGTTCACCAGGCAGGTCACTTGCAGCAGAAAAGTTGGTCTTACCTGTGGTCCCGAGGCTCAAGTTCGCTCGAGGGGCTGCCCACGGGCTCTCTGATGGGAAGATCTGCGCCGCCTCTTCCGGGAGCCTCCGTGCACCAGGGTTCCAGATGGCCTCCTGTGCTTTCCTCTGGAATCAGTAATGTGTGCAGAGAGCAGTCTCTTCTGGTTTCCCAGGCGTGTCTGCCTCTCTGAAGATTTAGCTCTCCCTCCACGGGATTTGGGTGCAGAGAACTGTTTATCCGTCTGTTTCCTTCAGGTTCATGTCTCAGGCAGGGCTCCTGCCTCTCCTGGCCCTCCCCACGGGGAGCCCAGAGGCCTTATACAGTTTCCTCTTGGGCCAGGGATGTGGGCAGGGGTGGGCAGTGTTGGTGGTCTCTTCCGCTCTGTAGCCTCAGGAGTGCCCACCTGACCAGGCGGTGAGGTCTCTCTCCCACCGGTTCTGGGAGCAGAGAGCTGCTGCAGGCCGGGATCCGGGGGTGTGGGACTTCCGGTAAACACAGGACGTGCCCGGTCCTAGAGGAATTCTGCCTCCGTGTGTCCCGAGATCACCAGGCCGCTTTCTTGCAGCAGGAAAGTTGGTCTTACCTGTGGTCCCGAGGCTCAAGTTCGCTCGCGGGGTGCTGCCCACGGGCTCTCTGCAGTGGCCGTGGCGGTTTTGTTTTACCCACCATTTCCTGTTAGAGCATGGATCAGAACTGTCCTTCAGTGGCTTTTGAATACAAGCCTGGCCCCACTGTAACTGTGCTCAGAGCTGGGGGAGACTGGAGCATGGTTAGCTGTGGAATTAATAAACGGAGATTGAGAGTTGTTGGAAACCCAAGGGGTGGGGGGAGGTTGGTAAGAGGAAGTAGGTGTGAGGGGTGGGCATGACTGAGGGGTGTATTACAACCTTTCCCTTTCATCTCTCGGCTACCTCATACCATGTGGTGAGTTAAGAGATCATGGACTGAAGGCTCTGAGACCATGAGGCAGAATAAGTATTTCCTCATTTGGACTGATTTCCTCTCCTGACTTAAACAGTTCCCCAGTGTGGTGCCTGAGGTCAATCTCACTGAGCCAAAGCTGACCTCATCTCCAGGCCTGATAAAGGACCAGGCTGGATAATACCCACGTATGCTATTGACCTGTTATCAGTGTCATAGAGTTTAAAGAGTTCAAAGATATCCACAACTTCCTGTCTTCCAAAATTCAGGTGCACCCAGCCTCAAGTGCAATCCTCAGTGGTTCCCTCCTGCCCCTCTCCTCCCTGCGTCCCCCCAGACATGCCAGCTCTTGCACAATCCCCAAGGCCATTATCCTGGACCAGAATATAACCAACAGCCTGGGAAGTCAGTGCTTCTTAGTGGAAGCTCTGATTAGCCAGGGCTCTCTGAAGATCATCTGTGTCTGTGAACATTTATTAGTGACATCATTGCTAGAAAAATACTCGACACAGGCAACACAACAAGAGAGGGTTTAAAAATATGTTGCATGACTTTGCCTGTTTGTTTGTTTGTTTGTTTGTTTGTTTAAGCAACAGACACCTGACTGTCATGTGCATTCTCCTGTAGCTCACGGCTTCTCTGAGAAATGTGGCAGATTCTCATTTTCACACCACTGTCCTTTGAGAGGATGAGGCATGATGTCAGGTATAGCAAATAGATAGACACGTCCTCATCCCTGGAAGTAGGAAAGAGAGAGACAGAGAGATGGAGACAGACAGAGACAATACAGGCAGAGAAAGACAGAGATCCCAGGCTCCGATGTATATGTGGTACCTCCTGGGTCCTGGGGGGTCAAGCCTGAGTTTCCTGTCACGTATAACCATGGGTCACTAATTATTTTTTGGCACTCTCACAATCTACTTTATTAGATGTTTTGGAATTGGAGATGTTGTGGAAACATTCAGCCTGGAATCTACACCCATCAAATTACACACTTTCTCAGCTAGTTCTCTTCAGCGCTGGTTCTGGTCCAGGATAATGGCCTTGGGGATTGTGCAAGAGCTGGCATGGGTACGGGGACAGAGGGAGGAGAGGGGCAGGAGGGAACCACTGAGGATTGCACTTGAGGCTGGGTGCACCTGAATTTTGGAAGACAGGAAGTTGTGGATATCTTTGAACTCTTTAAACTCTATGACACTGATAACAGGTCAATAGCATACGTGGGTATTATCCAGCCTGGTCCTTTATCAGGCCTGGAGATGAGGTCAGCTTTGGCTCAGTGAGATTGACCTCAGGCACCACATTGGGGAACTTGGACTCTCTTGATTACAAGCCTGATGAGGTTTTCTTCTGGGGCCTTTCCCCACAGTGTCCTATTTCATCCTGTCTCTGGTAGGCCTTTGATAGATCTCTTCTATGTTGTGCTGACCCGTTGGACTCCTTTGTCTTGCTGGAAGTCCAGGTTTATGCAAACCTAGGCTAGAAGGAGCTTAGCTCTGAACCAGGAACATGCTGATGAAAACAGAGAAGAATAGAGTGTCTCCTGCAAGAAGACAGGAGGCACGGGCTCAGGAACCTCACAGAATGACCCCCACATAGCCAGCCTGACCTGGGCCCCGTCCTACTGACTAGCTGTGTAAGAAGGAAATTACTTAAGCCTTCTGGATCTCAGGTTCCCCCTGGACAAGTGTCGTGGTTAGACAAGCTGTGCAGGATTGTTGAGCGTCCAAGTCTGCATTGTGGGACCCAGAGTATATGACACAGCTTGCACAGGTCCTATCTCCCCTGTGCTCCGCAGCTGTCGTGTCTTCATGGTCTGCTCCTCTCTCTCTACTCCGTCTCTGTGTCTGCTTGTATTGCCATGTCTGAGCACAGACGCAGTTACAACCAAGACCCCTCTGGGAAGACTAGGTGGTGAGTCGGATTCAGAAGGAACAGAGGCTACGGCCTCCATCATCATGCCCAGGTGCACATTAATGCCAGACCTGAGTTCACGACAATTGGTAGTCGAGCTTACTAGTTTGGGGAGGTTTTGAAATACCATCCAGCTAGTTCATGAAAACCAAATATCTTTTGTTCCCCCACTTATTATGCATTATTTCTTCATCTGGCTTTTAATATTTCATTCTACATTTTGTTGTATTTGCATCAGATACAGTTCATTGCAGGATTACCATGTGTGCATACCTGGTTTTTAAGCCATTTGTGCGGATCTTAAAGTCTTTTCTTTTTCTAATACGTATGAGTTTGTCATATCCATGTCCATCCTCCCAGGTGAAGCAGGCCTTCTGTTTCAGGTAGCGAGTGATCTCCCAGCCTCCACCTTCTGAGAGCTGAGCTTAGGTGAGCTTCTCTGTTTGGTTTATGGGGTGCTGGGGTGGAACCGAGGGGTTTGTGCATGCTAGGCCGGCACTCTCCCAACCCAGTCCCATCCCTCTCACCTCTGCACTTGGTTTTGTTTTTGCCTTGCTGGAGTAATGCTCTGTCAATGTAGATTCTCTGTGAGAGTTATGGGTTTTCATGAGTCTTAGAGAAAGTCTGAATATTTTTTTTCTTAGTATGATTTTTTGGCAAACTTCTTTTTGCATTAAACTTGGCTAGTTTTCTCCCGTCTTGAAATGTTAATATGTTTAAATAAAGCTTTTTCTATTTCTCTCCCTCCCTCCTTCTCTCCCTCTCTTCCTCCTCCCTTCTCTTTTCTTTCCTTCCTAGGTTCCTGTCTCTTACTGTGTCTCTCTAGCATATTTTCTGTCTTGATGTATCTACACCGTGCACCTAGGCTGTCACCCACTCTCCACAGATGCTGGCTTAACCACATCTGCATTCTCCTGGCAGGTGAGGCACCAGCACTAGTAGCTCACGGGCCAGAGAACGTGCTGTTTTCACAGCCTGCTGGTAGGTGTTCAGGCCTCACAGAGGGTTACAGCAGTTTTTGAAATTGTCTCTGATATCATGAAACAAGGGGGTTTCTTCAGCTGTGATCTGTGTCTCCGTGCCTCCTGGCTGTCTTGCCTCAGAGGCTTCAGAGAAGCCCGCCTGGCTCTCCTGCTGTTCTTTACTCGTTTCAGCATTAACTACTTACTTTCCCATGCGATGTACTCTGATGTGCACAACTGTTCTGGGAAGTTTTCTTACCCAAAAGAAGCTGTACTGATGACCGACTGCATGTACAGTGGCAGGATGTCTTTTACAGTAAACAGATTTTTATAGATATAAGTAGTGAGAATACCTGGATGGGAGAGGGATGGGGCACACTGTACTTCATATTGTAGAGTGGAATCTACAGGTGTGCCTGGTCCATGGCTTGTTTGCTCTGAGTTAATTCTTTAGGTAAGGCGGTATCTAGAGGGTACAGGGCTGATGCAGGCAGATGCTTATTGGACTTGACATTTTAAAAAGAGCTTGGAATTCAATGTCCAGAGAATGAGGGGAAAATGCAAGGCAGGAGGCTTATATGTGAGGTCTCACCCATGCCACATGGTTGCTTCCCCAAAGCTACTATCTAGCCCCCTCGGTGGGGACAAGATATGAAAACAGCTTTTGTTTCCTAGGGTATCAACCATGATCATTGCACATTGCCTGTTTTCTGAAACAACCTGAAGATTCAATTCCCATCTCTGCCCATTGCCAACAGGCAGCACAGACTCCCTTACTCTGGTTGTATAGCCAGGCCTTATCCCAGTTCTTGCTAGCATAGGGGTGTGGGCAAGATCAGTTCTGAGCTGGCCATGTCTGGGACATGTATGATACTCATTTCCTTATTTTTTTTACAGAAATGAGAAAACATTATGTGTAAACGTAACTTTTATTTGCCTAATGTAATTGTCATCTCGGAGGCCTACTGCTAAATAAACTCATTCTTTCTAGTTCTTTGTGAACTCTGGTTGGCTGGTTCAACTCATCTGCTCTGCCTAAACTCCTCTCCAAGCTGACTGATTCAGACTGACTTCTTTCAGCTTCTCACTGAATTGCTCCGCTTGGCCTCAGTCTAACTCTGGCAGTCATTTTAATCTTCTGGCTCCTTCTTATTTTCAGGCTTCAACTGCCTCTGCTGACCTGCACTAATAACCTTCTGAACTCACAAATGAACTCAACTCCATACCACTGCACTCGCTCCCAACTGACTGAACCAAACTACCCCAAATTGCACTGAATTAACTCGAACTGCACCAAACTGACTAAACTGACTTCAACTCAATTCCCCTGCTTCTCCTCTCTCTTTCTTAAATGGTCACTCTTTCCTACGCTGTTCTCATGAGAGTTTGAGCTTATCCTATCTTGTCAAATCTTTCTCTGATTCATCACTTTGTCCCTCAATTAGACAGCACTGCTTGGGATTAAAGGGGTATACTAAGGGTGTGTCCATATTCTAGCAAGAGTAACCATGTTGTTGGATTAAAATTCCTCTTCAGTTATGTATCTTCTCTATTTCCTGAGTTTCTCTAGACTGTCAGCATGTGAGAGGCTTTCAGAGAGTCTCTATGAAGCAAAGAACACTTAGTGTGTTGGCATTTACTTCTGCACTGTTTTTTTTTTTTTTTTTTTGGTTTTTTTTTTTTGGAGCTGGGGGCCGAACCCAGGGCCTTTTGCTTCCTAGGCAAGCGCTCTACCACTGAGCTAAATCCCCAACCCCTTCTGCACTGTTTTAAAAATTCAGAAGCCATTATTTATAGAATTCTGTGTCTTTGCATTGACCATGTTGAATGTCACCCATTGGCCTGGAAGGAATTATGGAATCCATCTCAGATGTCACCCTATAGGTGACATTTTCCTTCAATACATTTAGATTATTCCCGCACAGTGTCCTTTTAAGACACTGGGCTGGTTTCACTGTGAACTCGTGACAGTGCACAGAGACATCCAGATGATCAGTGATCAACACTGGGATTGAATTCTGCAGGACAGCACCGGCTGTGACCCCTAGCTCCAGGTCTCTCCATGTCCCCATCCCCACTGCTCCCTGTTGCCTTTCAGAGACCTCTCTCTTTCAAAGGGGTGATGCTCTTGGAGTCTGGGGACCCTGCGTTGAGCACTTGCTGTCCTAGCCCGTATCCCTGTCTGCAGAGCTACTCTGTCCTCTGAAGGGCTCCAGGGCTCTGGCTCCCTTCCAGGCCCTCTGAGCCCTTGTCCTGGAGAGCATGGGTTCTCTCTCCTTCCTTCCACTCCCCTTCTCCAGTTCCCATAGTGCATTAAAATGTGCTGATGCGCCTCATTCATACTTGGAAATTATCTCCCTGTAGTTCCCACCAAACTTGTGGACTTTACCAGTCAGTGCACAGTCAACATGAAGGGTCTTCTTATCCATGTGATCTCTTGCTAGGAACTGACTGTTTAATAAAGAAACAAATTGGATAAACACTATGGCACAATTTCTGTTCCATGTAAAAACTTTTAATGTTCTTTTACTGTCTTTCAAACTTATTGTTATAACTGATTATAGCATTTAAAACTCACTTTTCAGCTAAATCCAGAAATTTCATTTTTCTGAGATCCTTAGAATAGCAAACGATTAAAGATCTAAGAGCTCATGAAATCAGGAGGTCTCATGCAAGTGTGAATTTTACGGTCTTCCCATGCACAAGCTCAACCCTGGCCATTGTCCTTGAGAGCTCGGGTTACTTTCGGGTTACTGAGCTTGGACATTCGGAGACCCTGAAGTGGGCAGGTGGACATGCCCAAATGCGAAGCCAGCAGTTGCTACAGGCACTGTGAGCTCCAGTGGCATGGTCTGTTTGCGTGCATCCTCACAGGGACCTGCAGAGCGCGTGGCTTCTCTAATGTCCTAGGATGGGATGGCCTCTGCTTGTCCCCTGCACCCACACTGCACACCTCCTCTGTGTGTGAGGTGACACGCTGGCTTCATACCCCATAGTCTTAGTAAAAGATGACTTAATCCCCAAATGTACTCTCTGCAGAGCAGCAGCCTTGTCCTTTGACCTGTAAACTGTTTTTAGTCTCCTCGTCCGTCATTTGTTTTTCATCTGATAAGTTTCTGTAAACAAGGTGATGTCATCCTCAGGCCAATTAACCACAAGCTTCTTGGTTATGGAAGAGTCTCTTGCCTGCAAGGAAGAAAGTAGACAGGCGGGACAGTGTTCTTGGTAGGACATTGTCCTTGTGAAGGTTATACCACAGGACATATATCCCAGGATAACCTGAATTTGAGCCACCCTGTCATATACAAACACATGTCAGGAGCCTGGGCCAGGTCCAGCATCTAGGGATGTGGACAGCTGCGGGTCTAGCTTTGGGCTCCTTGTGTCCTGTGCAGGGTGTTACAGGCTCCCGTGTTTACAGCATCCTGTTGTCCCTTGAAAGCGAGCCCCTTGGAACATATGCTCTGCCCCTCTATGGCACACGCCAGCTGGGGGCTCTTTGCTCCCTTGCACAGTGCTAACCCATGGGAAGTTCTTAAAGGAAAACCCTGGGAGTACTTGTGTTCTGATCGGCCCTGTGCTTCCTTTCTCATGGACTCTAGGTGAAGAATAAGACCGTTGTGAATAATAAAGCCTGGCAGTTGTCAATGGGCTGCTCTGGACACTGCATGCTGAATTAAACTTTCACATGAGGGGCACCCTGCTTTATCTTCCTCTGAGATCTGGGACTCTCTGAAAGACAGATTTCCACAGTATAGGGGTGAAAACCAAGTTCTGTCAGGAAAGGAAAGCTGCATTTTCAGATATGAGGGCAACCTGTAGGGGGAGGTGACAGGAAGCACTAAAGGAGCTTGTAAGTTGCAGCTGATCCACGCTGGGGGACCCTTCCTGGGACCCTGATCCGAATCCAAGGCCGGAAGTTGCCTGGGATCCTACTCCTGCCTCTCTTGGGCTGTGGGTGTGGCTCTCTGATTTAGGGTTCAAAGTCTCTGAGGAAGGGAAAGGCAGTGCCCGAGTGGGGTTAGGGCTTTGAGGGCAGGACCGTGTGCAGGGCCCCACCCACCTTTCCCTTAGTGCCTCTTTATAATTCCCCAGCTCAACTTGTCTGAAGCCAGTCTGAGAAGACCACAGCACCAGAGCCATGGCTATGATACTGGGATATTGGAACGTTCGCGGAGTGAGTGAGGGATCCGCCGGAAGGGTGGGGCTAGGACTCTGGCGGGAAGTTCGGAGTGACCAGGGCTGTTTCTAGCAGAGGGATATTCCTCTTGGCACCCTGGAGCTCATAAACTTGGGAGGCTGTAAGTGTGAGTCCATGTGTATGTAGCGCAGCATGGCTATGATTTTGGAGTGTGAGAGGATTCAACCGAGAAGATAAGTCATCCAATAAAAGGTACCTTTTCTGGGGTTGGGGATTTAAAGGTACCTTTTCTTACCTCTGTGACTTCTCTCCCAGCTTACTCACCCCATCCGCCTGCTCCTGGAATACACAGATTCAAACTATGAGGAGAAGAGATACGTCATGGGGGATGGTAATGGCACCTTCCTGGCCAGACCCCTGCTTCCCCCTTGCCCAGGGATGCCCGTACCCAGCCCTTATTCTCAGCTCTGCAGACCTCCCGCAGCTGGAGCTAGGAACCTCTTGAGGGTGCAGTTTGGTTTTCTGTGCACCGGGATTGGCACGCGTGGGGAGCTTCCCTTTAAATCTAGCATTAGAAAGGCAGAGAGACAGGTGGTTCTCTGGGTTTGAGGTCAGCCAGGTCTACTACAGGTTCCAAGCAGCCTTGAGAGATCTTGCCTCAAACAGTAATAGTGAGACTGAGTTCCTGGCCCACCTGTATTTATAATTGGGCTGGGGATCATTTCGGGGTCCCATTGGACCTAGGCTCCCCTTCTTACCAGTTGTTCACCCCTCTTCTTCATCTTGTGAGTGACTTTGTAAGAGGTTGCAGATCCCCCTCCTCAGCATATCTTGTTCATGACTCCTTGAGTGGGTCACTGAGGATGGAATCCCAGACAACTCACTGATTTCCTTTCATGTCCTCTTGTCCACCACAGCCCCCAACTTTGACAGAAGCCAGTGGCTGAATGAGAAGTTCAATCTTGGCCTGGACATTCCCAATGTAGGTGCAGGGGAGGGGAGGTGTGGGGAAGGCCTGGTGCTCCCACCTCATCTCCTGGCCTGGCTGAGGGGTTGGGATCAGTGTTTCTGCTCGCCTGCTCCATCCCTGCTGGCTGCAGTGTTTCTGTGATGGGCTGTGTCCCGGCTCTCCCACTCAGTGCACACCGTGCTCATGGAGGGTTTCCCGGGGCAGGCACACTGAGTGCCAGGTACCCCATATCCCATCTGACCATCCCTGCTTGCCTATCCAGCTGCCCTACTTAATTGATGGATCACGCAAGATCACCCAGAGCAATGCCATCCTGCGCTACCTTGGCCGCAAGCACAACCTGTGTGAGTGGGGCTGGCTGCAGGGTGGGGGCAGAAGCCATCCCTCTTGGCTTGGCTGGAGCAGGATGCTGAGAGTGGGTCTGTGCTGTGTGTGCTGCAGGTGGGGAGACAGAGGAGGAGAGGATTCGTGTGGATACTTTGGAGAACCAGGTCATGGACACCCGAATTCATCTCATGATAGTTTGCTGCAGTCCTGACTTTGTGAGTGGCCAGTGGGTGGAGTGGACAGGGTTTGCAGCAGGAGTTTAAAGTCTTGCATTCAGATTCGTAGCATCCTCCTTCAGTGAATGAACTGTGCTACTGATTCTCTTTCTGATCTTACCAGCTGAACGGCCTTCGTTACCCTAGTGATCTATCACATCAACTGGTCTAACCATCCCAGATATGCTTGAGATTCTAAAGAGTGAACAGTCTGATCCTAGACATTTTAATGTAGAGCTTACAATCCCTGTCCTGTCTGCCCCGTGACCACTTCTGTGTGTCATCTAAACTAATGTTCACACTAACGATTTTCTTCTTAAAGCACAGACTCAAAAGATGAGGTAGATGCTGGGGAGATGGTTCAGGGGGTAAAAGTCTTTGATGTGCAAACAGAAGGACTTGATTATGAACCCCAGTACTCCACATTAAAAACCAAACAAACCAGGGAGTACCTTGTAGCACCATAGGAAGAGCAACGGGAGGATTTCTGAGCTTGCTAGCCAGTGAGTCCAGCCAGTTTGTGTGCTCCGGGTTCAGTGATAGACACTGTCACAAACACATAAGGCCGAGAGTGATGGAGAAAGACGCCAATGGCAGGAGTGAGCTCCCACAAATGCACATATGGGTAAGCATGCCCCCCGCCACACCTTCCTACAGACATACCATGAAGATAGGATGCACGGGCTTCAGAGTGGCATGCACAACGGTCTTACATGTGTGCCCAGTACTTACCCAGCATGCTCTCTTTGGCACCAATAGAAGTCAGGACACCTTCCTAGTAGGAAGCTCAGGTCAGCCCCAAGACCTTTAACTCTTCTTCTTTTCAATATTAGTGATTGCTCAAATCTGAGGCAGGCTCTTCAAATAGCTAAATTGTTCTTTCCACCCCTCTCCTCCAAAGCCAATGTAACTTTGTCTTCTCCTGGGGTCTTTAGGTCCTTTGTTTCTGTGGTTCCACGGGATCTCTGGGACCACAGCATGCATGATGATACTTAGGTGTGTGACTTGCAGCAGCGGCTGGGTACCAGTGGTGACAGATCTAAGGACAATGTAGCACCCCTCTGACTGATGAGGTCTGCTACTAAGAAAATGGTGGTGATACTCATGAGCCCAGGCACTTCGAGGCCAGCAACCTCTCTGCCAGGGAGCCTATGACTAGAGGTGGTGACAGCTGTTTTCTGCCTCAGGAGAAGCAGAAGCCGGAGTTCTTGAAGTCCATCCCGGAGAAGATGAAAATCTATTCAGAGTTCCTGGGCAAGCGACCATGGTTTGCAGGGGACAAGGTAAAGGCACAGGGTGGGGAGGAGGCGTCGCCATTCTCCCCTGGTGTCAAATTCCAGAGCGCTCACCCTTGGCTTCCTGCAGGTCACCTATGTGGATTTCCTTGCTTATGACATTCTTGACCAGTACCGTATGTTTGAGCCCAAGTGCCTGGACGCCTTCCCAAACCTGAAGGACTTCCTGGCCCGCTTCGAGGTGATGCCTTGATCCTACTTCCTCTGGGTTGTGTCTTCTTTCTCACTTCCTTTTGATAGGTTATCTTTCTGTCAGTGAAATGAGTCAATTCAAGTCAGATTAGAGTGCATAAAAGCAAGCTTATTGGGCAGTTGCTTGGCAGGCAAGTTCACTGATCTCAAGGAATGAGGCTAGGGACGTGACCATGGAAGGGGAGATAGAGGGGAAGGGGAAGAGAAAGAGAGGAAGCTCCTGGGAAGAGCAGCCCAACCGCTGAGATGGGAAGTTCAGGGTAGAGGTCAGGGTATGCCAGGCAGGGACCAAGGGATGTTGGGAGAATCTGGAGGCCAGGTCTACTTTGGTTTAAAATATGCACCTCAGCTGTTTGTCCCTGGTCTCAATCCCAACACCTTTCACAAAGCCTTTCTAGTTCTGATGCTAAAGGAAAAACAGCCTAGGGTTTGTTGGTTTGTTTGTTTTGTTTTGTTTTGTTTGAAATTTCTATAAACAGTACTTGGTAATATTTATCACTTCAAAATCTCAAAATGTGTGTGGTGCCACGATCTTGGACTGAGGCAGCAGAGAGCTGTAGAAGCCCAGTCTGTGAGATGCATGTGATATTCCTCTCGGCTGTTGAACCCGGCCCATACCGCACTACACAATAATCTTGGGTATCTACACACATCTGGGAATCAGATTAGTGTAGATCCAAAGGCTTTTCTACCTTGGATCAGTTGGCATTGCTCGCTGCCGGTCAAAGGTACACTTTCCCTATTCTCATGGGCTCTGGTTCTGCCCAGCCTGGGTACCCCTGCAGTTCAGGATCTGCATGGCTCTAGGGCAGGGCTGGGGAAACAGTGGCACTTTAGCCCAGCATGAGTATAGTCACTGGTGGATCAGTGCACACCCTCTGGAGTTGTCTGTGTTCTCCAGCTTGGTGCACAGCTTATAACACGACATGTAGTCACATGGAGTGGTCCCTGCCTTATGGGTGGAGATGGTACAGCCAGGGTGTGGTGAGATTGTGCTTGGGAATCACAGGAAGAGTTTTTAACTCTGCTCTCAGGAATCGATTTAGAATCCTGTTCAGCTTTTCTTTGTGGCCTGTTGTTTGATATCCCCTTTCACTGAGGATTTGCTGAGTCACTGGGTTCTGCCTGTCTTCCTGGCTCTCTCTCTCTCTCTTTTTTCCCCCTTGGCTAGATCTCTTTTCTGTTCATAAATACAAGCTAGAAAGCGCTTCCCAGTGGAATGTCTCTTCTTAGGGGGGAGAGGGGGAGGAGAGGGAGGGAGGGAGGGAGGGAGAGAGGAAGAGAGAGAAGACAAGGGAAAGGAAGGAAGAGGATGAGGAAGAGGGAGAGAAGAGGGAGGAGGGAGGGGGAGAACGGTAGCTCCAGAGCCAAGCTGACTCCACCTCTGTCGCAATCACTACCCTTGTTAGAAGGGGTAGTTGAGGTCCCTGGACCTGGGGTCGCTTTGTGATAATTAGTTACAGTATTTTCTGAGCCTGCACTGTTACGTTTAGTGGGTTTAAAGCCCCTTCATAGTCTCTCCTTACAGGAAATTGAAGACTTCTCTTGCCAGGGCTGGGAGCTAAGCTGGCTGTGCTGTGGGTCAGAGCTTGAGCCTTTGAGAAATGCTGTTCCTGGCCTGGGGCTGCTCCTCTGAGTGGGCTGCAAACCTGAGCTTCGCTGTGTCCTTTCCAATTTGCAGGGCCTGAAGAAGATCTCTGCTTACATGAAGAGTAGCCGCTTTCTCCCAAGACCTGTGTTTACTAAGATAGCCCAGTGGGGCACTGATTAGGCCCCTGCCATGCTGGCACTCGCAGGGAGGACCTGTCCACACTGGATCCTGCAGGCCCTGGGCAGGAACAGCACTTTTGCACTGTGGCTCCTGGTTCTCTCTCCTTCCCTATCCCTTCTCCAGCTTTCTCAGCCTCATCTCCTCGCCCTCACCCCAGTCAAGTCCACACAGTCCTCATTCCTCCCACTTTCTTTCATTATGATCCCCTTCTTCTTATGGCACCCTAACCCATCCTCACAGACCTTTTCTGTGATTTGAGGTCTGCCCTGAACTCAGGCTCCCTAGAATTAACCCAAAGGTCAATGCTGTCTCAGTGCCAGCCCTCCTTAGAATTGCCCTGAAGCTCAACACTGTCTCAGTGCCAGCCTGTTCCTGGAGGAGCTGCCCCCAGCCCGTCTCATCTCTAATAAAGCCTGAAACACACTTGCTGTGTGTTGTGTCTTTTTCTTTTGCTCTTTAGCCTCTCCAAGCATCATGGCTACTTCCAAAGAGTCTGAGCTCTGAGCCTGTAGTGCCAGGCTCTGAAATGTCTAATGGAATCAGAAGAGCTTTAACATATCTTGGTTCTAATCTGAGACCCTCACAGCAGGGATAAAGCTCTTTAAAGCAGTGTTTCTCAACCTGTGGGTCGTGATCCCTTGGGGGGGGCGTGTCACATATCAGATATCATGCATATTATGATTGATAACAGCAGTAAAAATTGCAGTTGTGAAGTAGCAATGAAAATAATTTTATGATTGAGGTCACCACAACATGAGGAACTGTATTAAAGGGTTGCAGCATTAGGAAGGTTAAGAGACACCCAGGATAAAGTGTGCTTGCCAGGAATCTCATTCACTGAGGCATGCTGGGAATCTCATTCACTGAGGCATGCTGGGAATCTCATTCACTGAGGCATGCTGGGAATCTCATTCACTGAGGCATGCTGGGAATCTCATTCACTGTGGTATGCTGGGACCTTGAATTGTGAAGAGCTGTGGGTTTCAGTGAGTGATGGAACTGGTAGGGATGCCCAGAACAAGCCCTGAATGGTCTCTCCATCTCACACACAGTTGTGTCAGTATTAGGTCTCTAGGAAATGGTCTTTACTGAGTCTGTGATGGGCTCTTCTGGCTTGATGCTCTACTGGTGTGGGGCCCTTCACACTTGGCTAATCCTTTCTATTTGGGGAAATGGAATTGAACGTACCCTTACTCACTGCTATTTCTTATGACCTGTGTCTCCTGCACCCAAGGAATTAGTGCAATAAATCTCCCTGTCAGGGATGATCCCTGTGTCACTGTTTAATACTGTATGATTCGGACAGTTCTTGGAGAGCTGTTCAAAGCTGAGTCTGTGACAATCAAACCCTAGTTTTCCGCAGACATAATGTAATTAGCTGTTATTGTGTTCAGGGTTTGAATACAGTGGAATGGTTGATTGCCAAGTCCTGCATGGCTTTGGGACTGACCTGACTGGACATGAAGAAACACTGAAATAAGTACAGAAAAACAGGGATCTGTGGGCCATGTGCTCTGATGAAGGTGCAGGTGGAACCCACAAAGTCAGTGGTTACAGCCGAACAGGAAATTGGTTTATTATATACCTGTGGATAAGTGGATAAGGAGGTGTGCAGCTAGTCTCAGTAGGGACATATAGAGGACCAAACTTGGGCTCAGTCATCCTGGAGGAAGAAGCTGTGATCAGTACTTTCTGCACACAGTGTCCACATATGTCCTTGGGCCTTGTCATTCCCATGGGTCTGAGACACTGGGGTTCTTGACATAGGCATTTTCATATTGACAATATCCATTTACTCAGACTTCATCTGCTCCCTTAAGTTGATATTTATGTGTCAAATGGATTGCACAGAGAACTACCCAGGTAGCTTGCAAAATGTTGTATGTTGGTGTGGCTATGATGATATTTCCAGAAGACTTGTACTTTACTCAGTAGACTAAGTAAAGTAGACCACCCTCACCAATAGGCAACACTCATGAGCTCAGAGGTGGGGTCAGAGCCAGATGATGTGGGAGGTCATTCTGTCACTCTCAGAACCCATCATCTGCTGGCCTAGTCACATGCATCCTCCTCTCACGCTTTTCCTGGAGGTTTCCTTGTACTTCCTGTCCAGTCAGGACTGACTGCACCATGGACTGTGTGGGGTCTTTTGCAGTCAGCAGATGATGGATTGCAAATCACAGGAGTCCCTTTTCATTAGAAATAATATGCACATATCCACATAATCCAAAATAATATGCCTACGCGGTCTACTGACCCTGTCTCATGGGTCCTGGCTGATCTTGGAAGGTAAGGGCCAAAACATTGGCAGTCCTTAACCGTTGTGTTTTAGAGGAAGGTAGGAAATGTCAGCGACATGTTTGGTGGAGGTGCAGTAAGTGTGGGGGGAGGGGGTGCTTTTGCGGGCCCACGCTGAGGCATCCCTTCCCCTTGAAGTACGAGCCACGTGATGGGTGGCAATAGTATAGAATAGAGTTTATTCAGGGTATGGGGGAAGAGTTGAAGAAGGAGAGAAAGAGAGAGAGAGAGAGGGAGACACAGAGAGAGACACAGAGAGACTGAGAGACAGAGGGGTAGAGGCCTGCCAGGAGGGAGGGAATGGGAAGAGGGGAAAGAGGGTAAGGGAGCAAGGGCAGGAGAGCAAGTGAGAGGGGAGGGGGCAAGCAGCCCCTTTTATAGTGATCAGCCATGCCTGGCTATTGCCAAGTAACTGTGGGGCGGAGCCTAAACTAAATGCCAAACTTAATGACCCCTTTAGCCTTATTGGTGTAGACCTCCCAATTTTTTGGTTGAACATCCAGAAGGACAGTATAACTGATTGTGTAATTTAAACTTCCATGTAACATTTTGATAGGGCTCAGAAGAAAACACCAAACAGTTTTAAATAAGTCTTGATTTTCCTGGTTATATTGATGAGAAAAATTTTAGTAGAACAATAGAACAGTAGACAAATAGTATCCTAGAAGAACTCTATTGATTTAAAGATAATTTTGATATTAGTATATTGAACTTTGATCATCAAGCATATAACATCATTAAGACTCACCATTCACAGGCTCTGTGTACCTTCCTCAGGCAGTTTATAACTTGACTTTTATCTTTTATTTTTAGCACAAAAATCTTATTATATAAAACCCACCATAATAACAGATATTTTTATTTTTATCCTCTTTAACAAAAATATTTTTTTCACATTTATCTCCTTTTCAGCTTCTATTTTTAACAAGAATTTGATTCAAAATATGTATGTGGCACAGTGTAATAAATTAAGGTTATCTGTACATGTATAGTCAACTTTCCAAGCTTCTCCTGCAAGTCTTGGGAAAACTTCATACCTTCCTCCCTGTGGTCTCACATACTCTGAAAGTAAGAGAGAGTTTTACATTCCATGAAGGACCTGCCAAGATACCAATGACCTTAAACAATGAATGTTCCCTGTAAACAAGAAAAAGGAGATGAGGAGGAAATACAGAGACATCCAAATGTCTTTAGGTGTTAACCCTGTAATTGCAGATTTCGGTACTGAAGACGTTTAGTCCCCTTGTTCTAGCAGTGGGAGCATGAGAACTCAAAGAGATCCGCCTGGCTTTGCCTCCCAAGCCTTGGGATTCAGAGTGTGCACCACTGTGGTATGCTGGGACCTTGAACTGTGAAGAGCTGTGGGTTTCAGTGAGTGATGAAACTGGTAGGGATGCCCAGAACAAGCCCTGAATGGTCTCTCCATCTCACACACAGCTGTGTCAGTATTAGGTCTCTAGGAAATGGTCTTTACTGAGTCTGTGATGGGCTCTTCTGGCTTGATGCTCTACTGGTGTGGGGCCCTTCACACTTGGCTAATCCTTTCTATTTGGGGAAATGGATACATAGCTCCACTTTTACTTATATGGATGTCAGGGGTTGTGTGTCTGTGGGTGTTTGTACATGGTTGCATGGAGGACAAAGGTGTCGGATCCTTTGTGAGCTTGCTAATGAGAATTTGGGGGACTGAGTCAGGTCCTCTGTAAGAGTGGCGTGTGCATACCTGCAGCTCAGACTTTCTGTTTGGAACGAGTGAATTTATCACTTACACAGTAAGCCAGGTTGAAAGAGTAGCAAGATACAGACAGAAAGCAGAGTGTCATCACAATGGTCCCCAACATCTAGCAGAAAAGCTATTAGCCCCTCAGATGAGGCTTCCAGGCACGGGAACAAAGAACAGAGAATAGAGATGATATCATACAATCAAGTGCTCACAACTCCAAGGAAAACATGATTGGGAAAGCTGAACTTTCTCTCCTTGGATGGCTTCCCATGGCTGAACTTCTAGCCTCTCCTTTTTATGTTTTGGGATAAGCAGTGGCATCCTCTGTTGCACATGGCTCACTTCTAGCAGCTCCAAGTGTGTCTTTACGCCCGGGCAGTTTTGCTATTGTCTTCCTTCCTGTAGCAGAGACAGAGGTGTCATCCCTGGAAGAGTGCTGGGGGAAACTGAGACTGTTGGGGTAGCCCACACATTTGGATCAACTGGCTATGAAAACGGGTCCCTGTGTTCTCAAAGTTTAAGTGCTGGGTGGGCGGGGCCAGGCAAGCAGGACTTGTCAATGCTTGTAGATCCCTCACCGGCCCAAAACCAACAGGCAAGCTGTGGGGAAAAGGTCAGGAAAACACCCCCACCCCCACCCCTACCTCAACTTTGAGGAAATAGTGTTGGTTTTTGCATAATAAAGAGCTGTCAGTTAACTGTCAGTAGAGGTCCAAGAGAGAGACCTAGGGAGAAGGGAGTGAGCAAGAAGGTAGAGATAGAGGGAGAGGGAGAGGGAGGGGGGCGGGAGAGAGGGAGGGGGAGGGGGAGGGGAGGGAGAGGGAGACACACAGACACAGACATACAGAGATACAGGGACAGACCATGTGCTAGAAGCAATGGCAAAGTCGGATTTAGATAGGCTAGCTGAGGAACAGCCCCAGCGAACAGGCCAACAGCCTTACGCTGTACAGATGTCTCTGTATAGCTCTTTTTTACTTTAAAAGTATTTTATTTATTTTCATAATTAAACCTCAAGCAAGACACCCTTCCCCAAGCTCCACAATATGAGACAAACATGCTTGGATCTGATATTAGTAGAGACACTGCCCACTTTCAGAGTCAGCTTCTCAGTGAGCTTAAGCAACAGAAGACAATTTTCCAATATAATGAACATCAAATCTTGAGACACTCTTTTGAGGGCTGCGGGCGGGGGTGGGGTGGGGTGGGGGGGAGCTCAGGGAGATTGGTTTTTCTGATCACCAGTCACATCTGTCCTACCCTATTTCCTGAAGGATCAGGCTGACCAGTCTCTCCATCTGGTAGAGTCAGGTCTCTGCCCATGTCTCCTAATCCCTTCGTAGACGTGCAGTCCGATTCCCCAGGGCTTCCCCAGGGCAAGACTGCGGCTGCCAGCTCCTCCCCTCCCCCAGCTGTTTGCGGCCCAGCAGCTGCTCTGCTCTACTTCTCACTGGCCAGCATTTCTAAGACTGCGTTTCTTCTATTGCGGTTTCTGAGTCATTCGCGGCTCACAGACTAGGTAGGGTCCCCTCATCTAGTCGTGACTACATTTGGACCGGGTGGTTCTTTGCTGTGGGACTCTGTTGTGCTTTGTGGGACGTTCAAGGCTTCCCCGTCCTCCACCCACTAGATGCTACAGCACTCCCCAGTGGTGACCACTCAGAAAGTCTGTGACCTTTGCTAAGTGTGTCAGGAGCTGTCAAATGCTTCCAATTAGAGATTAGTGGTTATGCCAATGGAGGCTCCATTTTTAAATAAAAGTGAAGAACCTTCTAAAATCTAAAATTTAAATTTAATTTATTCATAAAAGATGACTCTGTCATCTGTTTTTTTTTTTTTCTTTCCTTTTTTTTCCCCCCCGTCTTTGATTTTAGGAGATAAGGTTTTACTATATAGCCCTGACTATATGTGCCTGGCTGGAACTTATATCAATCCTCTTGCCTCTGCCTCTAAGTTCTGTAATTTCAGGAATAAGATACCATGCCAGACAAGCAAGATGAGCGTTTCTTGATGGGAGTTTATTTCAATATTTCTGTGTGTGTGTGTGTGTGTGTGTGTGTGTGTGTGTGTGTGTGTGTACCCTGGACTATGTGATAAATATATTCCATTTTTCACAACTTTTTTTTCACTGTTGTTACAGTGCAAGACTTTGAGAAAATTAAAAAAAAAAGTACACAGAACTCCAGGGCAGCCATCGCCCTCTTCCACCTGTCCTTGTCCCCTCTCACTTCTGCCTTCTGACTCTGACATCTGACCCTGGCACACTGTCCGAGCAGAGATGTGATGAGGACCAAGCCCACATTTTCTTGTGCTAGCACATGTGTAGGGTCAGGGCAGGAAGGACAGTGAGTACAGTCACTCTCCCTGCTGCTCCCAGGTGGCTGTGCACGCCACACCGGTGCGTATTTGCTGACAACGGGTGGACGGCTCCAGGTTTGGGGAGGCTTTGACATTCCATGCACCCAGTTCTTGAGAACACACAACCTTTTGTCTCATCGACTTTTCTGCTTTCTGTTTCATAACCATAGTCCAATCCTAATATCTATTTATTTTTTTATTCATTTTTTTTTTTACTTTTTACTTATTCTTTGTGAATTTCACATCATGTACTACAAACCCACTCATCTCTTGGTCCTTTTGTATCACTCCTCCCCCATATACAATAAAACAAACCAAATAAAACCAACAAAACAAAACAAAAACATTTCACAGTGGAAGCTACAGGGTGTCATGGTGTGTCACGTGGCAAACAGTTTCACTTGCAAATGTTCATTGCTTTTATAAAAAAAGCAGCAGTGGGCAGGGGTACCTGGAGGGCCCATGCCCAGTGCCCTCTGAGAAATCTCACCACACGACAGACCTGATATCAGGGAGGTTTACTTGGGGAAAGGGGAGGGAGAAAGGGGTAGAGGTGCAGAGCTATGAGGGCACAGAAGGAAGAACACAGAAGGACAAAAGGAAGACAAGGGGAGAGGAACGCGTGGGAGTAGAGAGAGAAAAAGAGAGAGAAAGGGAGGGGATGGACGGCAAGCAAACCTTTCATACTCTGTCAGGTGAGCTGCAGCACCTGGAGGCTGATAATGGAGTCAGGCGATGAGTAAGCCTTTGCCTGGTTCCTGAGAGGAGTCTAGCGGCATCGCCTAGAAGCTAACATTTGTGATGAGTCATCGGCCTGGTTTACGGACTCTGGCTTCCGTTACAAATTAGTACTCAGATTTCCTCTTGCTGCTTGTGTCACGGAGGTTCTGTAGCTATGTTCCTGCAGGACCAGCCCCTTCACAATCTCCAGCAGTCGTAGATGGGGTGGGCCAGCTCAAATCCCTGATCTCTTTTTGTTGTTGTTGTTGTTGTTTTAAGACAGGGTTTCTGTGTAGCCCTGGCTGTCCTGGGAATTTGCTCTGTAAACCAGGTTGGCCTCAAACTCAGAGATCTGCCTGCTTCTGCCTCCAGAGTGCTGGGATTATAGGTGTGTGTCACCACCACCTGACCCAAGGTGTGTAAACTTTACAATGGCAAATGCTTAAGATGAATGAGACTAGAACAGTTCAGAGAGATGCAAGTACGTACGTGCGTGCGTGTGTGTGTGTGTGTGTGTGTGTGTGCGTGCGTGCTTGTGTGTGCATTCGAGCATGCATGAATGTGTTTGTGTGTGTTCATGTGTGTTCACGTGTGTGAGTTTGTGTGCATGCTCTATTGTCATCATGCTTCTGGCAATCTTACACTGAAGTTCTCTTTAAAGTTTCAAGTTTCTTTCTGAGTTTTGACACAGCCCAGAAACCTGACACTGGCAGGATAGTCAGATCCCAATGCCAGAGTGGCATCTGCCAGCCCCTGTGGCATAGTCTCTGGGTTCCCATTCTTATAGAGACCTGAAGAACATGGGCCTTCTCTGACTTTAGTGTCCAGATGGTCTCTGCCTGTCCCCTGTCCCCTACACTAACTTTGTGAAGTCAAATATTTACTGAACACTGGGGCGACAATCTGAAGTCCTACCCAAGGGGTGCAGAGTGACAGCCTTGTCCTTTGACTTGCAAACTCACTTCTTCAGTTTTAAGTTCTAACCTCTTTCTTCTGGCCCAATCCTCTCCCTCTGGAAGAGTTATTCTATCCTTGAAGGGGCCCCCATCCTTTAAGTTCACTACCCCTGATGCCAGTCACATTCTTTAGATGTGCGGAGTCAACCACAGGCCAGTTTACCTGCACCCACCTCTTGGTTTTGAACCTTCAAAGAAGGTTCTTTGCCTTTAAGTCAGAACTGATGACCTGGCTAGGAGGTCATTTCTTTAAGAAAGCTGATGCCCTGAAGACATGTTGAGAGAAGGGAGGAATATTTACCCCACAAAAGAGATAATACACTTGCGGACCCCAGAGGCCCCTCCCTTGATGTAACTGCTTACAGATGGACGAGGGCTGCTGCTCTTCTGAGTTCTGACTTGAAAGGAAAAACTTGGCTTTCTCCCCTTCCTGCTTGTTCCTCAGGAGGCAGCCACATCTCTGCTCTGCTCCTTTCTCCTGACTCTCATTCTTCGAAGCCATCTCCCATCTCATGTGGCTGCTTCCAAACCTCCATTGCTGTGCCTTTCTGCTTTCTTGGATATTAACTGAAAAATAAAAATGATTTATTAGCCCTTTCCCCCACCTAGGGATTCAGGTTGGCCTCAAATTGTTATGTAACCAAGGATGGCAGTGAACTTCTGCCTCCCACGAGTTGTGATTACACAATTATTCCTTCACTGAGTCGTGTGTGTGTGTGTGTGTGTGTGTGTGTGTGTGTGTGTGCATTGAGATACGTGTGAAGGCCAGGGGTTGAAATCTGGTGTCTTCAATTGCTTGCCACCTTGATTTTAAGGCATGGTCTCCACTGAATTTGTAGTTCACTGATTCAGCAGACTGACAATCCAGGAAGCCTCCTGTCTCCACCTCCCTAGCACTAGGGTTACAGCTGTACCCCACCATATCTTATTTTTATGTGTATTCTAGGGAATCGAACTGCGTTTGATGTGCTGGTTAGGTTGCTGTCAACTTAACACAGGTAAGAGTTATTTGGGAAGAGGTACCCGATTGAGAAAATGACTCTATCAGACAAGTTTGTAAGGCATTTCATGACTGCTGTGGCAGGAGCCAGCTCACTGTGGAGGAGGGGTGCCTCCATCGCTGGGCAGATGGTACTGAGTGGTGTAAGAAAGCAGACTGAGAAAGCCACGACAAGGGAGATGATAAGCAGTGTTTCTCTGTGTGTGGCCTGTGCTTCGGTTCCTGCTTCCAGGTTCCTGCTTGCAGTTCCTGTCCTGATTTCCCTCAGGGATGACCTGAGAGCTGAAATAAACTTTCTTCCTCAAATTTGCTTTTGGTCATTGTGTTTTATCACAGCAAGGGCAACCCTCACTAAAACATCTGGCAAGTTGTTACCAACTAGAGCATTTCATGTTCTCTTGAGTGTAGTATGCAGTTGTCCGATCTTCCTGCCTTTAGTTCTGGGAAGTCACCATGCTACCAGCCCTCACTAGGCTTCCCTTGAATCCTCAGACAGAAGGCACACACACAGTTTGCTCCTTTTCCACTTGCCTTCTTGCACATTGCTGGGGGTTACTATCTCTTGCTTGGAAAAGCAATATTTTTTTATCTCTGCTCCTCCCATCTGCCCTGAACTTCAGTGGCCAGTCTCACCTCGGCCCTGTCAAACATCCCTGATCACCCACCTGTAGTAGTGGCCACAGCCCCATCTTCTCCTGAGACCTCACATGGCTGCTGTGTTCTTCTCCTTCCAGAGCAGGGCAGAAACACTTCTCCTCTCCTTTCTTGCTCTCTCCTCCAGAGACCGGGAAGTCCTGCC
Organism: Rattus rattus; assembly: GCF_011064425.1. NCBI lineage: Eukaryota > Metazoa > Chordata > Mammalia > Rodentia > Muridae > Rattus > Rattus rattus. The sequence continues at coordinate 50,302,746 of NC_046156.1, forward strand.
TGTCCCTTCTGCCCAGCAGTTAGACCCAGCTTTCTTGATCAAGAAGCAATTAGGGAACAGGACCTTAGCATCAGGACCACCCCCTACACCTGAGCTTGTGGTTATTGTGGGGGTTCGGGTAAGAATGGCCCCCCATAGGCTCACAGAATTGAATGCGTGGTGACCAGGGGGTGACACTGTTTGAAAGGATTTAGTATGGCCTTGGAGGATGTGTTAGTGGGGGTCAGCTTGCAGTTTCCGGAGCCTAAGCCAACCCCAGTGGCTTCCTGCTGCCTTCTGATCCTGATGCGGGACTCTCAGTCTGTCAGTGGGCTGCCATGCTCCCTGCGGTGAGGATAATGGACTAAACCCCAGAAACTGTAAGAAGCCCCCATTAAATGCTTTCTCTTATAAGAGTTGCCATGGTCACAGGGTCTCTTCTCAGCTGTAGAGCAGTCACTAAGACAAACACAAAAAACCTAAACAAGGGAAACTTGGCTCTCGAGTAAATTGGTAGGATGTCGAGTCTGAGTTTTAGCCTCCAGTCCCAGGTGTCTCAATGGCTTGAAGAACACTGAAGCACTTTCTCATTCCTAGACACGCATGAGTCAGCAGCCTGGGCCACACATGGCCAAGGCCTGGGAGCGGGACAGGAGTTTGCCCTCGGATCCCTAGATCCTATGCAGGTACTCCATGTCTCCTCTAAATGGGATCCTGTAGCCCCTTGGAAGCAGGGGAGATATCTGTGTCCCTGAGCACATGTTTTACTAACCTAGCAAACTCTGGCTGTGAGCTCTGTGCACCCTTCCATTGGGCTGGTGAGTGTGAGGTCCCATTGGGCTGGTGAGTGTGAGGTTACCCCAGGCTAATTGCTATCAGTGGTGGTGGGAAACCCTGAGGTCCTTATGCCCTCTGTTCTTGGACTGAGCTCACAAACGTGGCCAGAATGCTGAGTAATTTATATGCTCAGCATTGGTTTGATGATGAAAGGGATGGGTCTCCAACCAAATCCTCTAAAGGAAACAGGGAGACTGCTTGCTCTGCTATTTGTCACTGTCCTGGGGTCATTCCCATGTCACTTCATATTCCTGTAACCCTAGGCTGTGCAGACAATGAAGTTTTGATAGCTTTCAGACTAGAAGAGCCTCAGAAGCAGTGATGCGTGCTGGATTAAGCTCTCAGGTCAGGGGCCATGCCTTTTGGGTCCTTATATTGAGGGGTGAGCCTCCTTGGGTGACAGGTTCTCACAGTCCAGGTGTGAAAATTGAGCCCAGCAATGAAAGGAAGGAGAATGGGCCTCGTTCTCTGCCTCTCTGGCCAGTCTCCAGGGTGCACTGCCAACTTCCTGAGGACCCAGCAGAGGGAGGGGCTGTAGGCTGAGAGCCACTGGAACAGGCCTGCCAATCACTGCCTTTGGTATCTGAATGTTCAAACCTGCTCCAAGAGACCTTCGAGTTTGGACTGGACCTCACCACTGTCCGGATGAGTTGGGCTTCAGGCCTTGAGGGTTAGCCCATTTGGGAGTGGGACAGGGCGGGCTCAAGAACTTTGTGCAGGAAAACACTGCCTCCTATGCACTGGTATCTGAAAGTGAAATCGTCTGAAAGTAAGAACCCTGTCGCTCAGTTTCCAAGGTTAGGACAGAAGACATGGCCGTGGACGCTAGGTTATTGGGATATCTGTGGGGTGAGTGGGGAAAGCCCTGGGTTGGTACATGTCAAGGAGTTAGGCCTGGTTCTAGGAGGTAGGTCCTCTTCAGCATTTTCTAGAGCCTTCTGCCTGTCCCTGTCAGGGGGCCTCTGCCTATCCCTGTTCTCCTGTGAGGTGTAGAGATGAGGCTTTCCTAGAGGAGGTGAAGTCATGTGTTTATGATCTCACTAACTGTGACTTTTGTTAACAGCCATCTCTAGCTGGCTCACGCCATCCGGCTGCTCCTGGAATACACAGAAACAAGCGAAGCAGAGAAGGGATACGCCATGGGCGACCGTAGTGACATTCATTCTTCTGGTCACACTCCTCCCTAACTTCTGTGCACTGGTGCCCAGCAGTTTCTACCTAGTTCTCTGTTTCTTAGCTCTGTGGATCTCCTCCAGATGAACCCAGAGCTAATCCCTTCCTGAAAGTTCCTTGAAGGTGCAGCTTTGATTCTCAATACACAGCTCTGGCATTGAAACGCTGCTCCCTCCCCACCTGTGGTTGTGTAGGGTTTGTTTTGCATTGGTTTTTGTGTACCCTAGTCAGGTAGGGCCTATAGCCTTTGAAGGAATAAAAACTGTGGGATGTAAGCTTGAATGAGTCAGACTACAGATTCCCCTACCTCAGGAGGAATTGCCCTGACATTTTGGGAGGATTCCCAGGGAAGGGGAGGATGTACAAGAGGAGAGCTTTTCACATTATTTTCTCTACCTGCTGTTATGAATAAAACCGGCAGCTGAGCAATACTTTCAATCTGGATCTGGACTTCCCCAGTGTAGGTGTAGGAAAGGAGAGGTTTGGGAAAGTCATGGTGCTCCCACCTCATCTCCTGGCCTGGCTGAGGGGTTGGGATCAGTGTTTCTGCTCGCCTGCCCCATCCCTGCTGGCTGCAGTGTTTCTGTGATGGGCTGTGTCCCGGCTCTCCCACTCAGTGCACACTGTGCTCATGGAGGGTTTCCCATGGCAGGCACACTGAGTGCCAGGGCCATGTCTGTCCTCACCCAGGGAAGGGATTCAGGTACCCCATAACCCATCTGACCATCCCTGCTTGTCTATCCAGCTGCCCTACTTAATTGATGGGTCACACAAGGTCACCCAGAGCAATGCCATCCTGCGCTACCTTGGCCGCAAGCACAACCTGTGTGAGTGGGACTGGCTGCAGGGTGGGGGGCAGAAGTCATCCCTCTTGGCTTGGCTGGAGCAGGATCTGGGAGTGGGTCTGTGCTGTGTGTGCTGCAGGTGGGGAGACAGAGGAGGAGAGGATTCGTGTGGACATTTTGGGGAACAGGTATGGACACCCCATACAGATGAACATGGTCTGCTACAGCCCTGACTTTGTGAGTCCTCACTGTGTGGAACAGACAGGGGTTTGCAGAAGAGTTAAAGGCTTGTGTTAATAGTCACGCTTGCCCTATTTAGTATTTGAACTTACCCATTCTGATTCTCCGAGCTTTCCATTTCAGCCAGCACACTCACCCAATTCTTATTAATAAACATTTTACATGATAAACACAAATCCTAACCATCAAATCTTATTAATAAACACTTTATATCAATGCCTAGAAATCTTTGGTATTGTTGTGACAGCCATGACTGGGCATTTGGTTCCAATATAATAAGCTAATACACTCAGAACTCTCTCCAATTTTGGAATGGATCATCTTGCCTAGTTGGTGCCTGTTCCTTGAGTACCCAGATTCAAACCAGAAGAAAATAAAATAAGCCTAATGTATGAAATCCAGCCAACAGCATTCTCAGAGCAGAGTCCCTGGTAGAAGAAAGTATCAGGGTCTCTTCCTGATTGGCAGCTCACGGTCAGCCTGAGAACCTTTGTCCACTCAGACATCAAACATGGTACAACTTTGCTCATGCTGCTCAAATATTTGATTGACCCTGCTCTGTGTCATTCCTCAGGAATAACTTTGTCTCTTGTTAACTCCTTTGCTTCTCCGGTTCCACTGGACTTTCAGGTGAAGAACTTAGGAGTGACCCAAAAGTAGTCCTGGTTTGGATGTCAGTGGTGACAGATTCAGGGACAAGCATTCTCATCCAACCCCCCATCACCTCTGAGTCTGCTCTGCTACAGAGCCAGACTGTGGTTAATACAACAGGAATGCATTACATAGAAACCTGGATACTGTCGCAGGCCCAGTATAGAAAGGAGGCTACTCTTTTGTACAACCCTATGACCCCAGCCTTTCTCTGGAACACCTGTGTTAAGGGTTGTGACAAGTGTTTTCTGTCTCAGGAGAAATGAAAGCCAGAGTTCTTGAAGAGCCTCCTAGGTCGGCTGAAGCTCTACTCCGAGTTCCTGGGGAAGCAGCCATGGTTTGCAGGGGACAAGGTAAAGAGGGTAACAGGTGGGGAGGAGGAGCTGCCACTCGTCCCAGGCTTCCGGATCCCACCTCACTGCCCCTCACTTCCTGCAGATCACTTTTGCAGATTTCCTTGTCTATGACGTCCTTGATCAGCACTGAATGTTTGTACCCAAGTGCCTGGACGCCTTCCCAAACCTGATGGACTTCACTGTCTGCTTTGAGGTGATGGATGCCCTGATCCTGCTTCCTCTTGGATGCCCTACTTCCCTTCCCCCTTTCCAGGTTGTGTCACCAATCCTGAGGGTTAAAAGAAGAATGATGAGGATCTATTGAGCTTTGACTTTCTGCCAAGACCCGTGTTCAGCCTCCTAGAACTGCGGAATCGATTTATCATTGCAACATGCAGGCGACCTGGATAGGATTAGCTGTCACACTGTACAGATAAGGAGCCTGAGACTGGGGAGGGAGAGCAGCTTGTTCAACATCCTAGCAGGCGTAGAGCTGTTCTGGGCTTCTGAACGCCTTCAGCTTTTAAAAGCAATGGACCTGAACCAGCAAGATGTTCTTCAGTGACAAGGTCCTAAGTGGGAAGTGGACAGGAGATGAGAAAGATAGAAATAGTGGAGGCAAGCCTGGGGCTAACAGGTCTTACACAAGCTGTGTCTTAGGCTGAGGAAACTCATTAAGAGGGATAGCCATCTTACATACTTTTTTCCAGTGGAGAAATGGGATGCAGTCAGCTGAAAGCTAAGCAAGCGATGTTGCAAAAGGGAAACATAGAATATCTCAAGAACAACATAATCTGAGCACTCAGTGACCTTGGCACTGATAACCACAGCCCTGTACAGTGGCAAGAGCTAGATTTTCAGTATCAGAAGCCACACCTCAAGGCTCTGACCCCAGGCCATTATCAGCTCAACCAAGAATATCTCTGGTCTTAGAGAAGGAGCTGTTTTCCTTCCCCTTGCATCAGGTCTCTGGAATACCTTGGATCAGCACAGCTCAAAAGACAGAATTCAGTGTTTACTGATTTGTTCAAAAAGGAAAGTCAAACCTTTGTACAGCCTGGGTTTCTGGTCCAGGACCTGTGTTTTGCCAAACATATGAAGAATGTGTTTGTCCCTGTAACCATACAGGAAGAGATAAAGGCCAACTGATTCGCAAGACCAAGGCATACTCCATGGTCAGACCTGATCTGCAGAGGTGGCCACCCTTGCGTTGCAGTCTCCTCAGTTTTCTCTGCTTACACTTGGGGGTTGCTGAATCACTGGGTGGCACCTGAGCCCTCTTCCAAGCCACACAAGCACGTTCTCAACCCTTTTGGATTTCTGGATCCTTGCTTCTTTTAATTGCAGGCACGCCATTGCAGCCAGCAGTGACAGCGCCCCCTGTGGGAGGCAGGAGGGAGTGCACAGAGAGCAGAGTGGCAGCCCCAGTGCTGGGCTGACTCTTTAAACCATGGGAGAATGGGGAAGTTTCTTAACCTCTGGCACCTCAGCATCCCTGCCGATTGGTGTGATGGCGGGGCTGATTTTGCAGGGTGGTTGGGTGTGTTTTCTCCCTCTGGATTTTAAAGTCTCTGGTGTGTTCTTAAAGTGGGCTTGCAGAGCTGAGGTCCTGGTTTCTCCTTCTCCCTTGTAGGGCCTGAAGAAGATCTCTGCCTATATGAAGACCAGCCGCTTCCTTCCAAGTCCTGTGTACTTAAAACAGGCCACGTGGGGCAACAAGTAGGACCCTGCATGGAGGGCCTGTGATGGTAGGGAGGATCTGTCAGGGCTTCTGTGGTCCTGGACCATGCTTGGCTCCTCTTGCCCACTCTGTAATAATCTTCCTCCTCCATTTCTTTTTCCTGTATCAGGATTATTGTCTCCCTTCTACCGGCTTCTCACCAGATGGTCCTATGCTTTGCTTGGAGCAGCTTAATAGACACTATACTCCTGACTCTTGCCTGAGAGATCAGCCTTGTCCAATCCCCAGTGAAGTCTGAACTGTACTCACTCTGTGTCTTGGCGTATTGCCAATGGCTCAAAGACTGACTTCATTGACTTGTTGGAGTGGTGCTTGTTCCTTTGTTCACAGGAAGAGCTGGGTAACAAGACCATAATCGAGGGCTGGAGGGATGGATCTCAGTCAAGCAGGGTCTAAGACCAAATATGGGCCTTGATGTCCTCTGGTATTTCTGAGGCTGGGGTTCCTACAGGATGGTGCTCCTTCTGCACCAGGGCTCCTCACTCACCCTGCAGGATGCAAAACCTCCATTGGCCATGTATCGCCATGTGTCAGGCTTGGAAGAAAGGCTGGGCTGATGGGAGGAGGTGAGCAGGTCCTAGACTCAATATCTGTCCCCATCCGGAAGTCTTTTCTGGACCAAATGTTCACTTTGTCTCAAAGATGTTTCCCTATAGATCTTCCCACCATGTGTGGTTGCTCTTGTAAGTGTCCTTGTCCAGCTCAGCCATAGGCTCCTTTTAAGGATCACTCATTGCTGAAGTTTTCATCTCTGATATGAATGGCAGTGTGCGGCATACTGTCAATGATCACAAAATTAAGACGATTTGCCCCCCGCCCCCCAGTCCTGCAAATTAGCAACCTGGAAATAACCATGGTTCCCCCCAAAGGCATAGAATGGGGTACAGAAGCTTTCCCATGTGGAGGTGGCATATTTAGCCACCCAGATGCGCTCTCTCATTTAAGCACTTAAGAGGCGGCAGTTGCCCCTGAGCACCCGGAGATGGGCAGGCCTACTTTCCTGGGTAGTGTGTGCAGGATCGGTGAGCACAGTGCTTGGGGGGGGGTTCGTGTCACCCCACACACAAAAGAGCTAGACTCATTGAAGAAACATCCACTGAGCAGGATTCTCAATGGCAGACTGATCGTGGATTCTGGCCTTTGTCAAGCACTTCTTGTGAGACCTAAATGTAACTTGGAACATGTTGGAGGTGGCCCTGCTGGGCATTGTCCTTGTGCCAAATCTCAGCTGCTGCCTGATACAACAGTTAAGAAATAAGCGCTCCTAGGCAGATGTGTGTGTCACCATGAAATAAATTATTAATTAAAAGATAAAGCGTGTAAGATAAGAGTTATCGAAGAGAAATGTTTACCTATCTGGTAAGATCAAAATCCTTTTAAGCCAACATTTATTAAATATTAACTCAAAAACGGATGAAATATCAGGGAAATGGGACTATGATAAAAGTCCAGAAGGTAGATACAAATATTAATTGAGAGAGGGAGGGGAGGGAGAGAGATAAAGAGAGAGAGAGAGAGAGAGAGAGAGAGAGAGAGAGAGAGAGACTGTGTGTACAAGTGTGAGTGTGCATATGGAAAGCAGAGGTTGACCACATGAGGTGTCTTCTTCAACTACTCCTTCCGTTCCTTTTTCCCTTGAGATTTGTCTCACACTGAGCATGAAGCTACTTATTAAACTAAACTGTCTGGTTAGCAAGTCCTCAGATTCTTCCTGTCTCCTCAGCATTGAAACTGACAGGTACACACTTCCTAGCCTGGTTTTACGCAGGTGCTGGGAATTGAACCCAGGTCATTGTGCTTGTACTGCATGCAAGCGGTGTGCAGGCTGAGCCATCTCCCCAGCCCTTCCTGGTCTTTTCTGGTTCCCGGGCTGGGCATCTGTAGAATCATAGCGAACACACAATGAGTGTCCGTGTCGCTGTGAATGTGTTCCACACACTCATCAGAGACATATAAAAACCACACACACACAGGACTGGTCACTCTCAGTAGATAAGGACAGGTAGCGACTGTATGGGAGAATTGGATTGCTTTTGCTTTGTCTCTGGCAATGGAAAACACTACAGCTACTGTGGAAATTAGTCTGTTCCTTATGAAATAAGTAATATAGTTACTTATGTATCAATTCCTTTTCTATGTATATACTCAAGATAACTCAAAGTTAACATATATGGCGCATATATAACATATACACACATATAATTTATATGTGCCATGTATAGTGGGTTTAAATAGCTATATTGACTTTTTAAGGCAAAATTTCTCTCTTTAGCTATCAAGCTGGCCTGGAATTATCTAAGTAGCTCAGGCTGGCTCAGACTTGTAGCTCTCTTGCCTAAGACCCCTGGGTCCTTAGGATTACAGGTAAGTGTCCCAATGGCCAGTTCAAATACAGATATATATATATATATATATATTTTTTTTTTTTTTTAATTTACTTTTATGTATGTGTGTTGGGGAGAGGGGTGTTTATATGCCGCATGAGTGCAGGTACCTATAGAGACCAGTAGAGGGCATCAGACCCTGGAGCCAGAATTACAGGTGGTTATGAGCCATCAGAAGTGGATTCTGGGAACTAAACTCAGGTCCTCTGGGGACAGGAAGGGCTCCGAACCACTGAGGCTCCTCAAATATGTTTGAGTGTCCATGTTCAAAGATGTATTAGTCATATGAATAATATAAAGATTTAACCCAGGAACCCATTCACAAGTGAATGTAAAAAGAAAACGCTGGCTAGAAACACAGCAGAATATTTTTCAGTGTTAAAGAGGGGAGTTATTTTGACCCATGATAAAACTGAGATGAAACGTGAGCCATTAAAACTGGTCAAAACAGGGGTTGGGGATTTAGCTCAGTGGCAGAGCGCTTGCCTAGCAAGCACAAGGCCCTGGGTTCGGTCCTCAGCTCTGAAAAAAAAAAAAAAAAAAAAACTGGTCAAAACAACAACAGAACAACTCACAAACACTTTACAACTTTGTTTATATGAACTATTTATTTTCCCCATAGCTCTGATAAAATACCAGACAGGCAACTTAAGGGTGAAAATATTTATTTCGGCTGACATTTTATGAAGTTCAGCTCCCAGTCCTTTGGTCCCATGTGTTTAGGCCGAATATCGTGGTGGTCAGAACACATGATAGAGGCTGTTTTTCACCTCTTGGTGGAGAAGAGGCAGAGAGTGTGACACACAGGAACTATAGACCAAGGAACTGTCCCCAGGCACCTCCCTCTTCTTTGTCTCATTCTTCCCAATGTTCTCCCACCCGGCGAGGGTGCCAACATCTCTACTCAAGTGTTCAGACGACGATCCTGTGGGGGACACTCTATACTCAAGCCGTAACACGTGAGTACGGCAGATACCACAGAGGCAGTGGTTTCTGGAGGCTGGAGGGAAAGGTGAACTGACAAGGCCTCCAGTGTCACAAAAGGGAAAGGTGAGTGGGGACAGCCGCCACCATTAATGTGTGAAGCAATACCAAACTGACACAAGGTCAAGTGTGGCGCTACAGAATTCACCACAGTAAATATAGCAAACAAACAAGAAAGAAAACAAAGAACAGTAGGTGGCTATACCGCCCCCATCTCCAATTCAGATCAAAAGGGCAAACTACTGTGAAGTTACGTTAGATTTGAAATTTTTAAGTCGATTACAAAAGAAGGGAGTCATGAGCAACTTCACCCTTCTGTCCTGGAGAGGAGAAAATAAAGGTGACTGCAGATGAATAAGAGCCCTGAACACTGTGCTCAGAAGAGGGGAAAACGTCCCCTGGAGGGCCTCAGCTGTGTACACAGACGCAGGCAACTCCAGGGGCTCCTCCATTCACTGTGCTTCTTGCCTCTAGAGTGCGGGAAGGGACAGGCTTTCTTTAAGAAAAAAAAACAAACAAACAAACCTGTTTGCATCGGAGTTGGTTCTGTCAGTCTGTCAGTCTGTCATTACTTACTGTTCATTACACTTCTTTGCCCAGTTTCCCCTCTTTTTCTAGGGTCAGTGGACTAGGATTTAACTCAAAGAGACACTGATCTAGAAAACAGTTCATCTCATGGGGAGAGTCCAGGAGACAGAACATCTCCGGTCCATGGAGTCTTTCAGGGTTCCAGCCTCCTTCCTCCTTCTTAGGGTTTTAGGTACAGGAGGAGAAATGGAGTACTGAGTCTAGTTGACCTGGAGGCAAGAGTTTTGTTAACCATTGGCAGGCAGTATAGCACAGTGGGGTCTGAAGGAGGACGCTTCAGGCTCCTCTATGGAGAGCAGGGCCTGTTTCTTTAAGATCCCTTGTGAGGGGAGTAGAGAGGAAGGGCTGTATCTCAAGGGACCGGGTCCAAGGTCGGCTGATATCTTTAGACTAAGATAACTAGACTAAAAGGCACTATGTTTTCTTGTATTTCTGGCTTAAACAAGTGTTTGGAAAAGCTTGAGGACATTTTTGGATAAGGGCTTCTGAAAGAACAAAGGGCCTGTTAGTACACAATAGACAGTGGTCACTTGTCTTAGATGTAGTCCTCCATTTAGGGCTTCGTCACCCAGAGGGGCCCTTTACCAGGGAGGAGAAGACAAGCTTCCTGCCTACTCTCCTGTCCCCTGTCCTTAGAAGGAGCTGTGTCTCAGGTATAAGAGAGAGAGAGAGAGAGAGAGAGAGAGAGAGAGAGAGAGAGAGACAGACAGACAGACCAAGGCATGAAGTTCCCACCACGCACACAGGGCAGAGCGGCATCTGTCAAGGCCAATCACATCTTATTGGTGAGGTACTGTGTGTGACATAATCAGGCACAAGGTCACCTAGAATAGTATCATCCTGGGCAACATTGCCCCTTAGCTCCGCCTGTGTGAGGGGATGGCTGCAAGTTGGGAATGGAGTGAGGACTGGACAGAGGCCATCACCTGAACTTATTAGACAAAAAATACTGAGTATCAGTCATCGTGTGGACAGGAAGACATTCTGAAGAACCATGCTATGACTCTCCAGTCAGGTGCTGAGAACCTGTTTAGCTCAGACTTTCTGCACCATCTCTCGTCCCCTGCTGGACAGGGCCAGGCACAGTTTCGATTGTCTACACAGGCTTTGTGTCTCCCTGCCAACTTGTTGAAGCGTCTTACAATCCAGTTTATTCCAGGTGCTGGCACCAGGGTCTCTCATAGCGCACAACTGCATTGAATGAACTTTCTTATTCCGGACCCATCAATGTCAGAATAGAGTGGACTCTCCCCAGAGTGGGCCTTCAGCTCCCAGAGAGTAGCGTCTGGGTCTAGAACTCTCGACTGCCTGTGACCTGTGCCATGGGCTTCATCCCAGCTGGGTTGGATCCTCTCTGTGCCTCTGGGATGAGCAGGCTCAGCTGAGGAGGAAGAGTAGCTCAGGATGAAAGCGGGACATGGAACCCTTGACTTAACCCCTGCCCGCCTGTGCCTGGTCCTGCCTGTTCATAGCCACCAACGAGTTTCTAACAGAAGCCCATGGGCAGCCAGGGGGTGTCTGCTTCGTTCCCTTCTCCCTCTTAGCCTCCATCACTCTCCAACTTCACAGAAATTGCCAACTATTTGCCTATTCCTCTGCCTTCTCACTGAGCTGAATTTTGACTCCCTGTCGCTGGGCCCTGGTTTGTATATATGTGTTCCTGTGAACACACATGTATACACATGCGTGTGAAAGTTAGAGGCTGGCACTTGGTGTCTTTATCAATCGCTTTGTATGTAGTTTTTGAGACTTCTCTCTCACTGAACGTGGAGTCTGTTGAGTCCGTTGGACTGGCAGCCAGGAACCCCGCTGGAGCCGTAGGCCTCCACTCCCCAGCTCTGGGTTTTATAAGTTTCTAACACCATGATGAACTTTTTCACATGAGTTGCATTGATGTCTTAATGTTGGTCTGGCCAGTACTTACCAAATGTGGCCATCCTGCCCCCTTCCCCTTGGGTCTGTTTTAAATTCATTTATCACTGAAGCTAAGAATCTGGAAAAGAGAAACTTGGCTCTCTGACATTGGTAGGAGTTTTGTCTGTGAGTTTTAACCACAAGTGCCATGATGAAGGACACTGAGTCACTCTCTCATACCCAGATACACAGTCAGGGGCTGGGGCCAGGGCTGAAATCAGTGAGCTAGACAGCTGAGAGTTTGCCTCTCAGGTACTTGGTCCTCTGTAGAATCCTCCAAGGTCCTTTCTGGACAGCATCTGTTGTCCCTCAGAACCAGAGGTATTTGGTCCCTCTAGGCCACTGTGCTATTAAGTTCAGGGTCCTGTCTGTGATGGTGGGACCCTTTCAATTTCACAAGGCCTGCGTGTTTGCCTCTTGGATTTAGCTCACAAATATGGCCGAAGTGCTAATTAATTTATATGGTCACTACCTTGATGACCCACGGGCTGGGTCCCTCTCCTATAGGCTCATACAATTGAGTGCTTAGTCCTCAGTTGGTGAAACTGTTTGGGAAGGATTAGGAGGTGTGGCCTTGGAGGAGGTATGTTACTGGGGGTAGACTTTGAGATTTGAAAAATATATGCCATTCCCAGTTAGGTCCCTCCCCCCCCCTCCCCGCCTCCTGCTGGTGGATCAAATATAAGCTCTAAGCTACTGCCCCATTACCATGCCTGCCTGCTTCTCTGCTGGTCATGGAGTCACCCTCTGAAACTGTAAACCCTTATTAACCCCTCTCTTCTGTAAGTTGCCTTGATCATGGTGTTTGTCACAGCAATCAGAAAGGAACTGAGACAGTCCCAGGTCCCCCAGGAGAAACACAGAGACTGCTTGTTCTTCTGTTTGTCCCTGTCCTGGGTCGTTCCCATTCTCCTGCTCCTGTACCCCCGAGGTTGTATGGACAATGAAGTCCAGTTTGTCAGACTGGCAGAGTCCTTTCTTCCAGTGGTGAGTACAATAACAGACTCCCAGGTGGAGACAATGCTTTTTTATTCATTTATTGAGATCCGAGCCTCCCTGCATGACAGACTCCCAGAGTGCAGGTGTGAAAAACCAATCTACCAGGAGGAAAGGAGATGGGTAGAACAGGTCCTCTCTGGCCTGTCTCCAGGGATACTGCCGACTTCTTGAGGATCCAGCAGGGGGCAGATGGAAGCAGGCCTGCCAATCAATCACTGCCTTCGGTATCTGAAAGCTTAGACCCGCCTTCTGATGTTAGCTCCTGGGATGATTGGCTTTTACAGTCACAGTGGGTTGGGCTTTATGGTTCCAGGGTTGGTTCCTTTCTGGCTAGCCAGAGCAGCTCCGGAACTATTCTCAGACTCATCAGCTGAGCGTTGCTATCTCGGAGCAGAGTCTTTCCTGACAGTGGCCTGACTGTACAGTCTTCGAGGCTGGATAGGAATCATGCCCGTGACTCTTGGTTATTGGGATATCCGCGGAGTGAGTGAAAAGCTGGGCTACTAGGTGGGAAGGACCCAGGGTCAGAACACAAGGCTCCAGGAGGAAGATTTTCCGTGAGGTTTTCCTTGAGGCCCCCATCTGTGTCTGTCAGAAGGACTCTCAGTCCAAATTCTCCCCTTGCCTTTCTCCCTCTCCTCCGCCTCGCTTCCTCTCTTTTTAGTAAAAGGTGGAAAAAAGCTTCCCTAGAGGAGGTGAAGGATCTCACTAACTGTGACTTTTGTTACCCGCTATCTCCCGCAGCTGGGTCACGCCATCCGCCTGCTCCTGGAATACACAGAAACAAGCTATGAGGAGAAGAGATACGCCATGGGCGACGGTAATGACATTCATTCTTCTGGTCACACTCCTCTCTAACTTCTGTCCACTGGTGCCCAGCATCTTCTTCCTAGTTCTCTGTTTCTTAGCTCTGTGGATCTCCTTCAAATGAACCCAGAGCTTAGATCTTCCAGAAATTTCCTTGAGGGCACAGCTTTGATTTTCAATATAGAATCATGGTTATGACATGCTGGTCCTTTTCTGACTATAATTGGGTGAGGTTTGCCCACTACAGGCCTAGTGCTTCTGTAAGCCTCAATCATGAAAGGCCTATAGCCATCAGAGTGCTATTCACAGGTGCGGCCTTGATTTGAAAGGCTTACTGGGTCAGACTGCATGTTCCCTGCACAAGGGCTCCTGCCCTTGACTTCTTGGGAGGGTTCTGGGGAAGGAGGCTTAGACATGGTGATTCCTGTTCACTTCCTCTTGTCCACCACAGCTCCCGACTATGACAGAAGCCAGTGGCTGAATGAGAAGTTCAAACTGGGCCTGGACTTTCCCAATGTAGGTGCAGGGAAGGGGAGGTTTGGGGAAGGCCTGGTGTTCCCACCTCATCTCCTGGCCTGGCTGAGGGGTTGGGATCAGTGTTTCTGCTCTCCTGCCCCATCCCTGCTGGCTGCAGTGTTTCTGTGATGGGCTGTGTCCCGGCTCTCCCACTCAGTGCACACTGTGCTCATGGAGGGTTTCCCATGGCAGGCACACTGAGTGCCAGGGCCATGTCTGTCCTCACCCAGGGAAGGGATTCAGGTACCCCATAACCCATCTGACCATCCCTGCTTGTCTATCCAGCTGCCCTACTTAATTGATGGGTCACACAAGGTCACCCAGAGCAATGCCATCCTGCGCTACCTTGGTCGCAAGCACAACCTGTGTGAGTGGGGCTGGCTGCAGGGTGGGGGCAGAAGCCATCCCTCTTGGCTTGGCTGGAGCAGGATGCTGAGAGTGGGTCTGTGCTGTGTGTGCTGCAGGTGGGGAGACAGAGGAGGAGAGGATTCGTGTGGACATTTTGGAGAAACAGGTCATGGACACCCGCATTCAGATGGGCACACTCTGCTACAGCCCTGACTTTGTGAGTCCCCACTGTGTGGTATAGGCAGGGTTTGACGAAGGAGTCAAGGAAGGGGCTGTGTTTGTATCCACACCTGTCATCTTTGGAATTTGAACCTGCCCACACTCATTTATCAAGCTCCCCTATCCAGCCAACACTTCTGCTCCCCACACCCCCATTTTGTTGACAAGTAAAACACACCAATTCCGAGAAGTTTTGAGACACACTGTCATGATATCAATGGTTGCAAATTCATTCCAACATGGCAAATTCATGTGTTCAGTTCTTTTCCACTTTGACCTTGACCACTGCCATATACCACCTTGTTCCCAAGGTTGACAAACGAAAGCCAGAGGGGAAAAGATCACGGGTGTTTAGAAATCTACCCAACAGGTTTCTCAGAGCTGATTTCTTAGTAGCAGCAAAACTCAGGGTCTCTTGCTGGAGTTCACGGTCAGCTGGAGAGACACCATCTCTTACACTGTTTAACTGTGTTCACCCTGCTTCAGTTCTGTTCTCGTGCTTTGTAATTGCTCCTTGGAATCGCTTTGTCTCTTCTCTAGAGATTGTTTAATACTCGCCTTTCCTTCTGCTGGACTGCCCTGTACAGACCCTGCTAGCGACCACGGAAGGCAGCCGTGGACTAGACATCAGTCATGACAGAGTCAGGGACAGAGTGGCATTTCCATCTAACTGCCAGGCACCCCTGAGAGAGGAAGCCTGCTACCAAGCAGGAGTCTAATTATTAAAGTGGTGAAGCATTAAATGGTCCAGGCCCAGAATTAGGAAGGTGCCCGCTCCTTTGCATAGCCTGGTGAAGTCACACTTTCTCCCAGGAGACCAGTAATGAGGGTTGTGCCAGCTGTTTTTCTGCTTCAGGAGAAACGGAAGCCTGAGTTCTTGAAGGGCCTCCCAGATCAGCTGAAGCTGTACTCCGAGTTCCTGGGGAAGCAGCCATGGTTTGCAGGGGACAAGGTAAAGAGGGTAACAGGTGGGGAGGAGGAACTGCCACCCTTCCTGGGCTTCCGGATCCCACCTCACTGCCCCTTACTTCCTGCAGATCACCTTTGCAGATTTCCTTGTCTATGATGTCCTTGATCAGCACCGAATGTTTGAACCCAAGTGCCTGGACGCCTTCCCAAACCTGATGGAATTCGTGGCCCGCTTTGAGGTGATGGTCTGATCCCGCTTCCTCTTGGATATCCTTCCCTCCCCCCTTTCCAGGTTGTGTCACCAATCCTGAGTGTTAAAAGAAGAACGATGAGGATCTATTGAGCTCTGACTTTCTACCAGGACCCGTGTTCAGCCTCCTAGAACTGTGGAATCGATTTATCATTGCAACATGCAGGCGACCTGGATAGGATTAGCTGTCACACTGTAGATGAGGAGCCTGAGACTGGGGAGGGAGAGCAGCTTGCTCAACATCCTAGCAGGCGTAGAGCTGTTCTGGGCTTCTGAATGCCTTCAGCTTCCAAAAGCAACATTCAGTTTCTCTTCCCAACTTGTGCCAAAAAGTAAGTAAGGCCTTTGTACAGCTTGGGTTTCGGGCCCAGGACCTGTGGTATGCAGAACACGTGAAGAATGTGTTTCCTCAACCGTTAGGCTGAGAGAAAGGCAGACTGATGCGCAGGACCAAGACATACTCCACGGCCATATTAGATTGGTGCAGTCATTCATGTTGCTGCCCTGTGAAGTACCGTGACTCAGGGCTGTTCCCATGGAAGACTTCACCTTAAGTTCATTTGGTGGGTGTACTCTTTCCACCCTCTCTTCCTCCGTCTCTCATTGTGTCCCTCTATGAAACAAGGTCATATTTTATCCTTATCGAGATGCTTTGGAATTTCCCTCCATATGGGGCCCAGCAGGACATGTAAAGATGTCCCTCCATCCTGGGACAGAGTGAAGCTGGTAGCAGGAGGCTCAACAGACCATGAGACACATGTGATATTAATGACCTCCTGGCCCACACCTCACAGTTAACCACAGGCCGCACTGAACTCTCTGGTTTGACACCAACAAGATGTACTTTTTTTCAGACTTGTATGTTGGAGGCGTTGCTATAGCAACAGATCACGGCCCACTTGACATGAAGGGTCGCGCATCTTCTTTAGTTCCCATGTTCCCATCACCGCGGTTGTAGCCTGCAGGCTCTTGTTCTGAGCACTGAGGGGTGTGGCTCTCTGTTGATCTTTAGACATGACCTGTGCACTCTCCGATGAGGTGTCCTGTATCACGCTCCACTGCATCAGAGCTAGAGATGAGGTTGGTTGGGGCTCAGTGGGATTGTGCTCAGCTCAAGTGGAGACGTGTTAGCCTCAGGTGAGCAGCTGGCGCTGGCCACCCTTGCGTTGCAGTCTCCTCAGCCTTCTCTGCTTACACTCGGGGTTGCTGAATCACTGGGTGGCACCTGGACTCTCTTCCAAGCCACACAAACAAGTTCTCAACCCTTTTGGTTTCCTGGATGCTTACTTCTTTTAATTACAGGCACGCCATTGCAGCCAGCAGTGACAGCGCCCCCTGTGGGAGGCAGGAGGGAGTGCACAGAGAGCAGAGTGGCAGCCCCAGTGCTGGGCTGACTCTTTAAACCATGGGAGAATGGGGAAGTTTCTTAACCTCTGGCACCTCAGCATCCCTGCCGATTGGTGTGATGGCGGGGCTGATTTTGCAGGGTGGTTGGGTGTGTTTTCTCCCTCTGGACTTTAAAGTCTCTCGTGTGTTCCTAGAGCTTGCAGAGCTGAGGTCCTGGTTTCTCCTTCTTCCCTGCAGGGCCTGAAGAAGATCTCTGCCTATATGAAGACCAGCCGCTTCCTTCCAAGTCCTGTGTACTTAAAACAGGCCACGTGGGGCAACAAGTAGGACCCTGCATGGAGGGCCTGTGATGGTAGGGAGGATCTGTCCGCGCCCCTATCGCCCTGGACACTGACTGGGTCACGGCTAGCTTCCAGTAACTGCTCTACATCAGTCTTCCCATTTTTTTCTGTCTTTTCATTCTTTCCCTCTACAAGACCTCCTTGTTCCCCCCTTTGACTCAAGCCTCCAGTGTCAGCTCCCTGCCCTCAGCAAAGTCCTTTTCTCCCCTTGTTTCTTTCTGTCATGTTTCTAACATCTTTCACTGAGCTTTGAGCACCTTAACCCGAAGACCCATTCTCCCCAGAAGGCAGACTCGGCCTCCAGAGTGGGATGGCCTAGCGTTGTTTGCTCTCTAGTAAAGTATTACCCACACTTGCCCTGTGTCCTGTCTTATTGCCTGTAATCTCAGCAGTGACTAAGGTGATGTGACTGGGTGGTCTTTGCTCTGTGATTCACAAGGATGACTAGGCGATAGGGACACGGAGTCGGGGTGGGAGTGGGCTCTCAGGTAGTCAGGATGTCTGATCATGCAGGGGCTGGAAACATGGCGGATCTATTACGAGCACTTCCTTTCTTGTATAAGGCCTGGATTTGGTTCCCACTACCCACATGGTGGCCCACAATGAGTCTGTAATCCCAGCTCCAGGGAATCTGATGCCTGTTTGGGCTGTCACACACACACACACACACACACACACACACACACACACACACACACACACACACATGTAAATCTTTTTAAAAAGAAAGAGATTATCGGGCTGGAGAGATGGCTCAGTGGTGAAGAGTCACTCTTCCAGAGGTCCTGAGTTCAAGTCCCCACAACCACATGGTGGCTCACAACCATCTGTAATGGGATCTGATGCCCACCTCTGGTCTGAAGACAGCTACAGTGCACTTATATATAATAAATAAATAAATATATTTTAAAAAGAGATTATGATGTGCCCTGACGGTGTCCACCTGGGGTTCTTATAGGAAGGTACTCCTTCTGTACCAGTATTTCTCAGTCGTCATCCTGCAGGGTGCATGTGGTTCAGTCATTGGCTATGCTCACCTGAGTCTTGCTTCAGAGGGGTGCCAGGCAGATGGGCAGAGGGTGAACAGTCAGTCATCAGGTTCTACGTGTACCCTCACGTGGAAGTCATCTGTCTTTCCAAGATGTTTTGCTAGAAACTTTCCTTTCTCTTGGTGATTCTGTTGTGGGAATCTTCAAAAACAAACAAACAAACAATAAAAAAATCCTTAATCATCAGCTCGCCGAGGGAGGCGCCTGGCCTTGCTGATACATATGGCAGTGTCTAGCGTGTTAAAGTTTGAGAAATTGTGAACATCTGCTTTTAGAGATGCTTGTGCTAGTGTTTGGTTTAGTCCTTTGTGCAGGTCAAACCATGGACATAAGCATGGTTTCTGAGAAAACAGAGATTTTTATGTGGAGATGTTGCAGTCTGACCCAGAAGCCCTCTCTTGCCTAAGCACTAAGGAGGTGCAGCTGCCCCTGAGTGGCTGGAGGTGGGCAGGTCTACTTTCCTAAGCCCCAGAGCAGCAGTGTGTGATTAGAGGTGCTGTCAGGTCACCCACAGAGGAGCTAGACTCACTGAAGACACGTCCTTTGATGGAGGCTAGATCGTGGATTCTGGCCTTTGTCAAGCACTTCTTGTGAGACCTACCTGTAACTTGGAAAATGTCGGAGGATGGCCCTGCTGGGCATTGTCCTTGTGCCAAGTCTGATACAGCAGTTAAGAAATAAACGCTCCTAGGCAGATGTGAAGGTCACTGTGAAATAGGTGATTAATTAAAAGGTAAAGTTTATAAGAGCTCATTGAAGAGAGATGCTTATTAATCTGGTAAGATCAAAATCCTTTATGCTGAACTTTATTAAACAACATCTTAAACAGAGATGCAACAAAAACATCAGGAAAAAGATAAGTTAATAGAAGTATAAAAAGGTTAAGTAGACAGAAATATTAACCCATATTAATACTACTATCAGTGTATATCAGAAGTTAGAAAATGTTTTCCAATAGTTCCTAGCTGTGTCCGAGTGCGTGAGCATGTACGTGCATGTGCATGCGTGTGCGTGTGTGCCTGTGTTTGCCGGCATGTGGAAGTCAGTGGTTGCTATTAGGTATCTCCCCAAGCTCGCTCTCTCTCTTACTTTTAGAAACAAGATCTCTCACTAAGCCAGGCTCTCGTTGGTTTGGCTAGGCTGTCTATAGAACAAGTTCAGAGAGTTTCCATCTCCCCAGCTCCGGGAGTATAAATGCATATCACAGCCCTTGGTTTGACCTGTGCAAAGGACTAAACTCATGTCTGTGCTTGCATGGTACACAAGTAGTCTACAGACGGAGTCACATCCCCATCCTCTCCTGGATCTTCTCGATACCCCTGCTGGCTGTCCAACTCTACACAATGAATCCAGTCCGCTGTGTTCTATAGGACACACCTACACACAGGTCACTGTGCTAAGGAGAAGACTAAATAACTCCAGCCTGGGCAAGAACTTGAGTAGACTTTTTTTTCTAGAGGGGATGTACAATTGTAAATAAGCACATAAAAGTTGCCCCAAAGCACTAATCATTGGCCTCATCCATCAGATTTCCCACTGTCAAGTAGCAAGTGATGGATGACTCCATTATGTGGAGTGACTGGAAGGCCTTGTCTTGTTCCTAGTAATATAAAATGCTACAGCCGCTGTGAAAATTAGACTGTTAGAAATCAGTTCCAAAGACAGAAGAGAAGAAGAAGGAGGAGGAGGAGGAGGAAGAGAAGGAGGAGGAGGAGGAGGAAGAGGAGGAAGAAGAGGAGGAAGAGGAGCAGCAGCAGCAGCAACAACAATAACAATAACAACAACCACAACGTGACATATCAATTCCTTTTCTGGGTTTATATTTGAAGTAATTTGAAAACACACACACATATACATATATGTTATGTGTGTATGTATGTATGTGCGTGGGGGCACATGTGCTTAGGCAGAATATTGTGATTGTCAGGGGTGTGGCAGAGACTGATTTCACTTCTTGATGGCTAAGAGGCAGAGAATGTGACATGAAGGGGCCCCAGGCTATACATCTGCAGGGACCTGTCCCCAGTTCATCTTCTCTCGTGGGGAGAGTCCAGGGGATTGGGCAGCCCTAGCGAGTCTCTCAGGGTCTCAGCCTTGTCCATCTGTGGCTCCTCCACTCACTAGGGTGCTTCTTCTTTGTTGGGTTCTAGGGTTTGAGAGGAGAAGGGGGCTTAAGAGAGAAGTATTGAGTCAAATTAACCTTCAGGCAAAAGCCTTATCAACACCGGAGGGAAGGGAGGAGACAGTGGGGTTTGTTCTTTAAGTTCCCCATGAGAACAACTGGGAGGAGAAGGGTATGATAGGAGAAAGTGGGTTTAAGGTCAGCTGGTACCACCCAACTAAACTAAATGGGACTGTGCAGTTCTGTATTTCTTTTTGAAAAGTCCCAAGGACATTTCTGGATAAGGGCTTTTGGAAGAACAGAGGGCATAGTTAATTTGCGATAGGAAAGTGGTTACTTGCAGCGCTCTGTGTAGGACTACGCTATCTGGAAGGGCCCTGTGGGAGGTGGGAGGGAGAGCCAGGTTCCTGCCCATGTGCTCTGCCTCATGCTCTTGTCCTTAGATAAAGTCATAATTCAGATATGGAACGGAGGGAGAGAAAACAAGCGAAAACCAAGGCAGGAGCTTCCTCTGTGCAGCTGAGGCAGAGGTCGTCGAAGTACAGTTTGCTATGGCACTCACAAGATCATCTAAAACGGTGCCATCTTTTTTTTAAGGTTTATTTATTTATTTGTTTGTTTATTTTAAGCATACTGTAGCTGTCTTCAGACACATCAGAAGAGGGCATTAGATCTCATTACAAATGGTTATAAGCCACCGTGTGGATGCTGGGATTTGAACTTAGGACCTCTGGAAGAACAGGCTTAACCATGGAGCCATCTCTCCAGCCCCAAATGGTGCCATCTTGTGCTACAGTGTACCAAGGACAGTATGTGTGATTGGGCTGATGGCAGGTTGTGGGAGACTGTGGCCAAACCCTGGGTTTATCTGAGGTAAAGAACTAAATGTCTGTCATTATTGTGCGGGCCGCACATGTGTGAGCTTCAGCTGAAATAGCAAAACAGCTGTCTCACACCTGAGATTCTGAGAATCCAGTGGTTGCTCAGTCCATGGTTCATGATCCAGTGTTGGAAACATGGAAATGTTGGTTCTGACATCAGTGAAGAAATCGGTGGCAGAAGCATGGAGGAACTACACCTCTGTATGCATTCCAGTCACAAGAGGACCGATTTTCTTCTCAAATGGGTGTTTCCTCTCTGAATCTCTTTCCACAATTTACTCCTAAACCTGGAACTGAAAGGAAAAATACCTATGACCACTGATCACTTTATTCCAGGTGAGGTACTCACACCCTACATCCTTGGGTCAAATGAATCAAACGAACATTTCCACAAGCGAATAGAGTTACCTGTCCCATTGGACAGACGAGGAAGCCAGCCATAGAGATTCAGTCACTTGCTCAGGAACCTGCTACTACTGATGGCTGGGCAGGGCTTCTCTGTTGGTCTCTGAATTCTGAGGCTAGCAGACAGTGAATATCCCTGTTGTGAATCACGGGAAAGGCCTCAGGTCATTGCATAGCTGTGTTTCCCACTCCACAGAGAGCATTCATATTCCCGCTGCAGACTCAAATCTTAATGACTCAAATCCCAATGGGAGTAACAGAGACCCAAGGGATATAGTTGTGCTAGATTTGAATAGACACGTAGAAGACCCAGTTGGAAGAATTTGTGTGTGTGCATGCACACACACAAACACACACACATACACACACGTGCACACACATGTGGAGGGTGTGGCAAGCTGTCAGGGGTTCTCTTCCACTTTTCACCTTAGGGTCTCTACCTGAATCTGGTAGCTCAGCTCATGTTTCCGATGGACTTTTAGCTGGCAAGCTCCAGTCATGCTCCTGTCTCCACTCCTCAATGCTACGGATTCATGTAACCTATACCTAGCTTGTTACATGGACCCCAGGATTAGAACTCAGGTCCTCATGTTGTACAGCAAACACTCTTAATCCCTGGACCATCTTCCCCAGTCCCCCAGTTGGAAGACTGGAATCCTGACGTTAAATGGGGGCAGTTTCCTTCCCTCTCAAGCTTTTCTTCATTCTCTGGGTGGCTTGTTTTATATCTGGGAGATGAGGTTATGTACTTATTGTCATTGATACTCAGTGACTATTTATATATGAAGCACAGTGAGCTATGCGGATGGCTTTCCATCCAGTGACTAAGTACAGCAGAGAGCAGGAGGCAAACAAGTCATGGCACCACCTGGCTCCCGGGAAGCCCAATAGCTTTTACTTTCACAGCTCGTCACGGGACCTCGAGTTCACTTGATGTGTACAGAAGCTACTCTGTTAGATGTTTGGGGACCAGAGGCATCAGCACAACAGGTTTGCAGTCTGGAGTCTTCTCTACATCAAATGCTCCTTTCTCAGAGTCTCTTTGGCTCTGGTTGTGAAGCAGGAATAATAGCACTGGTGGTTGTGCAAACCTTACCATGGCCATGAGAAGGATGGAGCGGAGAGCCGAGGGCTGCAGGTCAACGCCCGCTGTTTCTTGATAACTGTCAGCTGTAGGTCTCTGAACACTGTAGAAATCATCTGAGCAGGCTCTCTGGTAAGATGGAGCAAACACTCCTACTGTCTCTTTGCACGGCCCTCTGTAGCAGGGCTGGATATGAGGTAGCTTTGGGACTCAGTGAGGTTGGCCTGAGGCTCCACACAGAGCAGGTCGGACCTCTACTTTCAGGAGAATGATGAGAGCTGGCTCAGCATCCCAAGCTGGCCCTCCTCCCCTGGTGCATTTGATCCAGGGCTTGCTGGGTCACTGGCTCAGGTCTGGGCCCTCGGTCCTGCTGCACTGGCCTGTTGTGGATGTCCTTGTCCTGTTACAGGAGGTTTCTGTGTAAACCAGCAAGGAGGATGTTCCCTGTGAGAAAGGATCGTGTCTGTGAAGGCGAGGAGTGACAGGGTCTCCTATGGGAAGACAGGAGGGGACTGGGCAGAGAGGGCACCGAATGGGAACCCTGAAGTCTCAGTAGCCATTGTTCCCTGCTGCGCTGGCACCATCTCACCTGTTCTCTGGTCCCTGCCCCATTCTTGCTTCAGTTCCTTCTTTTCTTTCAACTGAGTGGTCTCCTGAAGTGACCGTCCCTGAGGCTGGCTTTGCTGTCCTGCCTGGCAGTGGCTGTGCCGTGCTGAGGAGCTGGGGAAGCCCAATTCCATCGTCTTTAGGCTCTGGACTTGCAACTCGCATGTTACAGAGACACACAGTTTACCCCAGGGAGGTCCCTGCCTGGCACCGTCTGGTCCCCATAAGGCTTGAGTCACACTTGCTTTGACTGCCATCAGCTTCCACCATTGCATCTAAGGACTGCCTGGTGACCCTGATAGAGCCTGGTTCACAGGGACACTAGTGGACTAAGAAGGACACCCCCAGTGCAGGCAGCCTTCATGGGGTCTCTAGAACACGAAAGGTACCTTTTGTGACTGGAACCTTGTCCATTCCACAATATTATTGAGATTTACAAGTTAATAAAAGTTAGTCTAAAAAATACCAGTGCAATGGTATCTCAAATTAGGGCAGGTTTCCTCACCATCAGCTTCTTTTTTATATAGCCAACTAAAACCAACATAAACATAAAACAGGTTTTAAAGAATCAAGATCCGAGTTGGTGAGTCCTAAAAAAGAGACAGGTATGGTGCGCCATGCCCTTACTCTCAGCCCTCGGGAGCTGAGGCAGGAGAACTAAAGCTAATCCATAGCCAGCCTGGGTTACACTGAGTGCCAAGGCCAGCCTCTGAAGTCATCTCCACAAAGAAAAGGATAAAGAAGAAACATAGGACAAAGAACTCTTGTTCCTTGGGAACTGGGGACAAGGCTTTCAAGGCTCTTTCAAGAGAAACATGTTCCATTATTGTCAGCAGTTACAAGCCCACGTGAATGCCTGGCTGGGCGTCAGCACGACAGAGTCGATGATCGATTACAGTTCCTCCAGGCTCTCACGCACCCCCAGGGTGGTGTTGGTGGGAAAGAAAATGGAGGAATCTTGGTTATGAGCTTTTGCACTCATGCTAGAAAGAGTCAAAGGTAGGGGTGGGGGAAGACAAGGAGACAGGGAACGGCAGGCTAGGGGGACGGAGGTTAGGGGAGGGCACCTGAACAAGGGAGCAGCGACGACGGAATTCAGGCGATAGGTGTGTACCTTTCCTTTTTTGAATTTTTTCAAAGATTAATATTATATCACATTAAAAAAACAGAAAAGAATGGATATATTTACCATGTGACCCAGGATACATGCACACACACCTAACTGAAATGAGTTTCGTCAGAAAAATTTGCATGAATATATTTGCATTATCATGGTTCTCAGTTCTCCATTCTTCAAGTATTCACAGTATAAGAGACAATTTTGCCCTCAGGATACATTTGTCAAGGTTCTAGGCCTTCTGAATGCTGCTGACATCCAGACTAGAGAGTAGAAAGCAGCAGCCCTAAAGCCCAGCAGAACTGCTTAACAAGCTAGCAAATGTAGCCCCGCCTTCTGCTTTGGCACCACCCCAAGCCACCTCCATAACAACGTCTGAGCTCAAGCAACCTTGGCTCTAACGAGTTTCTGCAGGGCGGGTCTGGCCTTGCTCCTCGACGCTGGTATTGGCTGGAACTGGGGGCGGGGAAAGGCGGTCTGAAGACCTGACAGAGTGAAGCCAGTCTGTTTCTGGCAGCTCTCGGAGCAGTCGAGGCTAGATTGACGCAGCCTGTCCGTTCAGACCCCAGCACCATGCCCATGACACTGGGTTACTGGGACATCCGTGGGGTGAGTGAGGGGTCCAAGGTGCAAGAATAAATGTAGTCAATGGAGGCATGCTCTTGCAGGGGGTGTGTGTGTGTGTGTGTGTGTGTGTGTGTGTGTGTGTGTGTGTGTGTGTGTGTGTGGGCACACACGCTTGTATCCCCACCCCCAATGCGCCTTGCAAGTATATTCGTTCTATCCATGGACGTAGTGAATGGGGGGTAAAGAGAATGGCGACTCGTCTAGAGGAGGGTAAAGAACCTCACCATCTCCTGTCATCTCTCTTTTTTTTTCTTTTATTATTTTCAGAGCTGGGGACCGAACCCAGGGCCTTGCGCTTGCTAGGCAAGCGCTCTACCACTGAGCTAAATCCCCAACCCCTCTCCTGTCATCTCTTACAGCTAGCGCATGCCATCCGCCTGCTCCTGGAATACACAGACTCGAGCTATGAGGAGAAGCGATACACCATGGGAGACGGTGACTGCATCCTTCCTAGTCTGATCCCTGCCCGACTCCTGCCCATTGTTGCCCAGCAACCGGCACCCAGCTCTCCAACCCCATCACTCAGTTCTGCCTCTTTTTGTTGGACTTATAATATGCCCCTTCCAAAACCCTTGATGGTGTGGTGTGACTTACCAATGAACGATGCTAAGGAAAGATTTGAAAATACTCTGTATTTATAACTGGGCTCCATCCCTCTAGCAATTGGCTAAGTCTTTCATAAGCTTTAGTGATGAGGGAGCTCACAGCCCTTACAAACATCTTCATCCTTGAAAGCTTGCAGTGTGACTTCGTGAGTCAGCTTGCAGGTGTACTGCCTTGGAGAGTCTTGTCTCTGAGTCCTTGGGAAAGTCTTGGGAAAGGGGTTTGAACACATGGGTCCTTTGATTTCATATTATCTTGTTCACCACAGCTCCCGACTTTGACAGAAGCCAGTGGCTGAATGAGAAGTTCAAACTGGGCCTGGACTTCCCCAATGTAGGTGCAGGGGAGGGGAGGTTTGGAGATGGTGGTGGTGTCCCTATTCACACAGACAAGGAGGTCTGGATTAGTTCTTTGACTTATCTATCCACCCTGGTTGTCCACACCATCTTTCTGTGATGGGCTGTACCCCAGCTCTTCCATTCAGTGAGCATGTCTTCATAGAAGGCTTTCCATGCCAGGCACACTGAGTGCCAGGCCCGATGTCTGTCCTCACCCAAGGAAGGAATTCTGGGATCTCATATCCCATCTGACTGTCCCTGCTTGTCCATCCAGCTGCCCTACTTAATTGATGGGTCACACAAGATCACCCAGAGCAACGCCATCCTGCGCTATCTTGGCCGCAAGCACAACCTGTGTGAGTGGGACCTCTGCAGGGGTGGGGGACAATGGCCACCCGCTGGGCTTGACTAGGTTGGCATGTTGAGAGTGGGTCTGTGCTGTGATTTTCACAGGTGGGGAGACAGAAGAGGAGAGGATTCGTGTGGACATTCTGGAGAATCAGCTCATGGACAACCGCATGGTGCTGGCGAGACTTTGCTATAACCCTGACTTTGTGAGTCCTACTCTGGGCTGCCTGAGGTGGGGGCACTGGAACGTGGACTCTTGCCTTCTCATCCGCTCTGTGTGGTTAGCATCTAAACTTCTTAGAGCTGCTCACCTACAGACGATGTTCTGAACTGCTGGCAGAGTCATGGTGGCACAGCGTGGAGGCCGAGACAGAAGGTTAAGGCCTTCCTGAGTACACTGTCTCAAAGTCAAAAACACCGAAATGAAACCAACCTCTACACACACACACACACACACACACACACACACACACGCACGCCAACAGAGTGACCCTCAATCCTCCGAGGTTTGTCACACTTACAATGAACTTCAGCAACCAGAGCGAACAGTCCACAGTCCAGGGTCGGTCGCTGGGTAGTAAACACTGTGCTTACAGTCTCTCTGCCCTGGGATTTGGCTTAAATCATCACGGCTTCTACAGTACAGTACAGAGAGAAAAAGTGGCGTAACCTGGAAATGGATGGGAGCCATCGCCTGGGGACTCCTCCCAACCAGATTCCCAGAGCCATGTCTGGGATGTCCATAGTGATAAGTACGCATTCCCAAGAGTCAGTTCACAGCTGATCAAGTCCCTCCTCGCCACATCTCCTTTCTCCCACTCACTTCATCTTTTTGAAAACGCACCAGAGTCCTACCGTTCTCCTTCCTGTCACTTCACTGTGTAGGACATTCTTTCCCAGAGTGCTTTAGTTATTTGCTTCTTTGACGCACACAGCTCTGAGTGTGACCCACAGGAGTTGTTCTGAGCATCTGTGGGGAGTCTCAGGGACCACTTGTTCCTGTGTGGCTTCTTATCACCTCTGTTATTGGACCTGGTGCCCGTAGGACTCTAATCAATAGCCATAATAAATTAATAATAGTGACATAGTAAATTAAAGCAGAATTAACCCAGGCCCAGTCTCGGGAAGGTGGCCGCATCTCTGCCCAGATGGGGCCTTTGTAGCCCTGTGAGGCCAGCCTATGCCCAGAATCTTGTGACTGAGGGTGGTCACAGTGCTTTCTGCTTTAGGAGAAGCTGAAGCCAGGGTACCTGGAGCAACTGCCTGGAATGATGCGGCTTTACTCCGAGTTCCTGGGCAAGCGGCCATGGTTTGCAGGGGACAAGGTAAAGGGGTGGGGGTGGGGGCAGGAGCTTCCCTTCCTTGCCAGGTGACCAGATTCAAACACCCTCACCCACGGCCTCCCACAGATCACTTTTGTGGATTTCATTGCTTACGATGTTCTTGAGAGGAACCAAGTGTTTGAGGCCACGTGCCTGGACGCGTTCCCAAACCTGAAGGATTTCATAGCGCGCTTTGAGGTAACGGACGCTTTAAATCCTTGTTCTTCTTTGAGGTCCTCCCTTCCCCACTTTTCGTGAAAGGCCCTTAGCCCTGAAACTGAGCTTAAGATCAGCAAAACCAGTAGCATTTATTGAGCACTTGCTTTTTGACTCAGCATACTTTATCTACTGGGTAAAATTTATCATGACAACCAACTGCAGGGCAGATTGCATTATGAGTCCCATTGGACGGATAAAGAAACAGACAGACTATAGAGGGTAAGTCACTTACAAGTAGAGGTTGTGCCCAGCTCCCTGTGGCTACTAAGGTCAGCAAGGAGTAGATCTTTCCTATGTTGTGTCAAAAGGAAGAGCCTCAGGTCCCTGTGCTCCAGGTTACGCAGTCCAGGAAGCTGTGGAAAAGGCAGGAATGGTAGGAGTGTATAAGCCACAGGTGTTCAGAGAGGTAGGCGTGGTGGGATTTGTGTCAAATAGCCACACATGTAGACAATACTCACACTTGGTCTTCAGAAAGCTTCGCTCAGGTTTATTCCCATCTGAGCACAGCCAAACCCCAGGGATGTTTGTGGTGCTAGATGTGAGAGTGTACGTGGGTCCTATTCAGGGTTTTATCTGAAAGAGTTATACGGCATAGGGCCTTTCTTCCCTTTCTTTTCCCCAGGTCTCCATGAAGCCATTCCTACAATGTATTCATATATGTATTTCAACTCCTATTCGCTGGCCTCCGCCTCTGTATGAGGCTCAGTATCAGACCCAATGACACATGGAAAGAACTCCATTCAGAGACCGAGTATAGCAGAGAGCAGTGGGCAGAACGGGCATAGAATGACCTGGGTGCTGGAAATCTCAGCTTGCCTCTCACTGTATAGCTAGTCATGAGTCCCCCAGAGTCTACTAAACACCCACGGAATACTCCTTCAGAGATTTGGGGATGACAGGCATTAGAACAACAGGCTTGTAGTCTGGGATCTTGTCCCTCTATCAAGCGATGCATCTTCTCAGCTAGCTTCATGAGCTTTGAGTCCAGTCCTCACCCAGTGGCCCTGAAAGAGGGCAGAGCTGGTGTGGCCATGATAGGAAGAACCCGGCTCCTTGATTGGAGTCAGCTGTAGGTCTCTGAACACTGTTGAAATCATCTGAGCAGGCTCTCCTGGTAAGATGGAGTAAACACTCCTACTGGCTCTTTGCACGGCCCTCTGTAGCAGGGCTGGGTATGAGGTAGCTTTGGGACTCAGTGAGGTTGGCCTGAGGCTCCACACAGAGCAGGTCGGACCTCTACTTTCAGTAGAACGATTAGAGCCGGCTCAGCATCCCAAGCTGGCCCTCCTCCCCTGGTGCATTTGATCCAGGGCTTGCTGGGTCACTGGCTCAGGTCTGGGCCCTCGTTCCTGCTGCACTGGCCTGTTGTGGATGTCCTTGTCCTGTTACAGGAGGTTTCTGTGTAAACCAGCAAGGAGGATGTTCCCTGTGAGAAAGGATCGATCATGTCTGTGAAGGCGAGGAGTGACAGGGTCTCCTGTGGGAAGACAGGAGGGGACTGGGCGGAGAGGGAACAGAATGGGAGCTGTAGAGCCAGCGTGACTCAGGTCCTGTCCCATGGACTAGCTGTGCAAGCAGGAGGAAGCCACATAACCACTATGGACCTCAGCCCCTCTGCTGACATGTAGGCCCAGTGAGACTCACCTTGGAAGATGGATTGGGATTCCTGTCATAATCTACAGCGGGCACAATCCCGATGCCCAGGCATCTTTTATAGGCAACATTTTAGAAGCAGCTGAGGATTTCCCTTTCTAGAACTCTAATACTAGAGCCTACAGAGAAAGCTGTTCCTGGAGTGGGGCCCCTGACCTGACCTCCTGCTCTGCCCTCACTCACAGGGCCTGAAGAAGATCTCCGACTACATGAAGTCCAGCCGCTTCCTCCCAAGACCTGTGTTCACGAAGATGGCTATTTGGGGCAGCAAGTAGGACCCTGACAGGGTGGCCTTAGGAGAAAGATACCAAATCTCCTGGGTTTGCCAGGAGCCCTAAGGAGCGGGCAGGATTCCTGAGCCCCAGAGCCACGTTTTCTTCCTTCCTTCCATTCCAGTCCCCAAGCCTTACCAGCTCTCATTTTTCGGTCATCAAATCCCTGCCCAACACAGGCTCTTAAAAGCCCTAGCAACTCCTTTCCATTAGCAAAATAGCCTTCTAAAGTTAAAGTGCCCCGCCCCCACCCCTCGAGCTCATGTGATTGGATAGTTGGTTCCCAACGTGTGATTATTTTGGGCAGGTGCAGGCTCTCTGGCAGATGGGGTCTATCTGGAGACAGTAGATTGCTAGCAGCTTTGACCACTGTAGCCAAGCCCCTTTTCTTGCTGTTTCCTGAGACAAGCTATGAGCAAGGTGTGCTGTGTCCCCAGCGCTTGTCACTGCATCTGTAACCCGCTCCTATCGCTCTTTCTTCCTGCTGCTGTGAGCTGTACCTCCTGACCACGAACCAGAATAAATCCTTCTCCCCTTAGGTTGTTTTTCTTTGGTCTTTTGTCACACCGACAGACAGCCGATGAGAAGCCTGATCCCAGTGGATTCATAACCCCTTGTAGATGATACTGAAGGCTGTGGTCCTTCTGAGGTCTCTAGGTCAAAAGCCAGAGGGGAGACCTGCCTTGTGGTACTTCGAATCCTTTTATGTACTTTGTTAGTGTAAAGTTTGTCTATTCAGACGTCTCCTTCACCGGTTCTCCATTTGCATCTGGTACTCCTGAAGCAATTTAAAACAACCCAGAAGAGCAAGCTCTAGGACAGCCAGTATTTCAACGATCCCCATCCATGGTTCCAGAAAGAGCTGGTTCCTGGATAGGCATTCAGGCCCAGGTTCTATTGGGAGAACATGGCTACTTGACAAAGACCTCTTATCCAAAAATAATATAGCCAGAAAGATACCTTACCAAACAAATCAAGGCTTAAACAGGCGTTTCCTAAAAGTCAATATCCAGGTAAACAATTAACCTGTAAAAGGACAACAAGCACCATTGTTGTTAATTGTAGTTGTTAATTATCAGAGTCATTGTAAACACTATTATATTCTAACACAGGCCAACCAAAATGGCTAAGATCCAACGGGCTGACAATAGCTGGTAATTTATGAAGTAGTGAAACTTGTGTAATGCTGTGAGCATAATCCCGTTGGAGCATTGACAATGTCAATTAAGGTTGAGCAAGTAGTGACCTCTTACCTGGGACTGTCCCCAACCGGAATGAAGGCTTTTGACTTCCAGAAGCTGTGAAAGACTTGAGCAAGAATGTGGGAAAGTGCTTACTTTTGCATTTCATCAGCAGAAAATGAATAAATCAAGTGTAGTTTATTAATATAAAGCCATCATCATGTCATGACATAGTATATTATAAGTTAATATGTGGACTTGTTCTACTCACAGCATGTAGACATAATGTTGACTAATGTTGACATAATGTTGATCCATGTGAAAAGTGCATTCTTTATTATTGTCTATAGATGGGAAGTGCAATTGGGCCAAACGCATGTTGATTTTGGTAGGGTCATTTACTGACAGGAGCTTGTGGAGTGCTGAGAAAGTTCCTTATCTAGATCTAGATGATAATTACACAAAGAATACAGATATGAAACTCACACAGATAAACGTTTAAGAGCTACACATTTACTGTATGTGAGTTCCACCCATCAGTGGGAAATCCACATTATGTAACCTTACTGTTCACATTTTTTGGGTGCTTCTGTCCATAGATGCTAATGACAAAGTGGCATGTATTTTAGTTTCTTCTTGTGCACTAGTGTTTTAAGTGTTTAACACCTAGAAAATGCCCTGAACACAGTAGGGATTTGGTAAATGCCTATTTAGTGACATTACTTCAGATTCTCTTGACTTCAAATAATGTCTACTTTAAACAGGTAAGTCTTATGGGCACATATGTTCTTCCTGGGATCAGTGTGGTTTGGGTCCCAGAACCCTGGCAAGGGCAGCGAGGGAATGAAGAAAGGACAGACACACATACAGTGAAGCTGGGATTGGGTGGGGTTCTAACAACATTGCAACCTGGATCCTTAGTGTGATTATTAGAAAGACTATAGGGGTCAGGTGGGGGTGAGGGTGAGCTAATCTGGGTAGGTCCCTGCAATCAAGCAGTCTCAGGCTGTGAACATCTAGGAGGAGGGAGCTGCAGTCATTAGCCTTTGCTCATACTGAACAGTTGTTCATAAACACTCACACTGAGACTCCCAAGAAAAACTTTGCCAGGCCTCTTGAGAGTGGGCCATATGAGTAATGGATCTGCCAATAGTCCCATGAGGTCTTGTAGTCCTCAACATGGTTGTGCCCATGTCAAAGGACACATTCACTTAAGACTTTGCTCACCCAGCATTTCCTCTACTCCTTAGAGCTCCTGTTCATTATTTCTGTAACACTTTACTTAAAACACATGAGAGCTGGCTGTGTGTCTCGCTGGTAGCAGATTTGCCTCGCACATGCAGAACCCTGGCTTGGATCTCTTGCATGAGAAAGAAAAGAGGCAAAGGACGACCAAAGTGTGGATGCTTTAGTCCTTCTTAGAAGGGGAAGCAAAAATATTCACAGGAGGAAACACGGAGAAAAAGTTTGGAGTAGAGACTGAAGGAAAGGCCATCTAGAGATTGCCCCACCTGGGGATCCAGTCCATATACAGCCACCAAACCCAGACAATATTGCGGATGCCAAGAAGTGCATGCTGACAGGAGCCAGATATAGCTGTCTCTCTCTCAGGGCTCTGCCAGAGCATGACAAATACAGAGGCGAATTCTTGCAGCCAACCATTGGACTGAGCATGGGGACCCCAATGGAGGAGCTAGAGAAAGGATTGAGGGAGCTGAAAGGGTTTGCAGCTCCATAAGATCAACAACACCAACCAACCAGAGCTCCAGGGACTAAACCACTACCCAAGGAGTACACATGGACAGACCCATGGCTTCAGCTGCATATGTAGCAGAGGATGGCCTTGTTCGGTATCAATAGGAGAAGAAGCCCTTGGTCCTGCCAAGGCTTGATGCCCCAGTGTAGGGGAATGTCAGGGCAGGGAGATGGGAAGGAGTGGGTGGGTGGGGGAGCACCCTCATAGAAGCTGGGGGATGGGGATGGGATAGGGGTTTTATGGACAGGAAACCAGGAAAGGGAATAACATTTGAAATGTAAATAAAAACAATCCAATAAAAAAAAAAATAAAGGCAAGACAAGACCATACACTGTTCTCTCTCTCTCTCTCTCTCTCTCTCTCTCTCTCTCTCTCTCTCTCTCTCTCTGTGTGTGTGTGTGTGTGTGTGTGTGTGTACAGCACAGTTGTGTTTAGGTGCAGTTGTCTGTGTGTGCACATGTGGAGTGACTATCCACACTGGTGCTGTTCTTTCTCTATTGTTCTCCACCTTAAGTTCTGAGGTAGGATCATTAACTGAGTCTGAGGCTCTGGTTGGCTCCTAGCTTATACTAGAATCTGAACCCAGGTCCTCACGCCGAGCACCAGCAAACCACTCTAGCCCGCTGTGGTGAATGTATATTAAAGTGGGACACATCATCATCTTGCTTATGTGTACATTTATGAGACCTAGCTGCTGTCTATACTCCTTCCTGTAAATAAAATACAACTTTCCTATTCCTTTTCATGCTACTGGCCACCTCTAACTTTTTAAGCTTTCGTTACACCACTATGGCTACCTTTAAATATATTGTTTTCCTTTTTTGCTTCCTGTATTTTCAATGATCCCCAAAAGATACCGTCTGGGGCCCAGGGGAAGACCAGCTGTGTGGTGTTATAAGAGATTAAGTACCTGTTCTATAAATACAATTATGGTGTCACCAGGAAGACACACGGCCCCTTTCATGTGTCACCAAGGCACTCGGAGTCCATCGTTCCACTTCACGGCACCTTTGAAGTTTATAACGATTCTTTGATGTTCTTCCCCTTCTTTCTTGGCTAATTGTTATTGCTCATTCTTGTTTCCACTTGGTGGATCAAGGCCCGTGACTTTCTCTGGGTAAAACTCTGTTTACCCAACATTTCCCCAGGGCTTAGACGACTTAAATGCCAAACATTAAACACACACACACACACACACACACACACACACACACACACACAAACACAACACAGAGAGAGAGAGAGAGAGAGAGAGAGAGAGAGAGAGATTGATCATTTCATTTTACTTCAATGGGTGAACAGACACTGATCATCTTGATATAAATATCTGACTTTCAATTCATCACATATTTAACATTTACTTTTCTATCAGGAAAAAAAATACATTTTATCTTCCCAAAGATAAGAGGTTATTACGAGTGAGTATTGCCACCTTTAACTAAAATCTAAGGAAGAGGAGCATGGGTGACGCCCATTCCTTTCAATTGTCTGTCTCACTCACAACACATTATGTGCTATTTGTACGCAAGCAGATAAAAATGTATTTGTGATATGTAAGATGAAATAAAATGTGTACACTCTTTGTAGGAGAGAATGGGGAACAGAAACGACCAGATCACCTCAGACCCTGACAAAATGTTTTCATCTATAAAATAAGCCATGCCTTATAGATAGCAGAGAAAGTAGAGGTTTTCAATGGTTTCAACCTTTTTATTCCATGATTTTTTCTCTTTATAGACTTTTTCTTGAAAAATAAATTTATATTTTTGTTTGTAAACACCACACCTTCAAGCCAATTCCCAAGAAAGGCTTATTCTTTGGCTTTGCGTGCACATCTGGCCTGGAGGAGGGGTAGCTAAGACTCTGTTTCCGCTAGCACAAGCTCAGCCACCCTGAGCTTTTCTGTGGTGAACACAAGCTGAGATTTTTCATTCCAATACCAGCAGCCTGAGACAGGATTACAGGGAGTCCCCGTCCCTCTCCGAATGTTCTGTAGTTTCTCAGGTGGAATAAACTTTTCTCACATCATATTAATTTCTGGTATAATGCCTGTACTGGGTAAAAGAAAAGAAAATCAAACCCCACATATTCCAAGGCACTGGTAATGTGCTGAATGGAGAACTGAGTTAACAGCTGCCAGGATTAACACTTAACAACCACGTTCTACAGCCGGGGAAGTGCGAAGCCTCTGATGCGTGCAGTCTCTTCAACAATCTCTTCTTGGTGTCATGCGCCACACAGGGTCATCTTATTTGGAACGGGATCAAAAACTCGATGGCACTGGCTGTTTTAAGGTTCTTGACTTCAACCAGTAACAGAAGCCCCAGGCCTCCCTTGGAGCCACAGGAGGAATTTTCATCTAAGACAAAATCCTTTCCTGGCTGGTGATGTACGATGAGTGAAGAAAGGACATTGGACACTATGCCCTCTATTGTAGTGCACCAAGACCAGGCTGTTCAGAAAAAGGACCATCTGGAGCACCACTGACTCCCTCTCAGGCTTCTGGGAACTGGGGCAAACCGATGCTATCTAGACTAGAACCTGCTCCTTGCGTGTATATGAGATCAGCTGTTCCTGGGAATTCTGGTCCCATAAGGACAGAGCAAGCTATCAATGCCATCTTTAAAACTCCCCTCCCGGGCTGGAGGGATGGCTCCGTGGTTAAGAGCACTGACTGCTCTTTCAAAGGTCCTGAGTTCAGTTCCCAGCAACCACATGGTGACTCACAACCATCTGTAATGGTATCTGATGCCCTCTTCTGGTGTGTCTGAAGACAGCTACAGTGTACTCATAGACATAAAATAAATAAATCTTTAAAAAAACAAAAACAAACTCCCCTCCCTCTGGGAATCTATGTGGTAAAGTTGTGACTGGAAGAAATGAATAAACTCTAATGAGTGTGTTCCTCATCTGGCTTTCAGACTGTTGACTAATGGACTCCAAGAAACTGAAATTTTCTCCAGGAAATCTCCTGCTGGGAGAAGGAAACGGCAAAGCCTAGACCAGACAGAGTGACAGAGAGACAGAGCTTGATTCCCAGAAAAGAGATCTCTTATAGTTCTAATACAGTGTCAGACTACCCTGCAGGATGAGACTGAATTCCAGACTGTAGTAGCTGGAACGCCCTTTAAAGTTGCCTCAGATACGCCCAGACAGACAAGGGTTGGGGGGTGGGGGGTGGGGGGGTGTTGCCTCTGGATCAGACAGTCAAGACAGCAAGCAGCAGGTGTTTCTGATGAAGTGGTTTTAAAGGGGAGAAATGGGAAGTCTACGCTAGGGTGAGTTGGTAAATCTTGATTGGACGGGTTAGCTGTTGTAGCCAAATAATGAATTTTGATTGCTGGACCATGGTGTTTGAGAGTTGGACCTTGGTGATCAGTCTCAGGAATGAGTCAGTGCATAATAAGGGACTGGACCTCAGGATGAGCTTTAAGAATGGAATCTAATGGTTTAGCAAGTGAGAGGGCAGGGGAAAGGGCAAAACCTGTTAGGGCACCTGCCACAGGCAGTGTGTTAACACCTTGACAGACACTGCTTACATGATCATCTCCCTGACCCTCCATTTAAGCTTTAATCTCATTTCAGGATCCCAAAGATGGGCCAGAAGGCATTTCTGTGTCTCTGTCCTTGTCTTCAGTGTGGCTGCATTGAATTAATACTTTTCTGCTTTTTCACTGTTAATCTGCTGCTTCAATAGACTCATGGATGAAGAGCTGAATCTGGCTTTTGTGGGGTACAGACTGTGCCAAGTTTTTAAAAGAGGTGCTACAGAGAGAACATGTGCTCTTGGTCTGATGGTGCCATGAGTCCTTCCAGTGCTTCTAAACATACTTCTCACGGTTGCTTCCCATAAGCCATGGGACCCTAATGTACATTTCTCTGTTAGCTTCTCTGTTGGTACAATTCAGTAAATGTTATCTTTTCTACACCACTTCTAGAATATGCTGTGGTTTCTAAAAAACCTACCCAGTGGCTGGACTTTGGACTAAAGGTGTTCTCTGATGAAAATGGTCTCCCCAGTTCATTCATAGAGGTGAGAGGGACCCATATTCCTGCTCACCCTTGCTCATGAGCCAGGCCCAGGATGAGTTTCACCTCACTGTTACTGGTGGTGACTCATGTGTTCTTGTACAGTCTTAGCCAAGGGGACCTGGAACCTTTCACACAATTCAAAAGGGCAAAGGTGATCCAATAGGATTTGACTCATGAGGATTTGAGCTCATTAAAAACCTGTGGTTTAATTTGTAGAATGAACCAGAGCTGATTCTTGGCACTAATTGTCCAGGAAGTTAACAAGGTCATTCTGCTTGTGTCTCTGGAAACCAGACCTAAATTATCCTTAAAAAATAATAATAAAACAAAAAGGACCTCCTGAGGAGCAACTCTAAATGGCAGCTTAAGTCATCACTACTAAGGTTTGGGACCACATATTCCTTTGCTGTAGGAGTGTGCTATGCCTTGTAGGGTCCACAGCAGGGCACCTGCCTCTATCCACCACACACCACGTCATTTCCCAGTAGAGAGAGAGAGTGTGTGTGTGTGTGTGTGTGTGTGTGTGTGTGTGTGTGTGTGTGTGTGTAAAATGATAACCACACTGAACGCTCAGCTTGGCATCCACAGCGCATTCAGAATAGATCTGTGCTTCTTCTCTCCAGTTTGCCTTGGTCTATAACAAGAAAGACACCCCCCCACATCCAATCAATATCAGGAGTACTTTGCTTTGGGTCAAGACAGCTTGGTTTATGGGGAAAAATGTGTTTGCTGATCTCAGCACTGATTCAGAGCACATAACTGTAGTCACCCAATTAAATGCTCAAATTGATTCTGGCAGCGGTTTCTCCTACCACCCCAATGTTCTGGGTTTCCAAATGAAAACACCCGACACATACACACACACACACACACACACACACACACACACACACACACACACACACACACACACAGCCTTTATATTTTGAATGACGTAATCAGCTCAGTGACTGGGCCACTTCCTAACCACCTCGTGGCTAATCCACTTCCTTCCGATATTCCCGAGTTATTACACACTAAAACCTATATTCCACCCTGGCTGCCCTGGACCCAGACGTGCAGCCATTTTGGGCTGAGTTCCCCCAGCTCCTACATGGCGGCTATGCTCTCTGTCCTGCACCTTGTCAGGCGTGGCACCTCTCCTCTCCTCCTCCTAGCATGGCGGATCTCCTTCCTTCTGGGTCCCTTACCCTCCCTCACCCGGGAATCTTAAAAGTCCTGCCTTGGTCTGCCCTGCCCTGCCATTGGCTGCCGGCAACTTTACCAATCAGAACCAACTGGGGGCAAGGTCCCTCAATTGTCTTACATGTGAATGTGCAGATTCTCCTGTAAACAATTTTGGGGATGCAAATTAACATAATGTAAGCAGCATTCGTCCAAACCTTTTCACTCTTCTCCCAGAGCATCAGCAGTGATGTCTGCAGCCATGCATCTTATAGAAACTACAAAGTTCGTGTTTATCATCCACTTCAATACGAATCTGGAAGGAGACGTTCAGCACCATCGTGGGTCAGATGACCTCCTAGAAGGTGCCAAGAAAAAGAGTGGCACTTAATTTTTAATTTCCCCAAGAAGTAGATATGACTACCTGATTGCATAGTTGGTAATTCGTTCATTTACATCAGTGCACAGATTTTTAGTTAAAGTGGTACCTTGTTCAACTTCGTGTTATTGTGAAGCAATGCCCGAGTTAACTCAGAAAGGTAAATTTTTAGTTCATGGTCATGGAGGCCCCATCGTCTTGGACCTGTTATGAGGAATAGATCACACCAAGAATATATGTCAGAGAAAAACCATTCAATTTATACCAGGAAGCAAAAGAGGAAGATTGCAGGGTTCTACATCTTTTTTAAAGGTGTGCCTCCAAAGTGCCAAGGACCACCTGTAAGGTCCCATCTCTCCAAGGCCCTATTATCATGCTGTAATGGCACTTTAATTGATGGACTTATGGGGGACATTCCATGTCCAAACTATAACCATCTCACCTTGCCCCCAAATGTTAACGTCTATCTTATGAGTCAAGCCATATGTTCTATCCCACAGATCCCCAAAGTTCAATGGCTTACAAGTCTAAGTCCAAGATATCAAGCCTCAAAGCAAACCTTTAGGCAGGAAGCTTTATAAAAAATGGACAAATGAATACACAAACATTTTACATTGCGAACTTCTAAGAGCCAATGCCTGCACAAGGACAGTGTAAACATTCCTACCCTGAAAAAGAGGACAAGGAAGAGAGTAAGGGGAGAGAGTCCGACGCAAAGCAAACTAGACATGTAACGGAGCAAACATCAGATCCTAAGGTTCTCTCCCAGGGAGCCACTGTGGCTGCCTTGCTCATCACAGCCTGAATGTCTCACAGATCAAGAGGTTCAGCCTATGACTGATTGCAGTATTTTAGGGCCTGCAGCAGAGCAGCACAGGACAGCAGGAGGCTGTGGTAGAACACACAGAAAGTAAAAGAGGAAGAGGAAGAAGGCAGGTCTGAAGATCCTCTTCAAAGACAACCCCCTAAAGGACTAGGCTAGCTGGGATCGCATCTGACTGAGTGTTAATTTGCAGAAGGGGTTATCTTGCCTCTGAGTTTCATAGATGGCAGTCCATGGTCAACTGGCTCTATTGCTGACATAAGGCTAAACCAGCAAGGTAGGGAGCGTGTGACAGAGCGAAGACACTCATTCATGATGGACAGGATGAGGATGTAGAGGAGAATGGAAGGATCCAGGGACAAGATACACCTTTCCAGGCTATGCCTCCTAAGGGAACTTTTTCTTATAACTAGGTCCTACCATGTTATCAATCTATCAAGAAATTAGTTCAGTAATAAAGTCAAAGCCCTCAGCATCTAATTAATTCCCAAGACCCCGTCTGCTGATAACCAAGCTTTTAAGGCATGATCCTCATTCTAGTTTGGTTTTTGTTGTCGTCATGGTAATAAATACCTCGATCAAAAACAACTTGGGAAAGAAAGGGTTTTTTTTTTCTCCTCCTTTTTTCCTTTACTGGTTATAGTCCATCATTGAGGGAAGCCAAGACAGGAAATCAAGGCAGGGGTTTGAAGCAGAAACTGTGGTGCAGGGATGCTTACTGGCTTGCTCAGTGAGCTGGTTTTTGTTGCTCAGGCCAACCTCCTAGGGATGGTACCGCCCACAGTGGGCTAGGCCCTTCTACATCAACCACCATCAAGGTAATGTCCCACAAGTATGCCCACAGGCCCACAGGCCGATGGAGGCAGCTCTTCAGTTGAGGCTCTCTTCCTGCAGGTGTGTCAAGCTGACAAGATTAGCATCACAACCTCTTTGAAAGGACATTTCTTATCCAAACCACAATACTCTCCCTTGGGCTCTACCTCTCACAGGCTTTACCACATCCTAATAGGACTTTCTGAGCACCAAGCCTTTAACACACAGACCTTGGGATATTCAGCATTCAAACTCCAGCAGATGGAAATGAGAGTCCTCTGGTCCCGTGTGGTGCAGTACTCATACTCCTAGCACTCGGGAAGTGGAGTCAGGAGAATGAGGTCACCCTCTGCAATGTCACTAGTTCAAGGCCAGCTTGAGGGGTTGTGTGAACCAATTTCAACAAAACAAAACAAAAAAGTTCTCTGGTTTGAATTTAGAGTAGTTCTGTAGTTTTGATCTGGAATGTTCTCCAAAGGGCCATGTGTTAAGATCATGGTCCTTAGCTTGGTGTGACTGGGAACTGGTGGAAAATTTATGAAGTAGAATATAGTGGGAGGTTT
The DNA here is from genome assembly GCF_011064425.1 of Rattus rattus. Taxonomy (NCBI): domain Eukaryota; kingdom Metazoa; phylum Chordata; class Mammalia; order Rodentia; family Muridae; genus Rattus; species Rattus rattus. Next base: position 50,343,450 of record NC_046156.1, read on the forward strand.
TAGGGAATAGGAATACGGCCTTGCAGGGGACTGTGGGACTCTGGTCTCTTTGCTTCTCTGTCTCTCTCTCATTTTCAGCCTTAAGGTGAAGGAGCTTCCTCTTGCACATGCTCTACTGTGATGAATTGTCTTGCTGCAGACTCCAAAGCTGTGGGCTGTGGACCATGGACTACGACATCCCAAAGGGAACCAAAATACACTTTTCGTTTTATTTATTTATTTAATGTACATGTGTGCTCTATCTGCATATGCACCTGCATGCCAGAAGAGGGCATCAGATCCTAGTATAGATGATTGTGAGCCACCACGTGGTTGCTGAGGATTGAACTCAGGACCTCTGAAAAAGCAGCAGACAGTGCTCTTAACTGTTTAGCCATCTCTCCAGCCTCTACCTTTCTACTTTTTAAGTTTGATTACCTCAGGTGCTTTGCTAAAACACTGGAAAACTGACTTCTGTTTGTCTTTTAAATGTCTTGACAACTCTGTGGTGTGTGTGTGTGTGTGTGTGTGTGTGTGTGTGTGTGTGTACACGTGTGCACAGGTTGAACCCAGGAATTCATGCATGTAGGTATGTTCTGTATCACTTAGCTGTACCCCCAGGCCCTCAATTGTTGCTCACTTGAGTCTGTAATTCATTTCGGCTGGGAGGCGGAGGATAAAGCAAAGTTGTTGTCCTGCTCTACAAAGAAGCAGAATTTTAAACCAGAGGCATGCTTAAACAAACAACTGAAACTATAACCACTATTCATGTGTGAGAGCCGAACAAACAAGAAGAAGAGGGAACTGGAATGCCTGCCTAGCATGTGCACAGCTCCCGGCTTAAAACGAGTTTTTTTTTTTTTTTTTTTTTTTTTTTTTTTAAAGAATAATTATTTTAAAGGATCAAAACAAAACCAAAAAACAAAACCCCCACAACCACACACACACACACACACACACACACACACACACACACACACACACAACACACAGACAAACAAACAAAAAAACAAAACCAAAAGCAACCAAGCTCCCCAACAAGGAGATAATGCTCTGTCAAAATTCAAAGGACTTCCAATAGAGGCAAAAGAAGAAAGGATTTCTTCATTATCCATAGCAGTTATTGCCCATATGTTTTATGTAGCCATCTTTTCAGGCTGAATTCTGATTGATCCTGTACACAAAGCCTCAACACTGTGTATCCCCCTCAGAGAAGGAACATCAAAAGCAGCAAGACAAGCAGGAATTCAAAAGATATCCATGGAAGAAGAAAACATCATACCCTGAATTCAAGAGCCACGCAAACAATTCAAAATAGTCAAAACACCCTTTTCCCTCTCTGGAGCCCAAGGGAATTCATTGAGAAAGGAGTTTAAGATGCATTTTTATGAGACAGAAATTCTCCCCCATACTAAAGAGGCATCTTACAGTGTGTTTTTTAAAAACATGGTAAGATTTGTCTGAGAAAACCACCTGGACATCCTCCCTGGTCACTTCTCAGGGCAAAAGGCATGGGTCAGCAGAGAGAGCGCTTTGCATCAAAACTTTGCAATGTTTTGCTGATAAATTTTCATGACACTGGAAACATCTGCAGGAGAAATCACTAAACACAAAGGAAAAGTGCCAACGTGTAACAGAGTCCCATATAAAGCTAGGAGAAACCAGGCTGCCAACAGGATTGTGTAAGCAGAAACAAATTAGGAAGCCAGAGCTATTCTTAAACTAGTTACAGAGTGTCACAGCTAGGATCCAAAATTCACTCTTGGGGACTGACTGAAACAATAAAAGAAGCTTGTTGCCACGGGAGATTAAAGGTGTTTACCTGTATGGTTAATACCTCCAGTCCCCTACAAAAATATGGTAGCCAGGCAACAGACTGAGAAAACTCCCTTTGCAGACTCCTCAGGTCTGGCATGGTGGGACACAGTGTTGCTCAGCTCTCCCAGGTCGCAGCTGGCTACAGAACACACTTGTGTCTCAGAAAGCAGAATTTGGAGAAGGTGTTCCCTTTGCTCATAAAGCCACTCTTTTGATGTAATTCAAGAAGGGAACCTCAACTTTTTGCTGCTGTTGTTTTGTTTTGTTATATTCTAGGGATCCACAGCAAATTTTTGTCTAAAAAAAAGTGCTGTTATAACAGAAACCGTTTACTCACCAGTCTGCAGGCCAGTGGCTGCACTTCTTAGAGAGGCAACACAGAAAGACCAGAAAGTAGTCTCGCCTTTTGCCTGAAGCCCAGGATCTCAGCTGGAGCAGACCCCTGTTGTGAGGGTCAGGGCTGCAGAGAACCCTGCTCCAGTCAGTGAGGGTGAGCCACACACTGGGTGTCAAGTGGTTAGAGGATGATTCTCATTTGGGATCGCTGGTTGAATCTAGGAGCCCAAGCAATACAAGAGAAACCACAAACATTTTACAATCTACGTGGTCGTGGAATCTTCCCTAGAGACTGAAGTCTAAAGCAATGAGTAAAGTCTGATGTTTTTGTATGTTTATACAGTGAAAGATAGGGGGCGAGACAAATGTATTTCTAGACTAAGGTACTAAATGCTATGGGTCTTTTAAAAAATTATTATTATTATTATTATTATTATTATTATTATTATTATTATTATTATTATTATTATCGCCGTCACCACCACTACCACCACCACCACCACCACCACCACCACCACCTCCTCCTCCTCCTCCTCCTCCTCCTCCTCATCCTCATCCTCATCCTCATCCTCATCATCATCATCATCATCATCAGATGAGTACACTGCAGCTGTCTTTAGACACACCAGAAGAGGGCATCGGATCCCATTACAGATGGTTGTGATCCACCATGTGGTTGCTGGGAATTGAACTCAGAACCTCTGGAAGAGCAGTCAGTGCTCTTAACCACTGAGCCATCCCTCCAGTACTAAATTCCCTTTCTAAGAGATATACAGAGAAGGGGTGTGATTTGAGAGTCATTTCACAGTGTTAATCTATTCAAGTTAGACTCCTTACTAGCTGCAGTCAGGAATCTCTGGCTATCCAATGGTCTTGATATAGACGGCTATGGGCAGGCCAGATGACCTCTTCTAAAGTTATGTGTTTAGGTTGTTGGACTAATATTTTATCCCTTTAGAATGTTTCTAGAAACCCACCTATCCCATTAAAAAGCATATTTGTAAAGGTTTCCTGATTGTGGCCGGCGGATTGATTCAGTCATTAAGAGCACTGGCTGTTCTTCTAGAAGGTCTGGGTTTAGGTCCCAGCATCCACTGAGTGGCTCAAAGCCATCTGTAACTTTAGTTCTAGAGGATTTGCTTACCTCTTCTAGCCTCTGAGGGCAATGCACATGCGTGGTGCACAGACATTCATGTAGACGAAATATCAATGCACATAAAATAAAAATAAATAACAATAAAAAAGTTTCCCTGTTTTTCGTCTTAGAAATGTTTCTTGTCTTTTATAATTTCAGATTGGGTTGCTTTTCTGCCTTCTGAAAACCTATATTTTGCCTTATTTTTAATATATAAAGCACGTGGGAAGTTCCTTTTACAGAATTCTAGTTTGTCAGCATCTTATGAGTGAGATTTTGTTTTCTTCTCTTTAGATTTAGGAAACTGTTCTTTTGTATCATAGATTTTCTAAGTTTAGATGAACAATGTTTCACAGACAGTGGAGGAATTCCAGAGGAGACACTCCATGTTGTCAGCATTTAGATCTAACGATTTGTATGTTAAAAATCTGAAATTCTGACCTGATTTAATTTGAAAATTCTGTGAATTCACCTTGAGAATATTAGAATGCTAGTTACAGATCTAGAAGGAGCTAGGACCCCCAGTCCCCAAGGTCACTCTATAGGCCCTGGCCACATTTTGCCCAGAACAATTTGCTGGTCCTACAGAGTCCCTTTGTGCAATTAGAACTGTCCATGCTGTGCAGCTGGGACCAGGCACTTGGAGATCCAGAGGGTCTGGCAACTCTGGGGTCAATCCTATGAGGTCACTATGAACCTTCTCTTCTCTGGTCCCTGGGGACACTGCTTTGAGAGCCTGCTGGCCCAATCCTTCCTTCTCTTCCTTGAGCATAGCTGCTCTCCCCTAGAAGACTCTAAGCCCTTTTCTCAGCTCCTTAGAGAGCTTGTCCTGGCCAGCATGGCTCTCCTGTCCTGGTGCCCCTGCCTTCCTCTCCCCTCTTCAGAGAGTGTGGAAACAGGATGGTGTGGTCCATATTTCCTGATTCACCAGTCCCCAGAAGGACCATGCTGTGCATAGCGTCTGGTCTGTAGGAAGATGTCAACAACTGCTCTTTAAAACTATATTAAGGAAGGGCTAGGTGGATAAACACCGAAGACCCAGTATTTGTCCAATATATTTTAAATTTGTTTTAGGCATATGAGTATTTTGCCTGTGGAGGTAAGAAGCAAGTGTTGCAGATGCTCTGGAACCGTAATTACCGACAGTTGTGAGCCCCTGTATGGGTGCTGAGAATAAAACTCCCGTCCTCTGAAAGAGCAGCAAATACTCTTAACTACTGAGCCATCTCTCCAGACCCTGTCCTATATTTTAAAGATTATTATTTTAATCTGCATGAGTTTTTCTTTAAAAATTACTTTCTCAACTAGAGTCAAAAATTATATATCTTCCTGTTCATAATTACGAAGACCATGGTATGCCCTGTCTTCCTTATTGCTTTGATAACACGCTATACCTAAAAGCAACTGCAGGAAGAAGGGGTTTATTTTAGCTTACAGTTCTACACCACAGTCCATCACTGAGTGAAGTCAGGGTGGGAGCTCAAACAGGGCAGGAGGCAGGAGATGATGATGCACAGGCCATGGAAGGGTGCTGCTTACTGGCTTGCTTTCCATGGCTGGTTCACTGTGCTTCCTTACAGCACCCAAGACCACCAGCCCCAGGGCCTCCCACATCATTAATTAATCATTAATCATTTATCAAGACTGCCCCATAATCTTGCCTATGGGCCAGCCTTACGTGGGGTGCCCATGGCTGTAAATTCCCTCTTCTCAGATGAATCTAGCTTTTGTGAAGTTGACATAAAATTACCCAGCACATATTCTTAACAGTGATTCTGAGGCCCGTGCATGTGAGTGTCCGTGCACTTATGCCTTGTAGTAGACTCTGGTCAGGGGAAAGCTCTGTGAGAACTTATTTGGGGGCATTAGGCTCCTTCTGAGGCTAAAGTACAGTTTAGTGACTTGAGTCACTGGCCATGTCTAAACACATACGTAGCATTTGCCACAGCTAGCACCATTCCGTAGTGAATTCTGCTAGCCCCATGACACTGTTTCTGAGCTCTGGGCTACACAAGGATCCACAGAGTATATAGTTCCTCTGCCCTTCGTGCCAAAATAGCTTCAACCTGTCCCAGGCACACTTAAACTGTACCCTCAAGACCTCAATGATGTTAATTCTCCAAATATACTTTCTTATAGCCGAGACCTGGCCCTTCAATTGGCAGTGTCTGGGCCATCTGTTTTCAGTGTTAATTTCGTCTTGTCATTTCCTTTAGTCTCACACCTCTTGATTTTGAAATAATCTTGCCTTCAAGGAAGTAGGCTGGTAGGCGAGACAGTATTCTTGATAGGACATTGTCCTTTTGGAAGTTGTACACAAGACCTATTTTTAAATGGTGACTTAACAAGCTACCGTGAGGCTCCTTCTCATCCCCAGACACATATGGGTCAGGGACCCTGACAGCTGAAGATCTGGCTCTGTGTTCCCTGGGTCCTGTGCAGAGTTCTCCAAGGATCGGCTTTGACAGCATCCTCTCGTCCCTGGGAAGCCCGAGAGGAGTCAGTTCACTGGGATCACATGCATACAGTCTCCAGCCGTGAGCTCTGTGCTTCCAACCTGTCCCCCTGGTGGCCAGGGTCAGGCAATGGCAGGGTAAAGCAATGGCAGACCACTGCCCTCCTTGGCTATGGGGTGTCACAGGGTCTCAGTGACCTCAGCGTCCAGAGTTGCAAACACACACTAGATTCCAAACACCGAAACCACTTGATAATACTGCCTGCCCTTTGTCCTTGGGTTGGTCCATTTTATTGTCCTTGTAAAGGAGACAACACCATTCCTTACGTGTTTGTTTTTCAAGTTGGCCCTTCTAGCAATAAGACTAAACTCTTCCTCTGGGGTGTCCTGTTTTGGACTAGCAATGGGCAGAATGATAAGAGGAAAGAAGGAGAGATATTTACATTTTCTACATCTGGCCTCTCCAAGGATACTGACAGCTTGGGGCACAGGGAGAGAAGGAGTAGGCAGAGGAGGTATGAGGCAGACCTGCTGAACCACTCCCCATCAGACTTTAGAAGTCGGATGCACACCTTAGGCCAGTGGTGCGGGGGGTGGGGTGGGGGTGGGGGATGGGGTGGAGGGGTGTCAGGGGAGGTTGGGGGTGGGGGCGGAAACATAGCCAAGGCTACTTTGGATTTGCCCCTGCCTTGTTCTGAGGAGTAGTTTAGGGTTGGAAGGTGAGAGAGGACCCAGGGGAGAGCTAAGCCTCGCGGGGGCGGGGCCGGGTGGAGAAGAAAGAGGTGGCACCAAGGAGGCGGGACTCACTACCAGTCTCAGGGCTTCTCTCCTTGTGCACCAGGATATAGTTACAGTTCATTTACTTAGCTTCACAGAAGCCAGACAGCACCAGCACCATGCCTATGACTCTGGGTTACTGGGACATCCGTGGGGTGAGAGAAGGGTCTGACGTCTAAGAGCGATGAGGACCTGGGTGGAACGTACTGAGTAGTTGGGAGCCAGTCTAGGAAGTGGATCCTTGTAAGACACCTGATAGATTCTTCTTTCTGCCTGTACCTCTCACTGCTCAGGATGTTTGACTCCCCCTTCTCCTCCCCCTCCCCCTCTCCGTCTATGTGTGTTTGTGTGTGTGTGTGTGTGTGTGTGTGTGTGTGTGTGTGTGTGTGTGTGTGCTGTTAGATCAAGTGTAGGGGTTCAAGCAGAGAGAAGAGGTCACAAAGTCAGGATCCAGTGCATCTCTGATCATCCGTGTCTCCTAGTTGGGTCAAGCCATCCGCCTGCTCCTGGAATACACAGATTCAAGCTATGAGGAGAAGAGATACACCATGGGGGACGGTAATGCCACCCTCTTAGTCAGACTCTTCCCTAACTTCTGATTGGCAGTCCTCAGGAGCCCCTGCGCCTGGCCCTTTGTTGCCCAGATCCGTGGCACTCTTCTAGCTAAAACTAGCTAGAGTTCACACCTTCAGGAAACCTCTGCGAAGGCAGTTTAGTCTTCCAATGTTTGTAATTTAGCATTTGCCAAGCTTTTTGTAAGCCTTAGAAATGGAGGACCCACAGTCCCAAGTACTCTTCACTCCTGCAACCTTGGAATAGGAGACTCAGTTGCAGATTCCGTGCTTGGGAGGTTTCCGACTCCTCAGTCAGGTCTCTGTAGGGGGGTGGAAACTAGGGTGATTTCCTTTCACATCCTCTTGTCCACCACAGCTCCCAACTTTGACAGAAGCCAGTGGCTGAGTGAGAAGTTCAAACTGGGCCTGGACTTCCCCAATGTAGGTGCAGGGGAGGGGAGGTGTGGGGAAGGCCTGGTGCTCTCACCTCATCTCCTGGCCTGGCTGAGGGGTTGGGATCAGTGTTTCTGCTCTCCTGCTCCATCCCTGCTGGCTGTACAGTGTTTCTGTGATGGGCTGTGTCCAGGCTCTCCCACTCAGTGCACACCGTGCTCATGGAGGGTTTCCCATGGCAGGCACACTGAGTGCCAGGTCCCATGTCTGTCCTCACCCAGGGAAGGGATTCAGGTACCCCATAACCCATCTGACCATCTGCTTGTCTATCCAGCTGCCCTACTTAATCGATGGGTCACACAAGATCACCCAGAGCAATGCCATCCTGCGCTACCTTGGCCACAAGCACCACCTGTGTGAGTGGGGCTGGCTGCAGGGTGGTGCACGGGAGACAGCCTCCTTGGCTCAGCTGGTGTGACGTGTCTGTGCTGTGTGTCCTTCAGGTGGGGAGACAGAGGAGGAGAGGATTCGTGTGGACATCTTGGAGAACCAAGCCGTAGACACTCGTAGGCAGCTTGCAATGGTCTGCTACAGCCCTGAGTTTGTGAGTCCCCCTGTGGGTGGGAAAGACAGGTTTTGGAGTTAAAGGCTTATGTTCCTGTCTATATTGGTCAAGTTTAGCTTTTGACTCCTATAACTTAGATTCTACAAGGTTTTCTACAAGTTTTTAAAACATTAGAGTATGCATTTAGAGTCCTCTCCATCTCCAACCTTTAACTCCCATAGACCTTTTGTTCCAACTATTTATGTCATCAATATGCTCTTGGAATATGGAGACTAAAACCATGAGAATGGGAGAGGGAGTGTTACACACGATGGCCTCAGACATGGCACAGCTATTTCTCTGAACAATGCCTCTAGTAGCAAAAGGAATCAGGACCACTTCCCAATAGGCAGCTCAAGTTTGACCATAAGGTCCCTGACCCTCCTTCCTTTCAACATCAAACATGCCTTCACTTTAAAAAAAAAAGTACTCAAATATCCACTATTCTGCCATCTGCTAGGGGGAACATTGCCTTCCCTCCTGAGATCTTTGAATATCTTGCTTCATTGATAGCACCAGCCATCTGAGTCCAGTGAGCCAGGCACAGAGATAGGCACTTCTGAGTCCGGCCCACAGGATCTGACTTGGGCAATAAGTGAAGTTCAAAGGCAGGGTTGTACTCATCTGGCTTCTCAATCGCCTTCAACAAATGGGACGTGGTGTCCATAGGAATCTAATCAGTAGTGATGACTTAGCTTAAAATCTGGAGACTGATTCAGGCCCAGCCTTGAGAAGGCATGTACTCTCCTCCACATTCCTGTTAAAGTCAACTCTTTGCTAGGGAGCCTGTGTCTGGGGAGCCTGTGTCTGTGGGAGCCTGTGTCTGGGGAGCCTGTGTCTGTGGGATCCTGTGTCTGTGGAGCCTGTGTCTGTGGGAGCCTGTGTCTGTGGGAGCCTGTGTCTGTGGGAGCCTGTGTCTGGGGATCCTGTGTCTGGGGAGCCTGTGTCTGGGGAGCCTGTGTCTGTGGAGCCTGTGTCTGGGGAGCCTGTGTCTGTGGAAGCCTGTGTCTGTGGAGCCTGTGTCTGGGGATCCTGTGTCTGGGGATCCTGTGTCTGGGGATCCTGTGTCTGTGGAGCCTGTGTCTGGGGAGCCTGTGTCTGGGAAGCCTGTGTCTGTGGAGCCTGTGTCTGTGGAGCCTGTGTCTGGGGATCCTGTGTCTGGGGATCCTGTGTCTGTGGAGCCTGTGTCTGGGGAGCCTGTGTCTGGGGAGCCTGTGTCTGTGGGGAGCCTGTGTCTCCCTAGGGGCCTGTGTCTGGGGATCCTGTGTCTGGGGAGCCTGTGTCTGTGGAGGCCTGGTCTGGGGGGCGCCTGTCTGTGGGGACCCTGTGTCTGGGGCGCGTGTGTCGGGGGCGCCTGTGTCTGGGGATCCTGTGTCTGGGGATCCTGTGTCTGGGGAGCCTGTGTCTGTGGGGCCTGTGTCTCTGGGATCCTGTGTCTGGGGATCCTGTGTCTGGGGGCCTGTGTCTGGGGGCCTGTGTCTGTGGAAGCCTGTGTCTGTGGGAGCCTGTGTCTGGGGAGCCTGTGTCTGGGGAGCCTGTGTCTGGGGAGCCTGTGTCTGGGGATCCTGTGTCTGTGGAGCCTGTGTCTGGGGAGCCTGTGTCTGTGGGTGCCTGTGTCTGGGGAGCCTGTGTCTGGGGAGCCTGTGTCTGGGGAGCCTGTGTCTGGGGAGCCTGTGTCTGGGGGGCCTGTGTCTGTGGAGCCTGTGTCTGGGGATCCTGTGTCTGGGGAGCCTGTGTCTGGGGAGCCTGTGTCTGGGGAGCCTGTGTCTGGGGATCCTGTGTCTGGGGAGCCTGTGTCTGTGGAGCCTGTGTCTGGGGAGCCTGTGTCTGGGGATCCTGTGTCTGTGGAGCCTGTGTCTGTGGGCCTGTGTCTGTGGGGCCTGTGTCTGGGGCCTGTGTCTGGGGGATCCTGTGTCTGGGGAGCCTGTGTCTGTGGAGCCTGTGTCTGGGGAGCCTGTGTCTGGGGCCTGTGTCTGTGGGAGCCTGGGGAGCCTGTGTCTGGGGAGCCTGTGTCTGGGGATCCTGTGTCTGGGGAGCCTGTGTCTGTGGAGCCGGTGTCTGGGGAGCCTGTGTCTGGGGAGCCTGTCTGGGGAGCCTGTGTCTGGGGAGAGCCTGTGTCTGAGGATAGGAATTGCTTTTTCCCCCACCTCAGGAGAAACGGAAGCCAGAGTACTTAGAGGGTCTCCCTGACAAGATGAAGCTCTACTCTGAGTTCCTGGGCAAGCGGCCATGGTTTGCAGGGAACAAGGTAAAGAGAGGAGGTGGGGAGGAGGAAGCTGCCATTTTTCCCAGGCATCAAATTCCACTGCACTCACCCTGGGCTTCCTGCAGATTACCTATGTGGATTTCCTTGTTTATGATGTCCTTGATAAGCACCGTATGTTTGAGCCCAAGTGCCTGGATGCCTTTCCAAACCTGATGGACTTCATGGCTCGATTTGAGGTGATGCCCTGACCCCTGTTTCCTCTTGGATGCCCTACTTCCCTTCCCCCTTTCCAGGATGATTTCCTAATCTTTAAGAGACTAATTATCATTTATTGAACATTGGTTTTCTGTGAGGACATGGGCTCAGAATCTTATATTAAGATCAAATTTGTCAGTACAAGATTCCTACAAGGTAGATAGAGTTATGGGTCTGTCACTTGTTCAAGGGCTCAACTCCCACCCTCTGGGCCTGTTCTGTGTAGACAGCACTGGAATGGTTCTTTCTCTTTGTGTTGAAATGAAAAGCTTTACTATGTTCAACCAGGGTTTCCTGTCCGGGACCCTTTTGAGGAGTAGAACGTGACAGCTGTGTGCAAGCCTCGAGCTGGCTTTAGTTATTAGGAAGGTGAGGGTTCGTGTGAAGTGTTACAACACAGTGAGTCTTTGTAGCTGGCCTGTAGAGCACTTTGCTTCTCACATCCCCACTGTGGGAGCTTAGGGCTGGAGACAGTACTTGGACTGAGTAGACCAGCACAGCCCTTGTTGGGGGCTTATCTTTTTGAGGGTAGGGGACTCTCTTGCCTCCGTCTCCTGTCTTCTAATGCTCCAGTGAGATGAAGTCATACATTCACTTCAAACCTTTCATGTGAGGCACGTTGTCAGGTCCCAGGGGACAGGCCCTGTACCCTCATCCTGGGCCTAAGTATAGCACACAGGGGTGATCGCACTAGCTTGTGAGGTGCAGTATCACCTGGGGCCAGAGATCCAAGTCTGAAACCTCACAGCTGCTCAATAAATGTTGTTATTTGAGCTGTTTACTTAGTGCTTTGTTTCTCAGCCTGGGATCTGTTTCCCTTCCCTACTTGCTAATAAGCGATGTGCTTCCTCAGCTAGTTCTCACTAGCTCTGCTTCCGGTTCAAGTGGAAGAGTTTTGGGGATTATGCAAGAGCTGGTATCACTGTGGGGAAAGGGGGAAGGGAGACCTGGAAGTTGCAGCCTGGGGCCGGGGGTTCTGACTTGGTGCATACAGTAGTCCTGGGCTTTAGAATTCCTCAGCAGTTACCTAGCCCGAGAACTGGATCTTGGTAAGAATTCAGGCAGGCTGCGTGAATTCAGCATGGTTCCTGTATTGAGGTGTGGTAATACTGGACTCAGGTAGCAGGTGGAGAAACAGACTTCTGCTCTCTAATAACAGATCAGAACCCTGCCCTGCCTCCCTCCATCCCAGATGCTTCGACCCAGGATCTGGGGTGGGATCTGGGCTCTGAAAACTCCTCTTTTCTTCCTGCCTGCTCCCTTCTCTGTGTGCAAATACAGGCAGGCGCTTCCCTGTGGAAAAAGAATAGCCTGTGCCGAAAGTGACAAGGCTGTGTGACTAGGAAGAAGTTGCTTAACCTCTCTGGTCTTCAGGTGTCCTCCTGATGAATGATCAGTTAGGACTTAGCTTGTAGGATCATTGAGTGTTTTTTTTTCTCCCAAACCTATGGTAGACTATCTAAAAGACACAAAGCCCCCACGATGGTGGTTTCTCCATCTGATGTTCTTCCTAAGGTGGGACACTTGGAACTTGAAGAGATTACTTGCCAGAGCTGAGGGGGACTGCTCTGCCCCAGGTCTTGGGCCCACATGGAGTTCATAGGGTTGAGCTGCTCAGCCCAGTGGTGCTACAAGCCAGCGGTTTGCTGCCTTCTCTCCACTCACAGGCCCTTGAGAAGATCTCTGCCTACATGAAGTCCAGCCGCTTCCTTTCAGGCCCTGTGTATTTGAAGACAGCGCTGTGGGGTAACAAGTAGAGCGCCGTAATACCAGGGCCAGGAGGAGATTTACCTCCATGCTTGCGGTCCACGGTCTGGGGCCCATCTGCGTCCCCGGGTATCTCTGTATCAGTCTTCCCACCTCTGTTCTCCTCTGAAAGGTGTTAGTGACTCCCCTTTCTACCCAGCCTCTCTGTAAGGGGAGGTTCTCAAACTCAGGTCTAGTTCCCTAATTGGTTCTTGATGTGTCAATAAAGAAGGCTAGGAGCCAATTGCTGGGCGGAAGTTATACGTGGGACTTCCGGGTCCCAAGAGAAAAAGGAGATTCAGGGAAAGATAGAGGGGCTTTTTCTGCTGTGCTTCCGAGTAAGAAGGTAACAGTCATGTAAGGTCTTCCGGCAGCTAGGGCCTGTGGCCTCTGCAACAGGCAGACAGCCAAGGATGCTGGCAGGGGCTGGCTGATACAAGTCACTAAGTTTAGGGCAGAGGGAGATGAAGATAATAAACTGGTAAGAGCACGCCTTTCCAGGCCGTTGTTATCTGAGCCCAGCAATTGTGCCTAGCAGGCAAATTCTAAAGTAATAAAGCTGTCTGTGTGTCTTTTATCTTTGAATTCCAGGGTCTCAGGAATGGGCTAGTAACACAACCACTCCGGAGCTAAGCTGGATGGAACAAAAGGGAGTCCGGAGGGGCCAGAGCGCTGGGTGTGGTCCCAGGCAAAAGGCATTAGCCTGTTTTTAAAACTACACACAACGCCTCTCCCCAAGCCAAGCCTCTGTTCACCCCAGTTCCCCATTCCTTCAGAGTCTCTTCCTCTCCTTTCTTGTCTTTGTCCTGGATCCAAGTAGCCCTCCGCTTTGCTGGGGTGATGAAGGGATGCACTTGACTCTGGTTCCCCAGCACTGCCAGAGAAACCAACCTTGTGTATGTGGGGGTACTCCTCTTCAGTGGGAGGCTGCCCTGCACTGCCAGAAAGACCAGCTCTCTAGTTTGCAAATCTTGGTCCCCAATATGAGACTGTCCAGCCGTATCTGATCCCCAATGAAGTCTGAACCACATTTGCTCTGTGTCTAGCTATCTGTGTCTCTCAGGACAAACCATGTTGACTTGCTTGGGTGGCCTTTGTTCTGTTGTCCACAGAAGGGCAGGGATGTGTGTGTGGGATCTTGATGGCCACACAGAGTATAAGATTGCTTACAATTCTTAATGTCCCTTGCCATTAATTCTGTGTTGCCCACCCTGGAATCCTAAGAGGAGGGTGCTGCTTCTGTGATGGGGTTCCTCACTCAGTCAGCAGTCACAGTGCCACCACAGCCATGGACAGAGGTTCTGGGCTGATGGGAGAGGCTCCATTAGGCCAAGTAGCTTTTGTTTCCTTCTCCCAGCTGCTTTCCCTAAACTAGACATCTCTCCTCCTATTCTCAGGATGTTTCCCCCAAAGTGGCCCCCACCATTTTCAGTTTGTGACTGGTGTATTTTACCTTACTCTGTCCTAAGCCAATCAAAGGGAAGATGCAGGTCTTGTTAGATTTTCCCTAATATGCAAAGCCTGAGAGAATACCTCAGATATGCCCAGATTTGTCTAGCCAGAAATTCCAAATGGAATGTTTCAAATGAAAAGAAAGACATGTTAAGGAGTGAGAATAAAATATTAGAAGATTGTGCTGGACAGTTTACGTCAACTTGACGCAATCGAGAGTCAGCCGAGAGGAGGGACCCTCAGTAGAGAAAATGCCTTCATCGAGCACGCCGTGAGGAGCAAGCCAGTCAGCAGCGCCCTCCACGGCCTCTGCATCAGCTCCTGCCTCCAGGTTCCTGCCCTGCTTCAGTTCCTGTCCTCACTGCTTTTGACGATGTTGTATGGAACTGTGAGTGAAATAAACCCTCTCCTCCCCAACTTGCTCATAGTTGTGGTGTTTCATGACAGCAGTAGTAACCCTGACTAAGACAAAAGTTAACAAAACCAAAAACACCTCACAGATAAAAACTGCATGAGGACTAGAGATGGCTCGATGGTTAAGCACACCTGCTGATCTTACACAGCACCAGGGTTCAGTCTCCAGCATCCACATGGCTGCTCACAACAGCCTATAACTCAAGTTTTAGAAGATCTAATTACCTCGTCTGAATTCTGTGGGCACCACGCAAGCATATGATACACATATGCACCCATGTAGATAAAATAAAAATAACCCTTAACAACAATAACAAAATTTAAAAAGAATAGCTAACATGATAAACCTGGTGTGAAAATCATATCTTTGATATGAAATGTAAAAAGCAAAACAATAATTACATTAACCCATATGCTAGAAATATAAAAAAGATGCAAAACAAGGCGTCAAAAATTCAAACAGGGATGAATGGAGGGAAAGGTCTAACTTTTAAATGTTCTCTGTTTTCTCTTCTTGTCTGTATGGTCGTACTAAGTTGATATCATTTCAGATCGGCTATACTTGTTTTAAAGGTGGGTTTGTAAGGCTGTGGTAGTGACAGGCAAAGACCTACACTAGACAGACTCAAAAGAATAAGCAAAGAATCAAAGCACACCACTAAGGGATCTCCCTCTCCCTCTCTCTCTCTCTCTCTCTCTCTCACTCTCTCTCTCTCTCTCTCTCTCTCACACACACACACACACACACACACACACACACACACACACACACACAGAGAGAGAGAGAGAGAGAGAGAGAGAGAGGAGAGAATGACAAGGAGACAGAGAAAGACAGAAGTTAGAACTACAATGAAAATAGAGATCAAGTTATAAAATCATTGTGGTAAGACTTTATTTGTGTGTGTGTTATGTTTGTATGCATTTATGTGTGTATGTGTGTATGTATATGTATGTTATGTGTGCACACACTTGTGTTCTGTATGTGTGTGTATGTGCATGTTATATGTGCATGCATTTGTATGTGTGCATGCACTTGTGTTCTTTATGTGTATGTACATGTGTGTTATGTGTGCATGCATTTGTGTGTGTGCATGCACTTGTGTCCTTTGTGTGTGTATATGTGTGTTATATGTGTATGTGTGTGTGTATGTGTGTGTGTGTGTGTGTGTGTGTGTGCGCGCGCGCCCATACACACACAAGTCAAGTCTAGAGGAGAACTATCTCTCTCCACTTCATTTCCTCAGGACAGGGTCCCTCACTGAACCTGAAGCTCACAGCTCCACCCAGGCTGGCTGGCCAGCGAGCTCCAGGGGCCTGCCTATCTTTATTCCTCATCCCTGGGATGACAGGCCCATGGATCCATGCCTGGCTTTTATCCTGATGCCAGAGATTAGGACTCAGGTCTTCATGTTTGCACAGAAAGCATTGTTACCCATGAAACATCTTCTCAGGTCTTTATGTATAATTATCTTAACTGTGTGAACAAAATTCTCCTGGTAAAAGACAGTGTGACTAGAGCTGGGGAGATGGTTCAGTCAGTAAACTGTTTGGCTTACAAACATGTGGGCCTGTCCTGTAGGGAAAACAACCTGGGGGAGGTTAACTAAAACTAAGTATATGTAAATAAAAAAGGCTTATGAAGGGGAAACAAAATAGACATCAGAGGTGGATGGAGGGAAGGAACTGGGTAGAAGAGGATGGGGAGGAGAACGGGTGGCAGATCAGGAGTAGGAGGGGGAGAAAGAATGGAAATCTGTGGCAGGCACCTGGGACTAGGGTGGGTGGCATGGGGAGGCCTCAGGGAGTCTATGGGGGTGACTCTAGCTGAGACTCCTAGCAGTGGGGAATATGGAGTCTGAAGTGTCCACCTCCTGTAGCCAGGCAGGACTCCCGGGAAGGGATAAGGACACCAACCCACGCACAGAACCTTTGACCCAAAATGTGTCCTGACTAAAATATGTGCAGGGACAACTGGAGCAGAGATGGCCAACCAATGGCTGGCCCGACTTGAGACTCATCCCATAGGTAAGTACTGACACAATTAATGATACTCTTTTATGTTTGCTGACAGAAGCCTAGCATAACTGTCCTCTGAGAGCTCCATTCAGCAGAGGATGGAAACACATGCAGAAACTGATAGCCAAACATTAGACAGAGCCTGGGGAATCTTGTGGAAGAGTTGGGGGAAGAATTGAGGGACCTGAAGGGGACAGGGATGCCACAACAAGACCAACAGAGTCAACTAACCTGGTCCTTTGGGGTTTTCAGAGACTGAAGCACCAACCAAAGAGTGAGCATGGACTGGATATATGGGAACATATGGTGGGGGGGAATTTGAAGAAGGGCAGCAAGGAGTGGATATGATCAAGAAATGTTGAATACATGCATGAATTTTTCAAAGAATAGTTCTTTAAAAACCAGAATAATGGTATGTGCATATATTCCCAGAGCTAGGGGGTGGGGGTGAAGACAAACGGAGTTAGAGGGTTTGCTGGCTTGCCTGGCTGATGACTTGTGAGCTCCAGGCTTGTGAGAGACCCTGTGTTAACAAAAGAAGACAAAGCAAAAACCTAAACCAAAAACAGTAGGTGACTCTTGATGAGATTGTCCTCTGGCCTACACACACACACACACACACACACACACACACACACACACACACACACACACACACACATACACACACACATGCACACACAGACAGAGAGACACAGAGACACAGAGACACAGACATAGGCACACACACCAAAATTTTAGCATATGGTGCTTATAAGAAACTCATTTTACTTCTATGAAAATACCTAGACCAAAATGAGGAAATAGAATAAGGTGCTGTAAATGTAATCCAGAAGAAAGACTTGTATCAGATAAGACAGACAAAAGACTATGAAAATATCTATGTTTAAAAAGTCAGAATGGGGGGTTGGGGATTTAGCTCAGTGGTAGAGCGCTTGCCTAGGAAGCGCAAGGCCCTGGGTTCGGTCCCCAGCTCCAAAAAAAAAAGAACCAAAAAAAAAAATCAGAATGGTCATTATAGAATACTAAAGGAGTCAGTTAAGCAAAATGTAATAATTCCCCCCCTCTAGTATCTACAAATCTGTCTGTCTGTCTGTCTATCTATCTATCAATCATCTATCATCTATAAATCTATCTATCATCTATAAATCTATCTACACATACCTATTTTTGAGCACCCAAATACAAAACAAGCATAAATAGGCCTAAAGATAAGGATAGATTTAATACAATAATAGAAACTATAATTTGAGAACTTTAATATATTCCTTTTGGAAACAGACGGATGATCCAAACAGAAAATCAACAGAAAACGAGAAGAGTTAAATTTCACTCCAATCCAAATGGACCTACCAGGTATTACAGAGCATGATCTTTTCAGTGGCACATGGAATGCTTTCCATGGTAGATCACATGACAGTCTGTAAAGCTGCTCTCAATGGACTTTAAAAATTGGAGTTTTATGAAGGATCTTTTTTGGCTAAAACACAACGAAAATAGAACTTTGCTGTAGGAAAAAAACTCTGGCAAGGGTACAACAAATACATGAAAAGTAGGTCAAGGAAGAGACCAAGAAATCAAAATATTTATTGAAGATACAATATACCAAATTCTGCAGGCTACAATAAAAGTAGTACCAAGAAAGGAGAAGTTGTATAGCAGTCAATGTCTACAACAAAGCACGAATTTATAACTTATCCCTCCAGCTCTCAGAGCTAGAAGAACAAGACACTCAATGCCCAAATTCATAGGAGGAGAGAAATGATAAAGAGTAGAAATAAATGGATCTGAGATTAAAGGACTATGAAACAAGGGCAAAACAAAGAGCTGGTTATTCAATAAATACAGTGGACAAACTCTTAGTTACAGTTAACTAAGAAAAAGAGAGAAGGGGCTGGAGAGATGGCTCAGCAGTTAGGAGCACTGGCTGTTCCTTCAGAGGACCCAAGTTCAATTCTCAGCACCTACATATTGGCTTAAAACCACCTGTAACCCTAATCTTGGAGGGTAAATCCAAGAGCACCAGGCACGCATGGGATACACAGTTACACATGCAGACACAACACATAAAAATAAATATATTGCTTAAAAAATGAAAGGAAAAGATAGAAGACTTACACTAATGACACCAGAGATGGCAAGGGAGACATTGAACTTGACAGAAGTACCCAGGCTGATCTGACATTTTTATGAGCAAGTATACAACAAAGTTTTTGATAACATACGATAAATCAGTAAATACCTTGACATATATCTTACCAAATATAAAACTCAAATATAGAAAATTTCAGCAGAGCAGTAATGAGTAACATCATTGAACCATCAATTAGAGGTCTCTTGGTCAGGGCTGGAAGGGTGGATCAGGAGAGCACTGGCTGCTCTTCCAGAGGTTCCAGGTTTGGTTCTCAGCACACTCCCTGAACTCACAACTACTAACTGCTGGGGTCCAGAGGGGGATGGATGCCTGACAGCCTGTTGCTCTTCACGAGACAGGATTTCTCCGAACCTGAAACCTACCAACTTGTCTAGACTGGCTGGCCAGCAAGCTCCAGGGATTCACTTGTCTCTATGCCCCACAGTGCCTTGCTGTGAGGTGCTTTTACACGGGCCCAGGGGCCTTGAACCCAAGTCCTTACACTTGCATGCAATTGCTTTACCAGCCGATCCACAGATTCCTATTATTTACACTTCTAAACAGAACAGGCTTTTCTCAACCCAGTCAGGTTAGGAGGTGGCTCCAGTCTCCCCAAAAGCACAAGTCTGCCCGAGAGGCCTTAGGCTCTGTAAAAACTACCTGCACTCCCATAGTTCTCCTCTCGCCTGAAACAGGATTTATCAGGGAAGCAGGAAGGATTTTAATTTCCCTTTAAAAAGAAAAGTGGCGGCACACACCCGCAATCTGAGCACTGAGAAGCGCGAGGCAGCGGGGTCATTGTGAATCTGAGGTGACCTTGGCTATGTATGAGGCCTTGTCTGGAACAACAGCAGCAACGACAAAGGAATAGTTGTTAATATAATTGAAACATCACACCTTAATAAAATATAGATACCTTACAATTCTAGTTCGCTTCAAACTTGTAACAATATGAACGTTACCCTGACTGTTCTATTCCTATTTTATTGAAAACACCTCGTTCTAATATAGCAGGTCTGTATTACCTGTGTTAGACAAGTCTAACACAGCAGCATACATTTAATTAAGAGTCAAATACACGCACATCCTCCTAATCCTTTCTTCTGGATTTCAGTCCTACATACAAGTCACCTATAATTATTTCCATTGAAAACCACGTAAGTACATTATAAACCCACCCCTGGTCATTTTCAAAAGCATTTCATTCCATTTCTTCTAAGCAGGGAGTGGGCTGGCCACGGTATCAAATAGCCTATTCTCTGGCCCCAGCTCTCATCTGTCCTCCTGGATCTCCCTGAAGCTGCGCTGACCCAACACTGAACATTTCTATCTGAGTTACCTCCATTTGTTTTAGGAACACGGTGTTCTGTCTCCAAGCAGAGCAGAGAGCTTTGCAGAGCAGGAGTGGGAGGCCTGTGTGGGAACGGGATACGTGTGGAGTTTCTATTGTGTTTAATGGGCCGAAGTGGTGTTGAGTCTGCATTTAGGATTGAGAGGTTTGTGGAGGTTTCTCACTGGGAAGTGATGGCTTCCACAAGCTTCAGCAGAAGTCAGGTCTAGGTTTGGAGGAGAAGGTGAGTAGGGGAATGGGGCAATGGGGTGGGGAGCTGCAGAGAAAACAAAGGGCAACCGAATAGGTCAGAAGCATGAAAAAGCAGAAGAAAACATGGCGCTACATGGAATTAGATGGTAAGTCGGTATAATACTTATAATATCAATTGCCAAGGATTCTAGAAAACTAACTCACCACTCAGAACAAGTCAGGGGAGCAGTTCGCTCATTACAATAGACCTGTACATAGGAGGCTACCACTGGTGGGGACTGGAAGAATCAGGATGGGAACCTAGGCTGTGCACATCTAGAGTCCAACCTGAGCTATTCCACAAGGAATTCAGTAAGGTCAAAGCCAGCATTCCAGGGTTGGTGGGGAGGACACAGGTGAAAAGCTACAGCTGGGAGAGGAGCAGAGGTCATTATCAAGGCTAGCTGGGGACCTCAGAAGCCACTAGAGAGGTCAGCAGCAAAGTGATTGGCACATTTCAACTCCTTCCTCCTCCCCTTCACCATCCAGCTTCAGCATTTTTTTTACCAGCACAGTCATTTAAAGGCTCTGTCCTGCACTGGAGGACATAGGAATGAATGTGTAATTTCTATAGAGGCCAGGTGTTCTCATAAGCCCCTCTTAAGCTGGCTTTCCAGGCAGATTTAAGCCTAGGGTATCAGTGTCCCTGCTCCGCCCACCGCATCAGGAAACAACCTCCACCGTGTATTGTCTTTTAATCATGTAAGCTATTTTCCCTGTGATTGGGAAATGCTTTAAGCCTGTACTCGAGCTACAACAACAAAACCAACCAGCTTCCTAACACTTTCGGGGAACTGCTCCACTAAATGGGATGCATGGAGAACAAGGCCTTTTTACCTACTGAGGTGACTTGAATAAACACGTCACTAATTTATCAGTATTTTCGTCCCTCTGTCCTTATGAGATGATAGGCTATCTTCACCAGAATCGACCAAAGGTGGCCATTGTAACAGAATTATTTTCTTGGGCCACATTAGAATTAAGAGTTCAAGACTGACTGGGGACTGGTGAGCCACCTCTCTCCTTCATTGTCCTGCATTACACTTTTGGGTCATACAATTGGCCATCAATGTGATGCCAAGAAAAAAAAAATAGAAGATCCTAGCACTTGGGAGCCAGAGGCAGGGGGATCTCTGTGAGTTTGAGGCCAGTCTGGTCTACAGAGTATGATCCAGGACAGTCAGGACAAAAATCCCCCCAAAACCAAACCAAAACCGAAGCAAACAAAAACAAAAAAGCCAAAACCAAACCAAAGCAAACCAAAAACCCCACAGAAATAGACTGTGCTCTTCAAGTGTTTACCTGACGGCTGCTTGCTGTGTTGTATGCTATTTCATGTCACCTGCCTTAGAACTGCTACTCAGAAGCTGCACGACTAATTTCCTATTTCCTTGCCTCTGTCCTGGGGTGAGCAGACGCTGAGATGGCTTCCATACATCCAGCTTAGGGCCCTTGTGTAATCCCCTCCCCTGCAATGGCTGATTTACCTTCAGTGGTGTCTCGGTTTTCTGCCCTTGGGACAAATACCTGGGATAAATCAACTTGAAATGTAGAAGGGTTAATTTGCCTCACAATTTCAGAGATGGAAATCTCTGGTCCCTTGGCCCTGTTGCTTTGGGTCTGTAGTGGCCCCGGTACCTGATGATAGGATCGGGTGGCTGGGGAGGCCCTTTAACCTTGTGGCATCCTGGAAATTGGGGTGGGAGGAGGGAGGGAGACAGAGAGACAGAGGAAGGAGCCAAAGCCCCATGTTCCTCCAAGGGCCCTTTCTCCTAAAGGTTCTACAATCTCCCCAAAACACCATCAGCTGGAGGAATCTTTAGCATATTGGCCATTGGAGGGCATTCGATGTCCACACCTTAACAGTTAGGACAGAGACATGGGATGTAAGTGCCATGGCTGTGTTACATAAAATTACATCTCTCTCTCCCCCAGGAGACTCATTTACAAGGAAGAGGAAGGTGGCAGCTTCTGGCTGTTACCCATCAAGAAGCTGAGATCTCTGTTCAGCAAAATAGCAGAAATTGAATTGTACCAACGATCACAAGCTTGGTCGCAGAACCTCATCCAACTGGGCCTTGAGAGGGGATCTTGACCCTCGCTGTACATTGACTACAGCCTTCAGATGAATCCATGTTGGTTCATATAGCTCATTCTGTGTGTGCACCCAACTGCACACTGTCTGTCCACCTGTACACGTGTGTACGTGTTCACATACACATGGAAACTGGAGGACAATCTCAGGTGTCATTCCTCAGGATGCCTCCCTCCCACATCCTCCAGTTTGGACAGGGTATCTTACTGGCCAGGGACCATTGGCTAGACGTTGGGCAGTACACCTCCAGGAACCTGCTTGTCTCTGCCTCTCTAATGCTGGCACTGAGTGTGTGTCCCCACAGTCACCAGGCATCCGTGTCATTCCATGCCTTTCCTGCCATCTGATAGTCCCTAGCTTTCATATGGCATCTACTTGCTCCTTATCTGACACCACCACAATTTGCCTTCTTGGGTATACAGGTTTTTAGTGAGCTCACGTGAAAGAGTAGTTGGGCCACGGGATAGGATTTGCATTTTAGGACTGAGATCATTTCCTCAGGGACCTGGATCAGTCTTCCAAGTTCACCAGCACTGTCTGTGTACATTGCTAGTGTGAGGTATAGGGCTCTCCAATTTTTAATCAGTAACCAACTGCTCCAACTCTCACAAGCCTGCCAGTTTGAAATCTTTATCACATTACGCTCTCTGCCCTGCTCAACAGGGGCCGCTTGTGAGCTCCAGTTCTGTTGCCGTCTCTCAGCACCACGCAGCTTTGACTTTCCTCATGGCTTCGCAGGGGCGCCATGTCTGTTTAAAAGCACCTGCCACCCAAACTGGGCGACACCTTTCCTCCCGGTGCCCACTTGGGCTCGGGGAGGAGTTCTAGCCCTGGAACTCAGCCGAGGAGTAAAGAATGTCAGCATAGTTATGCATGGACTCACATCTCCATTTTCAACATCTCCTCGCCGCTTCTTTGGCTTTTACACCAAGAAATCCATCTAGACACCAGATAATTTAACTGCTGTTTATTGGAAGGAGCAGAGGAGACAGAGTGCGGGCCCCTCCAGATCGGATGGGACAAGGCTGGCAGGAAGCTTACAGAGGGTGGGTCCCTTGAGGGAAAGATGGCTCAGCAGCATCGAGCTCCAGTTCAGCATATGCTCTTGTTACCCCACTTGGCCATCTTGTTGTTGATTGGCATCTTGAAGCAGCGGTCAGACTGCAGGAACGCAGCAATCTTCTCCAAAGCCTGAAGGAAAAGCATTCCAGGTCTCGTTAGGACTCTGGCCCAGCCCTGCAGACCCACAACAAACATGCTGCCTGCCTCCACCTACTTCTGCCAGTGCTTTCACAGTGTAAAGGCCACGATCATCCCGAGACTTAAAGCCCAGAGGTGTCTCACCATTTAGACAGAAGCTGGTATCGGGCAAGTACAGTGAGGTCCACGGGCTATGGGGGAGCCTGTGTAAAGTTCTTTGAGAACGGGATAGTGAAAATCACCTCAAAACGGCACATGAAAGCCTTCAGATTTGGGAACTCATCCAGGCACTTGGGCTCAAACATACGATTCTGGTCCAAGACGTCATAAGTGAGAAAATCCACGAAGGTCAGCTAGAACGAGGATAAGAAGTGTCAGGCCTGGGGAGCTCACCAATACCTGCAGACACACACAGACAAACAGACGGGCAGGCGGGCGGGCGGGCAGGCGGGCAGGCAGGCAGGCAGGCAGGCAGCCAGGCAGCCAGGCAGCCAGGCAGCCTCTCCCTGTGCCTTCTTCCTACCTTTTCTCCTGCAAACCATGTGAATTTCCCCAGGAACAACGAGAACTGTTTCAGCTGTGCAGGCAGTTGTTCCAAATACTGAGGCTTCAGGTTATCCTAGGAGGGAAAAAGAGCAATACTATTGTTGGGTGAACACAATGGTTCCCTGGGGGTGACCAGAGTCTGATCCCCAGGTCCCACATTAATGCTGTCTTTGGGCCTCTACACACACTGCCCTGCCCCACCCCCCAGAATTGCTAATAGCTGTAGTCAGGGCCTGGACCAGTGATGGACCCACCACACCTTTCTCTGGGCATCTTCTTTCTGCCTTTACTTGGAGGAGGCAGGATGGAGAGCTGGGCTTTGGAAAGGAGGAGGAGCTAACGCCAGACTTACAGGACAAACCCAAACCCAACACTACAGAGTCCGTTTCTAATCCTTACAGTTTGGGTTGATAGAAAGATGGCAACCGTAGAAGGGAGCAGAAGAATCCTTAGCACTGTGGCCTGAAGCCCAACATGGGTGGTTCCAGATGAGGAAACGTACGTGGTTAGAATTGTAGCAGAGCCGAACCAGCTGCATGCGGAAGTCCATTATCTGGTTCTCCATGATGTCCACTCGTATCTTTTCTTCTTCGGTGTCACCACCTGTAGCCAGATGGCAATAAATCAGCCTCGGATTACCAACCTCCAGGTGGGCAAGCTGCTTCCTCTCTCATCCACCTTTAGCCCACTCACACATGTTGTGCTTGCGTGCGATGTACCGCAAGATGGCGTTACTCTGGGTGATCTTGTTCTTCCCGTCCATAAGGTAGGGCAGCTAGAAGGGGAAAGTTAATGTGAACCTAGACCTCCAGGTCCTCCACTCGCCTGGAAAAGAGAAGACTTGCAAGGTGTGAACATGAGAGAGGAGAAGCTGGGAGAAGTAACAAAATAAATAGAAAGTAGCACTTGGTCCTCACCTGATCCTAGACAAGAGTGCTTAATCCTGTGTGGCACGGTGAATGCAAGTGTGGCATATAGACTTTTCTCAGAATACTTTAAAAAGCAAAATGTAACTATTTCATACCTTCAAGCAAAACTGTAAGAGTAGTGTGCTTATGGACACATTTAAGAACAGGTCTTTTAACAACCAAAACCCTTAAGGGCACATTTAGGATACTATGAAAATACTATCAGTGATAAGGTCAGAGACCTGGCTAGCAACTAATGTCTCTTCTAGCATGTCTTTGAGAGGAGAATGTGTTTCTTAGTCCTTAGTAGGAAATAAAATGTTATTCTCACTTCTGCTCAATGACCCTTGAATTCTATCCATTCTATAAGCATGAAGAGCCTCTATTCTAGATTCTCCCAAACTAGAGATGAAGTAAAAACAGATACACTCAAAGGCCTTCCCTTCTGCCCACTCCTCCAAGGCTACCTACGTTAGGAAAATCCAGATCTAGCTTGAATTTCACGTCCAGCCATTGGCTTCTATCATAGTCAGGAGCTGTAAGAGAGAAGTGGGACCCAAGCCCCTTACCAACCTAGCTGAGAAACGTCTTAGACCTGATATCTCAAGTTCCCAATCCCCAAAAGCTAACCCCTGAGTTTCTGCAAAGGCGGCTTACTAAGAGGGGCTTGGACAGCCAGCGAGAATTATGGGTCTCTTTTGGCAAAGTTCCCAGCTGACTGGAGCAGGGGTCCCACACAATCTCTGTGTGGTGCAACCCTCTGGGTAAAAGACCACTGGAGAGCCATCATGGGCCACTGGCACCCATGACATTCATTACCTTCCCCACACGTGTACTGTTTCTCTTCATAGCTGGTATCAGTAAACTCCAGGAGCATACGGATGGCATGAGCCAGCTAAAGGCGGAGGATGGAGAAAGACCCCAGTCAGAGCGCCTGCGCAGTGCCCACTTGCTTTTAACCCCCGTCCATCAACGTCCCCAACCCAACGCCGCCAAGCCCCTGCATCCTGTCGAGGGAAATTGTCGTTAAGCAGCCCTTTAGCTCACACCCGGGTACGTCCAGTCCCCTCCTCTACCCACGGGCCTGGGGACCCCATAGGCCGGCCGGAGGTCGGCCCGCCTGTCCCTGATCCCGCCCACCCGCCTGCATCTCTCTGTTCCAGAGTCTGGGCTTGCGAGGGCCCACTCACCCCGCGGATATCCCAGTAACCCAGAACCATAGACTTGGAGCAGGACATTTTGGGAGATCTTAGCCCCTTCTGGGATACGCGATGGACTGTGGGCGGCTAACTTTATACTGGACGCTGTGGGCGGGGTCAACGCGACTGAACTGCCTCCTCCTTTCTCGCTCTGTGCTCCACCCGCCCTCCGCGTGGTCACTTGGCCTTGCGCAGGCGCAGATGCTGTGACTCCTGAAACTCTGGTGCGAACTTCTCTCAGGGCTGTTGATGCATTCATTCTTCGGCAGTGGGTTACCTGGGGAGCGTGAGTCACTTCGCACAACGAGCTGGCATTGCGGGTTTCTGACCACAAGGGAACCGCTGACTTTGGCTCCCTTGGTAGGACATGGGAAGGGCTGAGAAGGAATGCATGATGAAATAACAACAAAACCCAATAAATCACTTAGACACATAAAACTGTGAGGTAGGAAACGATTCAGGTAGAGGCAATACCTAGAGTACTTTGTGGGTAGAAACATTTTCTATGCAAGATACAAATGGCTCTGTGGAGACTGAGGGAGGCCAGGGACACTGAATAGGGCCACTGTGATAAAGGATAGGTCATGCCCACTGGAAATGCCTCAAAGGACACTCCAGGAAAGAGGAAGGTAGAGCAAACACTGAAAGTGAGAAATAGATATGCAAGGCAAACAGCAGATGCCGTCGCATTAGGCTGGTTTATAAGACTGTAGGAGAAAGAGGTAGAATGTTAAGCGTTTGGGGACAAGTTGCAAAAGGTCTTGGACAGCCAGACAGAGGCTTTGAGTGTTTCTCTCTGCTCTGTGGGGAGTGTATATGATCTAGATCATAATGCCCACTAGAAATATAATAGAAGACAGACATGTGATTATTTTTAAATGTTTTGCTTCTAGTTTTTTAAGAAAGGAGGTGGTGAATCCATAGTATACATTATTTAGCTCAATATATACTTTCAGAATGTAATGTGAAAATGATTGAGGTGTGCTCTATTTTGTGTTTTAGTACCTTACCCTTAAATCACACCTCTACTAAGGGTATTCTCATTCTTACGCTCAGGATACGCACACGCTTACTTTGTGAACTGTATGGATCTGGACGCTTTGCTGGAATGAGTAACACAGCCAGAATCCTCTTCAGGAGGCTGCTCTGGCTTCTTTGTGTAGAGTTGGCCGGAGGAAGTCCTGCTCTACTGTCCCTTGGTGCTTATTAGCACATCTATTATGGGTAGGTGCTGTTTTAGGTGCTGGGGAGCTGAAACTGGAAACAGCAGACAATAGTCCCTGCCCTGGAGGAGTGTGCACACTAATGGGGAGAGGCAGAAACAAACGAATATCAAGTGTACAGTAAGTCTGAGAATGTTAAGCATATTGCAGAGTAAAACAGCGAAGAAGGGTGCAGGGAGTGGAGGCTCCTGTGGGAAGATTGTGTGTATAGTGGTCCTAGTGAGATGTTCACTCTCCAGTGAATAGTTCCAGGAAGCAATCTATTGTACTGGTGCAGAAGACCGGGAACTCCGGCAGAGAAATGTCAGCATACAGGAAGGCGGCACTTTACAAGCAGCCGGGGAGTAAAGGCCACAGACAAGAGACAAGGTGTGTGGGCTGCTGTGGTAGACACTTAGAAGCAGGGGGATGACGAAGAACCATTGAAGGAGTCTGAATGAGTGACTGGTGTGGTGGAGGGGAACCAGGTGTCCTGGAGACCAATGGAAGACTCTGGGAGGACCATGTAAACGACCACATCAAATGTGGCTGACAGGTCACGTATAATGAAGTCTGAGAATGAGCAGTTGGATTTAGCAACATAGGTGTTATAGTTCCTGTGAAATAGTATGAGCTTTGGGGATGCTCCCACAGTGTGAGGAAGAAGCAAGCTTCTGTGCTCACTCAGAGTTCAGGAGACTGAAAAGTGAGCAGACCCTTGAAACCACTGCCAGCGCCGGGCAGGGGGAGGCTGTGTGAGCTGTGGTGGAGGAGTCAGGTTGGGGGAGCCCAGAGTTGCTCTGCTCTCTCAACCCAGCACAGTTCTCTGGACTCCCCAAGTCTGGTGTGGGAAATTAGGGCTTCCCCATTAGTTTAGCCAAATCAAACTTCAAACTTTGTAAAAGGACAATTTGCTAAAATAAAGAAGAAATGGTACAGAAACGCGTGACTCTATAACGTCTTAAATTTATTCCTCCTAAGAAACCAAACGCCAGTGACAAATTACCTTGAGGCATGAGTCTAAAACTTACAGAGCATACCAGCATGCCAGGGAATGCTTGTTTGATAGTATATCCCAATTTAGACTAAATAACTTTGTGACTAGGTTCTGCCCATCTTATAGACAGAGGAATTGAAGCTTGGAGAAGATTGATGGACCACTCAATTTCCCTGGGTGGTCCAGGATTCAGACAGGATGGCCTAGTGCTACTTGAGTTTTGCTGGCTCCACTGTCCTTGGCTAGCCTTAGAGCCTCTTACCTTGCCACAGTCTTTTCTACGAAGTTAGGGGGGGGGACATTGAGGGACAGCATGTTTTCTTTTCTTTCTTTCTGTTTTCTTTTTTAAAGATTTATTTATTTATTATATATAAGTACACCGTAGCTGTCTTCAGACACACCAGAAGAGGGCATCAGATCTCATCACAGATGGTTGTGAGCCACCATGTGGTTGCTGGGATTTGAACTCAGGACCTCTGGAAGAGCAGCCAGTGCTCTTAACCCCTGAGCCATGTCTCCAGCTCACGTTTTTGTTTTCTAATCCTGTAGATTTTCCCTGGTTTTATCTCTAAGATGGACGAAGGCCAATGGATTCGTGGTTCCTTCCATTCTAAGATCTTAACTCTTCTGGCTTGCTAGCTTGCCCCTTCCCCCCTCCCCTCCCCCTCCCTCTGCCCCCCTCTCTCTCGGTAAAGGTTTTGCTTTCATACTCTATTTACTGACTACAAGAGAGGATTTTGTGAGGCCAGGAAGTTGAGAGTGGATGATAGAGTCCATCTGAAAATAAGGTACTTGGTTCTGGGTGATGTTATGATCTTGAATAAATTCAGCCATAAGAAACTTCCTGGACAATCTTAACCTATTGGGGTTCTTGAATCCATGAGAACACCAAACCTTAACTGTAGAATCTCTCTTTTTTATAAGATTTATTTATTTTATTTATATGAGTACACTGTAGCTGTCTTCAGACACACCGAAGGAGGGCATTAAATCCCATTACAGATGGTTGTGAGCCACCATGTGGTTGCTGGGAATTGAACTCAGGACCTCTGGAAGAGCAGTCAGGGCTCTTAACCACTGAGCCATCTCTCCAGCCCTGACTGTAGAATCTCTTAATTGAAGCATAGCTTCTCTTCCATGGAGACAAGTTCATTCCATGAGTTTTGAGCCTGAAGTAAACTACATATACCGAAAGACAGTACGAGCCACTGACAGCCCTAACCCTTCACTTAACCTAGGACAGAGATCCGGGGAGTGAATCAACTTGCCTGAGTTCACACAGTGGACCCGAGGACTTTCACCTTCCAGAGCAATGTTCCTATGTACTGCCACTGAAGTGACAGGTGAGAGGAAGCTCAAGGTTGACTCACCTAGCAATCACTGCTCGAAAGACAAGGCTCACAAGGAGAGCACATGGTACCTCCCTTATGGCATCACCAGCCAGAGTGAGCAAAGCCTGCATCTGTCAGCAGAGTATTGTGTCAGTGACATGCTGTGCCTACAGTTGGACTAGGAACTTTGGATTAGGCTGGGAGCAGTGCTCATAGGATAGTGATGGTGCATGTAGCCTCGTTTTGGAGTTTATTTAGAGAGGAGAAAGAATGTCCCCTAGTCCCCGAAGGCTGATCCTCAGCTGTAGGTTGCAGTGAGTTCTCTTAGTCCAATTGTAGTTTAGCTTAGTTCGGTTGGGTTAGGTGTGGTTCGGTTCCGTTCCGTTCCGTTCCGTTCATGTAGTTGTAAAGTTGCTGCTCTTCCGTGCTCAGTACCCCAGCTCCCTGCTGTCTCTTGCTTTGGGTCCCAGTCAGGCCCAGAATAAATGGTAAGGGGAGGGTCATATAACAAGCTTCATGATGCTCTTTATTGGAAGGATTGGGACTAAAGAGATTAGGAATAAGACTAGGAATAAGTACACCAAGCTTAGGGTAAAATAAATAGTAACCGGACAGGGGCTCCAACCCAATGAGGGTACCATTTGCCTCAGTGTCTGTTCATCTTGCTGTGTGATCTGGGATATGTCGTTTGCCACTAGCAGAAAGAGGGCTTCCAAGGGCTCTGACTGGGTACCAAATACTCCATCTTGCATGTGAGAGGTCCTTGGTTTTAGAGGTATTTGAGCTGGTCTCTAATGAGTCATCTAAAGGACGAAAATAATTCAGATGGGGCTGGTTACTAGTGAGGGATCCCACCAATATGATTTAGAGCTTCAAGACTCACCCAAATGATGAAGCTAAGCCCCCAGAGGAATACCCCATACCTAGTGATCCCAGCTTTCCCTTTCTCACCCCAGCAGGATTAAAAACCTCTCAAAAGGAGTCAGGATCCCAGGGCTTTCTCACCCCCAGCATCCTTCTGACAGCCTCCAGCCGGGCCTGGATTCGTGGAGCCTCCTGTGGACACAGCATCTGCAGCTCCCCAAGTCTCATGTGAAGTAGCTGGCTTCCCACTAGGGACCCGAGTGTCCTTACAGTGCTGTAAATAACAATGGTGGAACCCATCAGAGGGAGGGTGGGGAGATACTGGGTCTTAGTATTTGTGTAGAGAGGGAAAGTTGGGGTTACAGGAATTAGGTATCGTATCCGCAGGTACAGGAACAAGCCTATTGGTTTGGTCTCAGTGAACCACAGAACTCCTAGGTTTGAGGGCAGAAGTGCTTTAGAAGAGAATGTTCTGGAAGGAAAGGATGGCTAAGGTGGCTGCCCAGGTCCAGAATTCGCTACCCTTGACTCTTTCTCTTTCGCCACATATGGTCTCCCCACAGGGTGCCCTACCCTAGGCTCAGATAAGCAGCTTTTGTTCAACAAAGAAAGCCCAAGATGGAATCATCATGTACAATGGAAGCTAGGTTGCATGTTCTAAGTCTCTGAGGGGGAAGGGATCTGTGGTTCTCACCTGAGCCCCTTATAGGGCTCTCCCCTCATCCCCCAAGGGACTGGGCACTCACACAGTGGAGAAGTTCTCTGCTTGTAGCCAGGCTGTGACCTCCTCAGGCTTTGAGCTAAGACGAAGCATTGGAGCCTAAATCAAGGCATAGTAGAAGTCAGAGGTCATAGTAGAAGTCAGAGATTATCCCGTCTTACAAACATGCATGGCCTCCGATATTGGTCCCTTCTGCTGAGATCCCAGCAAGCCCCTTATCTTACCTCTGGTTTTCTAGTTTGGCAGGGACCCTGACTTAACCTCTGTTCAGACCTAACAGTGAACTTGGCACCAAGGAAGCATGCAATGATATTGATTAAACTGAACTGAAGTCATCTCTGTTTTTCACCTAAGCCTCCCTACTACCACCTCTGACTTAGGACTCAGGGCTTCTGGGTATCCCAGCCTGGGCAGTACCCTAAAGGATGACTGTCGGTGGCCTCTAGGGGCTCCAGCTGGCAAGGGCTCCAGGATATTGCTGGGAATGTAACCAGTCAGTCCCGCCTCATTCTTCACCAGCCACCATCGCTTGCTCTGGTCCAGAATCTGCCAAGAATCACCGTATCAGCCACCAGAGCCTCCATCCCCCAATCCCCTCTGTCCCCAAGACTGGGTCTCTTCCCCGACCTTTCCCACTTTCTTCTCTATCTGAGAGCTGCCCACTCTAGGTTAACTGCACTTCCCACCTACCTCCTTTTTTTCTGGCTTCAAGCATAGGCCTCACCTCCAGAATCTCTCCCTGGGCCACAGTCAGTTCCTGTGCATTCCTTGCTTCAAACTCATACAGGACTTGCATTTTCAGGGCTGCTCTGTCAGGGCTGGGGCTGGGGAGTGGAAGGTTTGAATCCTCATATTCACGGCTATGGTCGTATGGTTCATCCTGAGGGAAATGTAGACTGCTTCTCATCCTAGAACCTCTGACACGAGAGACAGATTTGGGATGCATGAAGAGTGAGAATTTTGCCCCTGGCCAGCCACAAGAGCCCCAGATAGCTCCTAGTATGGTTTGTTGGTGACTTTTTGGGTTTCACAGTGTTGGATGACGATAATGTTAACAGGGCACTAGGGAAGATGTTTTTATAGGACAGGAAAAGCTCTGAAATGTTTTGTCCCTGAGAACATTTCCGGTGGTAGAATTTTCTGGATCTTGGTTCTGCTCTGAGCATTTTATACCTGATCTATGGGGACTCAGAGGCTACAACAAGGAGCATTTGGAAGCTAAGAGCTAAGGCACTGCATTTTCACCCAAGGTAGCAGAGACTTCTTTGCACGTGTCTGTGTCTGGATAAGGGAACGGACATCTCTGGGATTCACAGATGCAAAGGTTCTGCCCTGTGCCTCCCTCCCTGTGACTTGGAGAATCCACTAAGCATGTGACGTACCGGAGGGAAAGAGAATCCTGGTTTCTTAGGGGTTTCTGCAAGCAACAAAACCAGAGTGAGTTAGAAGAGGAGGTAGCCAGCACAGTGGCAGGGAGGGGCTAACCAGCCCATCACAGGCCTGCGACAGCTGCCTCTTGGCCATTGCTCACCTCCCCAACAGGTACCCATATAACCCAGCCCTTAGCTGTCCTGTGATTTTGATCTGGACTGGAAGAACTTTATGTAGATCTCAGTGCTAAGCAACCCTTACCATGGAGTAGGGCTCTGGGATCTGCCAGCCGTCGTAGAATGTGGGTTGGTAGGGCGGTGGTTCGCTGCCTGTCCAGTCAGCCCTGAGGAGAGAACAAAGCTGAGTCTAGGGCCACTGTGTAGCAGCCTGTGGGATGTGGAAAGGGAGGAGATGAGAAGGCCTAGCCTCAGGGATCTGTGGCTAATGGGGACATGGTGCGTGTATACAGAAGAAAAGCTGCAGGAAACCCACAAGGGAGGAAATAGTTCCTCAGGAGCACATCCATAAGTGTAAGTATCAGTGAGCACCTTCATCTTGATTCCTAAGTATAGCTATATTGCCTCCCTAGAATTAAATAATGTAATCTGGAGACCCCTTTGGGGTCTTTCAAATACTGGCTCTACCCCTTCTTATTTATTTGTTTGTTTATTTATACTGAAAAGGGATTCTTCATGCAATATGTTCTGATTAGTTTCTTCTCCCCCAAGCCCTCCCAGATCTTTCCCTATCCCCACCCACCCAAATCCATGCTCTTTCTTTCCTTTCTTTCCTTCCTTCCTTTCTTTCTTTCTTTCTTTCTTTCTTTCTTTCTTTCTTTCTTTCTTTCTTCCTTTCTCTCTTTCTTTCTTTCTCCCCCTCCCCCCTCTAGAATACAAACAGGCATTAAAAAATTAAAATGAAATACAATTAGATAAAACAAAAACAACCAACCAATAATAGGACATAAACAAGTAGAAGAAAAAGAGCCAAAGAAAGGGCTCAGGAAAAGCACATACAGTGACACATACACACATACAGAAACCCCAAAAAACTACAAAACTGGAAAACATAACATAATATATGCACAAAGGACCTGAAAGGAAGAGGAGAAAGGTGGGGAGGAAGAGGAGGAGGAGGTGAAAGAGGAGGAAGAGGAGGAAGAGGAAGAGGCAGGAGAGAAGAAGAAGAAGAAGGAGAAGAAGAAGAAGAAGAAGAAGAAGAAGAAGAAGAAGAAGAAGAAGAAGAAGAAGAAGAAGAAGAAGAAGAAGAAGAAGAAGAAGAAGAAAACACTGTTGTCTACAAAGCATTATGTGACAAAAGACAACAACACTTTCAAAAATGCTATTCACTTGGTTCTGTGCTGGCCATCTATGGCTATGCACAAGGCCCAGCCTTTGAAGTAGTTTGTACATCCAGTGAGACTCTGTTGGAGAAAACTAAATTTTCATTTGTGAGCAGTTATTGATTGGAGATAGCCTCCAGGTTTTGGATAGAGGCTCAAGCCCTCTTCTCTCAGCACTGGGATCCCAGCTGGCCCAGACCTGTGCAGGTTCTGTTCCTGCTGCCACTGTGTCCCACCCGTTTTAAAACATTTTTTACTTTTGAGACAGGGTCCACTGAGCTGTCCAAGCTTTCCTTGAACTCATTCTGTAGCCTCAGCTAGCCTTGAACTTGTGATCCTCCTGCCTTAACCTCCAGCTGACATTGCAGGCCTGTGCCACCATGCCTGATCCGTTCAGTATTTTTCTAACTCTCTTTCCTTAACACAACACAGCACAAATATCTTCATTGTAGAAGACACATCCCAGTGAGGCTGCTCTGCCCCAATGCCAGGATGGGGCTGGTACTTGGCTCTCACTCTCCCTTACACATGGCTCAGGACTGCGTCATTTCTGGACTCCATGCCTACTGCCTGAGAATGCTTACTCAACTCTGGAAATCCCTCTCCCTGCCTCACTGGGGCAGTTGAATTTTTCACCTCTGCATTTACTATATATAGCCTCTCACTTTATAGTACATGGCTCCTAGATCTGTTTATTACCATGTTGTACTTCCTGGCTGGGGCAGCAAGGGGCTGTCTTTCTTGCACTATGGCTGAGTCATTGGTACTGTAGAATACATGTTTACTTATTAGGAGTGAGCTCTTCTTCTTTGGTGCCTTCCCTGTGTCCTATAATATGCTCAGGTCTTCTGTTGACCAGGTAATGACCTCTTTTAAGCTAAGGTCCACTCTTGCTTTACCAAGCCTCCTGGATGAAGCAGCACACTTCTTTTTAGCCAGGCTGGCTGAGCCACTCCATGGACCTTCCATTCCCTACCCTGACCCTGACACGGGGGTTACAAGACACAGTACTCTGCGTGGCTTTTATGTGAGTACTGAGGATTCGAACTCAGGTCCTCATGCTTGCACAGCGGGCACATTATTGACTATCTCTCAAAATTGTAAAGTAATGCTAGTTTTTGAAACATAAAACAACATTTCTAAGGTGGCTGAATGAAAGCATTTGAGGGCTCATGGTCTCAGTCGTCTACAGACCCTGCTTTCCCATCTTGATCATACCAGGCAGACATCAGAGCTGTCCCCAAGGGCTATGTAAGCCCAGTGCGGCCATAGGATCCAGGGTCTAAGACTGTTACAAGAGGCCCAGGATTTATAAGTTTCTTCATTTATCAACTAGACAAATAAAGCCATTAAAATAGATGCCTTGGGTATAAATAATCAAAATGTCCGTTGCTGGATAAAGGGTAAACAAAATGCTGATGCTTACACAAAGCAATACCTGTCAATCACAAAAGCAATGAAACTCTGACTCATGCTATAACAGATGAACTTTGAGGACATATGGATACAATCAGCTGATCACAAATGATGGAGCCTGCCTTATTTCACTTAGAATAAGTCCAACATTCATGGACATACAGCAAAGGTAGCTAGGGCTCGGGGCAGTAGGATGAGGAGTTGTCCTTTATGGAGTTTAGCCTTTCCTTTTGGGAAGAGAAAATTCTGGATCTAGAAAAAGGTGTTGGTATACAGTACCAGTATAATTAATGCTACTGAAGTATATGCTGAAATTGGTATATTTTGTTTTGTATATTCTACCATCAAAATAAGTAGGTTGCATTGGAACTAATTCATGTCTTTAACTGAACTGGACAAAAACTTCATGTGGGCCTGAACTGAAAAGAACTGCTCATCAAACAGATGGTAGGTTTCTTTCCCAGTCCGAGGCTCTGGACTCAGGATGTCTGCCTGCTGATGTCTCTGGGGTTTTGATGAGCTTTTTTAATTTTAGTTGTATCCCTTTGTTTTGTGGGTTCTCTTAACTCTGATTTCTTTTTGCCTTCCACCTACTTATCCTTCTGCCTGGGATTTTGTTTTGTAAGACAGGGTTTCTCTGTGTGATACAGCCCTGGCTGTCCTGGACTCCCTTTGTAGATCAGGCTGGTTTCAAACTCACAGAGAAACCCCCTGCCTCTGCCTCCCGAGTGCTGGGATTAAAGGCATGCGCCACCATGCCCAGCCGCCTTCTGCTTTATTCGTGTAACCATTGCCCAGAGCCCTGGGCTTTGCTATCAGAAATTAGAACAAACTGTGCTTAAGGAAGCAAAGCCAGGGGCTCCCACTGGATTAACCACAAGCCTCTCACTGTGTCCACTCTGGTACTGTTCTATCACATAGGTGGGACCTCTCAGCTGGGGGCCCAGATGTGTGGCCTCTGTAGATAGCTCCTGTGGTGACAGCTTAGTCTAGGTGAGTTTCTTTCTCCAATTCCCAGGCTCTCTAACTGCTCCCATGTCCACCCTGACCAGCCGTAGCAACATGGCTTCTCTGGATCTCTTAACTCCTGCCCTGAAGGTTGCCGGATCAACTTTCTGATGTCACATCTGTGGCATCTCCTGTGTCAGTTGTTGTGAAATTCTGAGCTAGCCCGAGACCAAGTTTTCACTTTGTCTCTAGTGAAAATGAACCTTAGTAGAAGACTGGCTTTGCTGCTTTTTCTCCAGAGGAAATATGTTTCCTCACTGGGTAAAGGCAGCATTCAGTGAAAAGCTGGGTACTCCATTTGGAGCCCCCCTCCCCATTCTCTGGATGTGGTCCTGGTTTGTGATAGAGTCACACTGGGCCAGGCATTATGTCTGCTTTGGGTCTTCCATGGCCCTTGTCTTCACTTACCAGCTGGTGGTCCAGGCTGTGCCTAGTGACTTCCAGAGAGTCCTCTCAGGTGGGCTTAGACAGGACTGCAACAGGTCTATAGCTTTGGGGGTGAGGAGGGGTGAAATCACTTTGGTTGTAAGGTCAGCCTCGGGACACTGGGATAGGATCTGGAGGAAGAATGGAAACAGAAGAGCTCAGTAGTCTTAGTCAGAAGGGACTAGGAAAGACCCAAGGGTCCCTCTGCTCTGTTTCCTCACTTCCTGCCTGTCCCCACCCCCTCCATGACTGGGCATCCTTGACTCTGTTGCCAACCTTTCGGGTCTGTTGGGGGTTTTGTCTTGAGTGACATCCTGTATCAAAGGTACGTATTGAGTAAAGGGTAGGTCGCACAGCTCCCTCTGCCCTGCTGCTTCCCCAGCCTCTGTCCCTTCCTTGCTGCCCCTGGTCTTCAGCTTGTCCTCTTTGCCAGGCTGTTTGCCCTCCACTTACGAATCTCAGGGTTTGGAAGATGAGGCCCACGAACTCTGGGGCGCTTGTTTCCTGCAGCCGCAAGGCCAGCTTCCCCTGAAGACACAGGACAATGCTGGTTACCATCTTCACCACTTTACCAGAACCCTAGCACCCCATAAGTGTTTTGTGCCTTGGCTTAGAGTTTGGTACCCTTCGAAAGTCTCAAGAGAAGGAGAAGCTGGAGAAGGGAAAGGCTTGGGTAGCTGACATCAGAGAGAAGGGAAGTTAGGGGCGAAGGGCCCAGAACTGGCCAGAACTACTTACCAAGAGGTTGAAGCTAAACTTGATCTTCTGGAAGCAGTCAATGTACTGTGCCTGTGTTATCTCTGTGGGAGAAGGAATAAAGGTGGGGTCTACGGGTCCTCCCAAGATGTCCCTGCGTCTCTCCCCTGGCATGAAGCACTTACCCTTTTGGTACTTTTTCTTTTTTCTCCCAAGTTTTATCTTCTTATGACTATTTTTTGCCTGGATCTCCTTCAGCTTTCCAGAAAACAGCTCAATGTCTCTTAGGACATGGTTCAGCACCTCCTGGACCCCCAACAACACATGGCCTTGAGTAGACGGTTATGAAAACCCTGAAACTCCCTACCCTGGTCCTGCTATAATCCCATAATTCCCAGCCTTGGCTCCCAGCTCTGCCCTGTCTACCTTGGGAGTCTGGAAGCCCCTGACCACCTTCAGTTACCTCATCCCTCTCTGGGCTCTCAGGAGAGGGAGCACGCCTTGGGGGAGGAGGCAGAGTGAAGCCATTGGGTTCTCGGGCACTTGGGTAGTGTGTCAGGGACCTTGAGGATGGCGTGATGCCTGTGGTGGATGGCGAGGGATCATGAGCTTACAACTTCTTTGACTTGATCCAAACCTTCTCCAATTCCTGCCTTCAGACAAACTTACTTCGTTCTGGGGTCATGTCGTGTGGCTGTTCTGGAGGAAACCTGTGCTCTGGAGAGAACCTCTGCTCCAGAGGGGGTGCCTGATGTATAGGGATTGGCCTTTGCAGGGGAGACCCCTTCCATCTGTCCTGGCCTGGATGATGGACTCCAAATCGAGGTCTGTTGAGGGTATAGTGAAAGATATAACTTTGATAACATCTTGAGGAGCGGGGGGAGGGAGAGAGAGACAGAGAGACAGAGAGACAGAGAGAGACACAGAGAGAAACTTAAGCCCATACTTCTGCCCCATGGACTTCACCATCTTTCTCTAAGAACCCAACTCCTTCTCCGTAGCTTCTACTTGAGCCTCCCTGACTCCATCATGTTTCTTCTGCCCAGTCCCTGGGCTTTCCTGGGTTCTATATCAGCCTCTGTAGATAGTATCCAATACACTCAGCATGTTCTCCATACCCTTCATCGGTCTAAGCCTTCATTAGTTCTAGGCATGTGTCTGTCAGATTCCAGAATCATGAGTTCTCCTAATGTGCAGCCAGGATGTGACTCTTTTTTTTTTTTTTTTTTTTCTTTCTTCCCCGGGCTGGGACCCCAACCCAGGACCTTGCAGGCAAGCGCTCTACCACTGAGCCAAATCCCCAACCCCAGGATGTGACTCTTAAACATGAGCTAAGAAACCCCATATGTCACAGGGCAGAGGCAGCCTACCTTTCTTCTAGCTCTTCTTCCAGGGCCTTCTGCAGGCTTGTCCTGAGCTGCTCTGCCTGAAGGAAGCAGCAGGTATTACAATGTGTGTGTGTGTGTGTGTGTGTGTGTGTGTGTGTGTGTGTGTGTGTGTGTGTGTGTACGACGATCACCAGACTCCACCCCTGGCCACCGTATCCAGTCACTTACCCCCACTTCCTGGCATTGGAACAGCATAGTACTGATGCCTGGCAGGCCAGACTCCTGCACAGTGACAGACAAGATGGAGTCGTAGGAGCAGGTGTTAAGTGCTACATCTATGGCCTTGATGTTGTCCAGGCGGTAAGAATCCAGATCCTCCTAAAACAGATGGAAAGGCCAAGTGTGAGGTCACCGAGAGACACTGACCCCTGTGAAAGGGTCATTCCTGCCCTCAGTGGGCTGGTAGAGTTTCTATCCTGATTCTTAGGCCTCTTCCCCTACTTCCCACCCTGCCTCTACCTGGTTGGAGATTTGTATTGGATGTGGAGAGGCACTGAGAAGCAGGCAGAGAGCCTGATCCTTGCTCTACAGCATCCTGGGTTAGCTAGGGCCCATAACTGGGTTTAGAGAGAAGGCTGACCTTAGTCTCAATGTCCAGCAGCTGGAGCCAGCCATCTTTGACCTGCAGGAACAGGTTTTGGCTCCACACTCGGCCCTGGGCATCCATCTCCTGAAGCTTCTGTAAGGCATCCTTCGGCTCGCGGACTCTTTGTGTCCCCAGCTTGCATGTCATCAGATGCTAAGGGGAGAGGAAGAGACTGGCTTTGGAGGAGGTTTGGAGAGCGGATCCCTGATAGTTAGCAGACAGGGAAAAGACAGTGAGGGAGGAAGGTGTGTCCTTGGTCCCCCATGAAGGGAGGTCATGTTTCTCAATATAGCTCATAGAAGTTGGATTCTTGAAGAGGCTTCCAGGTCTAGAGCTAAGGTGATACACGGAGTATTCCAGGACCACTGTGCGGTCATTGGTGTGGGTTCCAATCATCCGACAAAATAATCCATGTTCCTCTGTGTGGGCTGCAGGACCTTCATCAGTCCATTTGCTGCATTTAGGACATATTGTCCCCAGGTCTGTGACCTCACTTGCCTGACCCGTGCCTTTATCCATACCTGTTGCCCATACCCAGATGTCTTTCCAGCTCTGCCAACCCGGAGCCGCAGGGCTGTCAGGAAGGTCAAGGATCCTCTTCCTGATTCTTGCACAGAGACCTGAAGCGCTCTCAGGCTCTCCCCAAGTCCGTGCCATTCCCCTTAGCCACCCTCTTCTCTTCCCACAGCCAAATGTTGGCTTCTTGAATCATCCTCCAATTGCCCCAGGTTCCTGTTGGGGACAATCAGTCTAACTCCTGCCCCTGGACTGTCAGTCCTCACTTTTGAACGGCTGCAGCCTGCGGCCACACTGCTAGTAACTCAGCAGAGCCTGATAGCCTGTTGCCCTGAGCCCACCTCCTCTTGCTCTCACCTGATGGGTCTCAATGAAGCCAGTTCCCAGCCCTACTCTACAGAGAAGCTAAATAGTGGCTGGGGAGCCCCTTCTCTATTGTACTGTGAGTTTCCTACTTGTCTCTTAACACCAGAGGCTATTGGGGTAGGGGTGGGGGTGGGTTCTGTCCACCCCCTACTCCCATGCACTGTGACCCCTACCATGTCCTAGTTGAAAAAGTTCTTCTGACCACGTCCTTGTCATTTTAAAGCCAATTAAAATGACCAGATCACCAAGTGCCAGCTGTCCACTTGGGTGGGGCCAAAGACTCCATTCCAGTGGCTCGACCTGGTCTGGGAGTGCAGGATGACTCTCCCCTCTGTGACATTGGCCCTTATAGCTGCAACCCTCATACCTTTTCCCCAGCAGCCCTGTGTAAGCCTGAACAAAGTGCAGGAGATGGGCTGGAAAACAAGGGAGATCAAAAAGATAGCTTTCTGTGGCTCTTGACTATTTACTCTGTCACTTCTGTCTAGGGACCCAGCACACATTCCCACAACCTCTAGCTGGACCTGCCTGGAACTATCCTATACTCCCCTTGGCTCGGCAGACCCTTAGGCCCCAAGATAGGTGACTGACTCCACAGAGTTCAGTCAGGTTAAGCTGCTGTGTCAGGGTCAGGCTTCTATGTTTTGGTAAGGCAGTGGGCACACAGGAATGCTAGCTCTACTCAGAAACTGTTGGCCCCAGCGGTACTCACCTCCACCCTGTGCTGCAGGAGGGTAGGTTCTGAGGCCAAGCTCTGGGAGTATTCCTTCCGGTGCACTGTGGGTACAAAGTCAAGGGCAGTGGGCAGCAGAAGGGAGGTGAGGCTTGGACAATTGCAGGGATAGTGGAGAAGATGGGGTTTGGAGAGCTTGGCCCAGAGTGGGACTGAGCAGGGAAGGAAAGGAATGAAGCTTACAGTAGATGGCTCTGCTGCTGGGCCGGGACATGTCGACACTGCTGAGGACAGCTTCCTAGAATCACAATAAACCAGAGACAGTCATCAGACTAAGGAACAGGAGTACAGGGCCTGGCTGATGTTGCTCTGACCTGGGGACTCTGTGACCAGAACTAAAGCCCTTGACTCCGGGGGACCTATCTAGCCATCTGATGTCCTGCTCCAGAAGTCCTCATCTTGTTAGGTTTGGAGACCATGGATCAGGGGAGGAGGGGCCTGCCTGGGCAGGGGGCACTACATGGATGGCTTCCCATTATTTGAATCTGGGCTCAGATCTTACTCTGGGAGTAGATGTGAAAGAGACCATGAATGAGTTGCTTCTGTTGGGAGGGCAGAGGCCTCAGTTACAGTAGCAAGCCCTGTTTTAATTCTGCAAATAGGGAGGAAGCTCCCAGCTAATGACCCTGCCTGGTGTGTGTGTGTGTGTGTGTGTGTGTGTGTGTGTGTGTGTGTGTGTGTGTGTGTGTTAGATATAGAGATAGAAGATAGACAGACTTGTGGTGGGAGGTGGAACTTGCTAGGGACCTACACTCATCTGATGTCTGACCACCACTCCTGCCTCTTTTCCTTTTGGTGCTCCCAGATGCTCTTCCAGAGACCCTCCCCACCGGAACTCCCTAAATCCAGCTCACAGCCAACTGCCTGGTATTCCCACCGCCTGCCCAGAGTGTTCCCAGATGCCATTGTCAGCGCTGCCCATTCCCCCCGTAACAACAGTAGTGGTCACAGCAGTTCTGACAACTGGTAATTCTCCAGCACCAAGTGGTGAGCGTAGCTTTAAGGGATTTGCCTCAGTGACCCAGCTAGTACTCAAAAGAACCCCAGACCTGAAGCTGTTATCCCCACTTCTCAGATGAGGACTCTGCCACTCAACGAGGACAACAGGCCTAGGGTCACACTGATTGTTTAGTAGGGAAATGAACCGGAACTATGTGGCTTACAAATGTGTCCCTGTTACTAGGTAGTGGGTCATAGGGGAGGGCCGCACTAGA
This sequence comes from Rattus rattus, assembly GCF_011064425.1. Taxonomy (NCBI): domain Eukaryota; kingdom Metazoa; phylum Chordata; class Mammalia; order Rodentia; family Muridae; genus Rattus; species Rattus rattus. Next base: position 50,385,431 of record NC_046156.1, read on the forward strand.
ACACACATCTTTTGAGATGGAGTGGAATTAAATGTCATGCAGTTGTATGTGCTGGGTGTGTGTATGTGTCAAGAGGATGTATTATCCATGTGCCTTTAACACGGTTTTGTGCGTCTTCACGTATCGATCGGCTTGGCACACTTGGGTTCTTTGTAACCCTGGAATATCCTGACCAAAGTGTAAGGAAGCACCCACACCCATATATGGGGACTGTTATGAAAATGATAGAGAGCAGATAAGGTGACTCACAGGTGGAAAGATTATTCTCCAAGTGAGCGTCATGGGAACACAGACAAGCGGCTGATCTCTGTTCCCCTGTCAGGGAGAACCCCTTTCCTAGAAGAGCAAAGGGTGCTAGAATCCTGTCCCTTTCCTCTACCTTCCCTCACCCTCTAGGCTGTGGCATTCAATTCCTGCTTCTAAATGGAAGAAAAAGGAGCCCTTTTTAGATTAGCCCTGTCCCAGTCTTGCACATCAGGATGGTCCCTATAGGTCACCAGGGGCTCCTGTTGGCTGGTAGAGATGACAGCTACTGCTAAAGAAACTACACTCCAGGGCTGGGGGCTGTTTGACCTGCCTGGGCCTTTTTAAAGGCATTGGCCTTTGCTCTCCCTTGTATACATAGGTATGTATAGAGCAAGGAAGGAATATTTACAAGGCTGACCTTGGAGGAAGCCTTCTAGAGCTCCTTGCCTTTCCTGGTCTCCAGCAGGTGTCTAAGTTCCCGAGGCTAATCCTTGCTCCTGAATCTAAGAAGATACCACAAGATGTCCCAACCATAGGAAGCCACAGCAGTGTCCATGTTGGCCCCAGGATCCCCAATCCTTGCTATTCGCTGGAGATAGGCTCTTACCTGATTCCCAGTGCAGTCTGGTGTCTGGTCTCCCAAGGAAGCCGATGCTTGAGCCAGTGGTCCAGTGCTGTCCGAGGGAGTTCTGTTTGGCTTCTCTGCCAGCGCCGCAGGCAGAGACCTACTGGTGATCAGGTGGCCTGAGAGCCAGGAAGCAGGCTTTGAGGAAGCCACACCTGTGGTCTTTGGACTCTAGAGGGCGGGGCGGCCTTTCAGGCCACCAACCACACAGCACTGTAGTGGACCTAAGTAAGTATGCTGACAGGTGCCAGAGACTCACCAGAGACCCCTGTTCCCCAGCTTCCTCCTTGTAGGCCTCTGGCCTTGGGTGTGGCCCCTCATCTCCCTACCTTTTACATATCTCCCCTGGGGGCCCTGGATTAGCATCAGGCACTGGGGCCACAAACAAGAAAAGGAATATGTGGTCTCGTGAGCCTGGTTTTTGAGTTAGGGACAGGCTGCTGATGGACCAGAGGCCCAAGCAAAGCTTTGGGTTGGTACGTGTGTTTTATGCTAATGTGCTGCACTCATGGGTGTGGTGTGTGCCCAAGTCTTGCCTGTGAATAGAACACGGCCTGTCAGAGGAGTTGAGCTGGGGTCACTTGGGCATGACAATGAGGGCTGTTTCATCCTGGTCATGTCCACCTTCTGTCCCCTCTCCACCCTGGCCACACTTGTTCTTTACTCTTTCTTCCTCACCTTGCCCCACCCTAAATAGATAGATACCTTCAAACCAAGGCCTCCCTTCGATATTCAAGAACCCGCCTAGTCCTTGCAAGTTGCATTGTTTAAAAACCTCCTGTGGTGCCTGGAGCAGGCCAGACTTCTTACCTTCTGGAAACTCATAGCTGGGAGTAGGAAGTCAGACATAAACAGACATGAAAGGAATGAGGCAGAAGTAGAAGGAAGGGGGGATGGGCAGGGATGCTCATGTGGGAGCTAAGCCTCTTGGGACAGAGCCTCAGGCCCTGTTGGGGTTAGGATGTGTGGAGAAGACTCATGCGGATCATATAACTCTAGCCTACAGTCAGGACTCTGTCCTTGGCTTCCTCAGGACCCACTGAGAGATGACGTCCTGCTCCCAACATTCATGCAGCATTGTTCTGATGGCCTTAGAGTCCAGGGACCTAGGAGGGACCTGAATTGGTATGAGTCCCAGGGAAGTCCATTGGGCAGCCAATTTCTGGGGCCTAGAGGTCAAACTGCCTGTTGGATCAGCACCACGCCATGATCCTATGTGAACTAGCCCTCTAGACCTCCCTGGGCCTTCTCTTGGTTGGGGTCTCAGCCACATGTACCGCTTCCAGATTTGAATGACCTATTCTTTATTGCCTTCCCTCATCAAGGCCGAAGTCATATTCCATTCTCAGGCTTGGCTTGGGTGACCAGCCAGGACCTCATTCTTCCCAACTCAGACCAGACCCTGTCTCTCAAGTCAACGTAAACAGAGCAAGGATTTCCACAGGTTACCTGGAAACAGGGTTGGGCAGAGACTCAACCCATAATAGAGACCTAGCCGACATCTTTGGGCTAGGATGAGTACCACCAGGAACTCTCAATATTGTGAACTCCATGATCCTTTGGGTGTCCTTAGAGTTGTGGGACTGGAGCTTTTTGGTGCCAGGCGCTTGGAAATTGACTAGAGCAGGGCATTAGGAAGCACAGAGAGGCCAGGCCACTCACTCCTAGGGAGCTTCTTTGGGAAGACAGTTCTGAGTCCCAAGCAATCCTGGCTGTGAATGAGGAGGTGGGGCTTGGGTGGGAAGGAAATAGAACTCAGAGAGAATCTTCCTGGAAGTGCGAGGCTACAGAGACTGGGGGAACTCTCGTTATTCATCCTTTAGTTTGTCCCGCAGCTTCCTGACAGGCACCGTGCCAGGCACTAGAACACACACTTGTGAGTCACAGCCACTTCAAAATACAGCCTGAGTTCATCACCTCCCTCCAAATATCTCAGGCCCTTCTGCCATGGTCCCAGCTGTGGGTGTCCCACTGGGGAACTGGAGTCATTCATTAGTCCCCCTTCAGCCCTTACATCAGCCAGCCCCACCGCCCCATGTGTGGGCTCCTCCTCAGTACGCAGACCATCCTCCTCTCCCGCTCTGTGGCCATCTCCTTCAGGCTGTCAGATTGCCTGCCTCTGACTACAACAGTCCAATAACTTGTCACCTTGCCTCCACCCTCGTTCTTATTAATCCTGCCTCCTTGGCTGTGGATGGATAAGGATCTCCCTTGAGTGGGGATTTGATTATTCATTTTTGAACCAAAACCACTTCAGCTCCCCTTGAATCCCTGCTTGAAGTCCAGATTCCTGCTGTAAATACACCTTATCTCCCACCACCCGATGCTACTTGGACTTTGCCCTGCACTGGAGGACATCTTGTAATCCTATTTGAGTCATGCCTCTGCACCTGACTGGGTGCTGTCTCTGCCTAGGATACCGATTGGAAACAGTCTTCAGGTGACTCTTGCCTTCTGAGAAACCTCCTTCTCTCTGCCTAGGAATGTGATGATTCTGGCCTTTGGCTCCAGATACCTGCTATGTGTGTCATTCTGTGAGTGCCTGCATCACACTGAGGGCTGTGGCCCCATCTCTGAGTCTCTATGACGACCGAGATGAGAATGAGTCGTAAACAAACATTGCATGGTGCTGTGGAAGGCACAAATGGCTATGTTCTGTCTGTTTGAGTGCATCAGAGAGACACTCTGAGGGGCAACTGATGGTGTCAACCTTTGAGGCCAGAAAGGATTCCAGCTAAGAAAGGAAGAGGGAAGGGGATGTCAGGTAGAAGTTATAACAATAATTTGGGGTGGAGAGGTGAAACGCATGGTGAGAAGCTGGGTGTGATCATATCCCAAACTTACTCCCCCTCCTAGTGTGTGTGTATGTGTGTGTGTGTCTATGTGCGTGTGTGTGTTTATGTGTTTGTGTATGTGTATGTGTGTATATATATGTGTGTGCATGTGTGTGTATGTGTGTGTATGTGTGTATGTATGTGTGTATGTGGTATATGTATGTGTGTGTATGTGGTATATGTATGTGTATGTGTGTGTATGTGTGTGTATGTATGTGTGTGTATGTGGTGTATATATGTGGTGTATGTATGTGTATGTGGTGTATGTATGTGTATGTGTGTGTATGTGGTGTATGTGTGTGTGTATGTGTGTGTGTCTATGTGCATGTGTGTGTCTATGTGTTTGTGTGTATATGTGTGTGTATGTATGTGTGTGTATGTGGTGTATGTATGTATGTGGTGTATGTGTGTGTGTGTGTGTGTGTGTGTGTGAGCACATGCAGCAACAGATAATAGGGTATGTGTATTTCTTCATCACTTATTAGTAGAAGACTCTTGAGATTTTTACAGAAGTGACTTCTGCTATAGCCTGAAAGGCTTTGCCATTTGTGGCTGTTCATTATACAAAGAGGCTGCCGATGGGGACTTCAGCATGCACATAGGTCTCAAAATGAAGGGACCAAGGAGCCCTCAGAGCCATCTTTACCCAGGAAGAAGGCCTGGATCCCTTAGCAGTGCCAGAATGGGCTCTGTTGAGGTGTCAAACTCCAAGGGCTGTGGAGGGAGGAGCTCTTTATTGGGATGCGGTGGGTAGGTGGGGGGAACAGTCCTCTGAGCAAACCAAGGAATGGACCAGAGAGATGAAGGTCCCTTCCCCGGGAGCTTACATCTCCGAGGTAGAAGAGACAAATTCACACAGTGATAATAACCAGGTTCCTGAAAAGCAAGGGAGGACAATGTGGGAGGGGTACAGATGTGAGTGTGAGGGTATGAAGGTTGGGAAGAAGTTGGGGTACACGACCTCAGAACCCTGGGAAGAAGGAGCTGGGTTTCATGAAACAAAGCAGTGGGTGAGAGTCAGAAAAGATCAGCCAGGCAAAGGTCATGTGGCTGGGAGGGAATCCAGATAGACTGGGTATGGGAGTGGCAGCCCGGGGTGGTAGGCAGTGGCCAGAACGCGTGGCCCATGGTCTTGCTGGAGTCTGGCTTCCATTCAGGATTGTGGGAGGACACTGAGGTTTGAAGCGGAGGAGTGGCATGTTCTGATTTGTGCACTGTCGTTTTTTGCCTTTGCCTGGGCTGGGAGGATGTGTTGGAATGAGGTGGGAGGGTGAGCTGAGGAGAACCGCAGGGACCTGGATGGGAAGTGGGCAGTGAAGACAGCCTGGCTGCAGATGCCCCGGAGACAAAGGTGCTATTGTAGAGCAGAGGACTGGAAGAGGGAGGGAGCACGCAGTGGAGCCGGGGTTTGGACTTGAAACACTGGGCGGTTATAGCACATTTGGTGCAGATGTCGGGGAGGATGGTTGAGCAGAGAGATTCAGGCTCACCTCAGTGCTACTCACCCCCTTTTAAAATAAAACCCAGGAAATGCATAATAGAAAAATCACCAGGTTTTGTTAGAGGCCATGCTGCTGATCAACGATCAATGATGAGCAGTAGCCTTACTGTGGATAATGACTCTGCCCTAGGAGTTGTGAGGATGGCATTCACCTTGTTAGTTTCAGGCACTCGAAGGCAACTTCTGTCAAAAAAGCATTGGCGGGGGCTGGAGATGGCACAGTGGTTAAGAGCACGGGATGCTCTTCCAGAGGACCCAGGTTCCGTACCCAGCACCCACCCGGCCACTCACAACCATCTCTAACTCCAGATTAAGGGGGTTCTGATGCCTGCCTTCAGAAGGCACTGTGCTTGCACGTGATACATAGACATTACACGCAGGGAAACACCCGCCCACGTAAACAAATAAATCTTTCAAAAGAAGCATTGACTGTCTTCTTGGGCTGGCAGATGTTGATAAGAGGATGAAGAAGGGGTAAAAGGCCTGGCATCTCTGTCTTCAGCTCACATCTGACTCATTTATTACTGCCTGACCGCTGGTGTCCTACAGTTTCTACTGCTATGATAAACACCATGACCAAAATGGAAGTGGGGGAGGAAAGGGTTTATTTGGCTTACACGTCCATATTTATTAAAAAAAAAAAAAAGTCAGGATTGGAACTCAAGACAGGCCAGGAACCTCGAGACAGGAGCTGATGCGGAGGCCATGGAGGGGTGCTGCTTACTGGCTTGCTCCTCAGGGCTTGCTCAGCCTGCTTGCTTGTACAACCTAAGATCGCCAGCCCAGGGGTGCCTGCACCCACAATGGACTGGGTTCTCCCACAGCAATCAGGCAAACCAACGTGGTGGGCAAGAATCCACTAGTAATCCTAAGGGTTGAGAGAAAGTTTTATTTTCTGAGAGGAGGCCAGCGCCATGTTGATGTCTCGAGCTCAGGAATTTTATCCCCTGCTGTGATATGTAGTGACAGCTCAGAGAGTTAGAGATTAAAAGCTGCTTTTTAAAGAAAGTTGTTTAGAAAGTCTTTCAGGATACTCATATTCCTTCTAACATGGGCTCCACAGGAATTTTAGGTTAAAAATCCCAGTTAGACAAGCTACTTGATTAAGTCTGTTTTTAAGAAGAGAGTACAGAGATTATCCGAATCATGTGGGGATTTTCACCCACGGTTTGGAACTTAGGGAAAAATTAGTTACTTTTCCAAGTAGAAAATTATGATATTTACAAGTTATTAAGGTTAAATAAAAATCTGAAGCTCTGGGTAGAGAGCTTGACAGATTGATATATTTTGGGGTAAAGCCCTGGTTTGATAAGTTGCTTATTTGGTATTAGAATTGATAGAAGGTGTTTAATTTGTTTTATGAATTACCCCGCTAAAGGCCATATGGCTCATTAATGCTGGCTAGCGAGGGTTTGTGGTTATTTTTGATATTTTCCACAACAGGAAGCTCAGATTCTCTTAAAGTGGGCTCCACAGGAATTTTGGGTTATATTCCTGATATGACGGATTTAAAAAGCCTGACAGGCTCACACTATTGTTTAGATTACTTCCTTCTTTAAAATTGTTTAATCTTCATAATGGGTGTGGCTTTTGAGTTTTATGGTTATATTATTACTCTGGGGGAGAGTGCAAGATACAAGCTTTTCTGGTTACAGACTAGGGAACACAGTATTTTGGGAGAAAGGTTTTGTTTTTGTGTTTTTAAAAACGGTAATTAGGCTCTGGAAACCTCATAGAGTCATACTGATCAGATTTGAGGGAGGGAGACCGCCTGAAAAGCGAGATTCAAGAGAATCAAACCAAAAGATATCTCTCTTCTTTTGTCTTGAGAATTATGTTTTGCAGAATGTACCTACTTTGATTCCTGATCTCAAGGACTTTCACTGGGTCCAGTCAAGACACACATCCAGCTACATTTGCTCCATTTTCCCTACTCCCTACCCCCCAAGGATACCTCAATGCTCACGTACAACTTGAAGAAGTTATTGAAGAGTCGTCGCCCAGATTCCCTGGACTTTTGGGGGGCTGAAAGTGGTTATTCTGAGGTTGTTTTTACGAGGAATTTAGAAATGATTGTAATTTAACAGATTGAGTAGCACAGCCATAATCTCATTTGGTCACTAAGCTAAAACCGTATCTTTGCTTTGGTATAGAACCTATTTGTTAAAAAAGTTTAAAAGTACAAGGTTTAGAGCCAGTCCTTCTATTGGTGCCACAATAGAGTTGATTACACATGTGAGATAAGGGCCAAATAACAAATTCATGGCTCTGAGTTTGTTAGAATACTTTCAAGATAATAAGATAGTAAATAGACGACAGCCCAGATGACCATATATAGATAGATGGTTTCCACAAATAATAAGATGTAAAGTTATTTATCTTTGGTTGAGACATATCTGCTCCTAACAGTTCCCCTTTGGAGGATTTAATGAAGAAATTGAGCATCCCTACCTCCAGGTGAGGCAGTACATTGTGGCTAGGCAGCCACTGGGCAGAGACTGCCCATTTCACCTACAGACTAACACTGTCCAAAAAGGGACACTTTATGTAGAATTGTTGTTGATTGATAATCTCTACCGAGCCAGAATTACCAGCCCTTCGAGGTTTCTGCATTTCAAGAATCTGTCAGTTGATTTTGGGCCAGAAGGCTGAAGACTTGCACTCACATGTTGCTAACGGGACTGTGCTAGTGGAGATTTGTCTCTACAACCTCTCAGTACTGGAAACCATGTTAGGCTTCCTATGTTTATAGATAATTGGCCATTCTCAGATTTCTGACGGGTTTGAAGACTGATTTACCAGGCTGTTTAACTCTGAAAATACATATTTTATTAGATAGTCATCAGGTAGTATGCAAGCAAGCCAGAATATAACATAGATTTTAATCCTTGCTTAGGCTGGAATGGATAATTAAATGTTCTGTTTAACTGATAAAATGTTGGATTGGGTGTTAGGTCTATTTTATGCTTTTAATTATAAGATGATAATAGTTGTGCTCAGCTTATATTTGAGAGAACAGTTTTTTTTAATTAGACAAAAAGGGTAAAATGTAAGATGTCATACAGGTGAAGGCAGGTACAAAATAGAACGAGGCCTGTCATTGGACGAGAAGGAAGGATGGGCAGGAGAAAAGTTTTAGAGAGAGGAGGAGACTGGAGGAGGTGGGAAGCAGCGGAGAGAACATGGAGGCTGATGTTAAGATTCCTCTCTGCACATTTACAGGTTGTTATCAATATTCTTAAGGGGTGGATGTGTACAGGGCTTTGTATGTTTACATGGGCAATTATATCTTATCAATTGGATCAAGGTTATTGTGTTGTGTGTTCTTTTATGTGATGATTTAAGGTTAAGGGAGTATGTGACAGCTGGAGACACTGGGCTGCCACAGAGTTGGGATGTGTGTGTCTGGCATGGTGGAAACCTGCCTTGGGACCTAGATGGGTAGAGAGATTGCTGCCAGGCTCAGAGAGAAGCCATCGGCAGTGTGATATGGGATAGAGCAGAATGGGTGAGACACTGCTGACTGAGATGAAGAGATCTACCAGGTATTTTGGGGCACTACAGTGCCAGATCTATTGTGGGATAAAAGAAAGCTTTTTTTAAAAAATAATTTTACAGCAACAAACATGCCCCACAGCCTTGCCTATGGCCTGATCTTAAGGAAGCATTTCTCAGTTGAGGCTTCCTCCGCTGTGGTGACTCTGGCTTGGGTCAAATTGATTTAGACTAGCCAGTACAGTTGAAGTTACTGATTCTGCTCAACTCTGCCCAACATACAATGCCATTCACCCTTAGGGAATGTAGGTCTAGCACTATATAATTCAAGGTCTTTCTGAAATGTTCCTTTTTTGCCCTCTTTGATTGATATCTCTATATCTATATCTGTCTCACTACAACTGCAGTTTCTTAAATCTCTCCCTGCTACCTCCTCTCTCCCCCAGATCCACTTCTCCCCTACCCACCCCACCCCCCTTAGACAAGAGTAGGCCTCCTGGAGACATCGACCAAACAAAGTGGCATAACAAGTTATGATAAGACTAGGTATATACCATCATATCAAGGCTAGACAAGGCTGCCCAGTAGGAGAAGGGTCCCACGAGCGGGCAAAAGAGTGAGACACAGCCATCCATTCCCACTGTTAGGAAGCCCACAAGAATACCAAGCTACTCAGCCAACACACACACGCGCACACACACACACATGCACACACGCACACACGCACACACACACACATACACACACACACAAACACGCACACACACACACACACACACACACCCACACACACACACACACACACACACCCACACATACACACACACCCACACACACACACACACACACATCCACACACACACACACACACGCACACACCACACACACACATACACACACACCCACACACACACACACACACACACACACACACACACACACACACACACACACACACACACAGATGAGTCCCGTCAGTTGATTTTGTGGGCTGTGTTCTTGTGGTGCCTGACCCCTCTGTTTCCTCTATTTCCCTTCCCTGCTGGACTCCTGATGTTTGGCTGTGGGACTCTGCCTCTGCCCCCAGTCTATCTCCCCTGGTGCTGGAGGCTAAAGATATCAGCAGAAGATTGACAGAGCACCAAGCAGCTCACAACTTCACATCCCTCCACCCCCTGGCATAGCAGCCACAAGTGTCTGCTCATCTGTCTTTTCCTAACCCCAACCCCTTCTCTCCTCATTACCTAAGAGCAAAAGGAACTTGCAGCAGGCTAAGTGAAGATGGGCCTCAGGTGTAGAACGCCATCTTGCTTTTGCCAGTGTAGGAATACATCTTTTTCCTTGCTCTTGACTATATGTCCTTTCTGAATAATGGGTAAGTAGAGTTAGGTTCAGAAATAGGCTCTTGGAAGCCACTGTCTAAGGATGGGGAATAGGGTCAGGATCTCAGAGTCACCCCATTTCCTATTCCACTCCAGGTTCTTAAGTCTCTAAACCCTCAAGTCAGAAGCCATTGCTGAGAAGTAGATCTAACCATGTGGATCATGAGTGACATGTCTGGGCCTCCCCTCCTTGTCCCAACATATAACTCCCAGGGGTGTCTCTCCTACTTCCCAGGGCTCAGTGTCCCAACTCTCACCTACATAGTATACCTGCGTTCAGAATTCCCCGACTCCCTCACCCTGACAGCCCTGGAGTTTAGTTCTCCTCAGAGGCCTGGACCTTGGACTGTGATTCAAGGCAGGCATCTCAGGAGGCCTAGCAGGAGAGGAGATCTGGTTGGGAAAAGGCCGCTTCTGGGAGGGGAATGTTCTTGGTGATCCCTGAGGGTGGAATATGTCCATGAAATAGCATGAGGTGAAAAAGGGATTTCCGCAAAAGGCTCAACACTCAGTTTTGAAAATCTAAATAGAAAATAGGCACATGAATCTGAGTTTTAGTCAGTGTCTGCTCTAAGACATGGCTCTATCTAAATGCCCCATATCAGCCCTTTGAAACAGATCCGGAGAGTTTCGTCTTCAACTTACAAATGAAGAAACGGAGGTACAGAGAAAGACTTGTCCCCTAGGGTTTTTGTTAAATATGTGTGAATCTATTAGACCCCACACTGCAATGGGTTGCTTGGGGATGAGTCAATTAGTGCTTCTGAAGATCCAGTGACTGCAAAGTGCAAAATTTCTCCAAGATCTGTGAAATGGAGGAGGGTTTTTGGCTATATGTTTTTTGATTCTGTAGTTTCACTTTTTACCCCTAAGCAAGGTGTTTTGAAAAAAAAAATTTCTCCAAGATCTTCCAAGGGAGGTCCCCCCACAAAACATAAATTTTTGAAAAATAGCAAAGTGTGTAAATTTTGTGTGTGTGTGTGTGTGTGTGTGTGTGTGTGTGTGTGTGTGTGTGTGAACAGTCTCCACAGAGAAGCATAGAAGGTTTTCCTGCTTCGTTGGTTCTTCCACAATTGCCATCTCATTTATATGCAGAACAGCATGTGCTCTGCAGCCCCAACCTCAGCTGAAGAGAATCTAGAGCAGCGCTCAGCTGGAGCCCCACCCACCTCACCCCCTCCCCCAGCTCTGGCTGCAGCCATGTGACCTTGGAACTTCAATTCTTTGAGTGTGAGGCTCATTGTTGTTGAAAGGGCTGATGTAGGTCACGCTCTGGAGCAGAAGGGCTCCACAAACACCTCCCCAAGGCTGACCTCAGAAGTTCTGCCTGCTGCTGGCAGCACTCCCCTTAGAAGCCCATGGAGCAGATTCACCCACCCTCTGCCTGTCCTCTCTCCCCAGCTCCCTCAGTGGCCTAGCAAACAGGCAGGCTGCAACGCCCTGGAGCAGTTCTTACCATCATCGCATACCTGGGTTAAAAGAGCAAACTGCAGCTCCCCGCTCAGGAAGAGTCTGCCTCTTCATGAGGAAGGAATTTTGGGTCTAGATTTTACAACTCCCCAAGGGTTCCGATGGGAACGTAGTGTCTCACCCCAAACGTTTCCTCAGAATTAACCAGAGTCAGGTTTCAGCCTGACTAGCTTAGCTCTGAAAAGCGCTCTGATCACTCGGTCTCCTGGGGTGTTCTGGCACCACAGACATGTGGTCGCTCCAGGGTTCCTTGCTCTGTAGTGCTGTGTTCTGAGCCTAAACAGTGGTAGAATGAGGAGCCTTGGCTGCCCAACTTGATCCTTAGTGACTTCTGCATCCTGATAGAGGCCTGTAGACAACCTTGCAGGGCTCTTAGAATGAGTATGACAAGCATGGCTTGTGGCTGCCCCTTCATTGCTGTTATAGACCTCGGGGAAGAACACAGAACCCAGGTCATTGAAAGCCCTGCTCCACGAGCCCTGTGCAGGATTCCCAGACAAGGCCTGATGGAAGATACAGCCATGGAACAGAGGGGTGGAGCATCTCTTGGGCTGTGCCTGGCTCCAGAGGTCTGCAGGTTTCTGGGGTTTGTCACTCTGGGGCTGGCAGTCCTACTGCTAGAATGGGCAGCTATGACACCCTGAGTGGAGCCCAGATGCTGGAAAGGTTATGACCTCTGGGACTCAAAGCAGATTGTGCTGGCCTATCAGTTATTACTAAGGTGGCCATGTAGGCTGGGACCTTAGGGAGAGCACTAGCCTTCTCTTTCTGACTCTCTATAACACTCTCAGATAGGGTGCTCACAGATAGCAAAGCTGGGCCCCCTTTGAACTCTCAGAGCCTGTGTCCTCATCTAGGAAATGCTGACAGGCACAGCTACTGTTTACAGAATATGTGGCCTGGCTAGGCTCTGCAATTAAACCTGTCACACAGGAACAGCGCTGGTAGTTTAAGGTTCTTTAGACCCTGGGCAAGCCCTACCACACAGAACCCTGGCTGTTTGCAGAGGTGTGTGAGCTCCCTCTGCTGGAAGGTAGGTGAATTGTAGCAAAGAAAGGTGAGAAGAGGGCAGACTTCAGCAGAGTTACGGCTTTGGAGATGCGTGCAGATCCTGGTATTCTACAGATGAGAGAACTAAGACCAAGGCCAGCCACCTCACTGGATGGCCTCTTTCAAGACTGCCTTGTGGCTCTGGGGTTTAGGAGCTCCCATCTGCAGAGAGGGGAGCCATGCGGATTCAGTTTTAATGGAGTCCTCCGAAGCCCCACGCAGAACCTTTGCTATCCATTCCCTCTGGTACTGCCCTGTAGAGCTGCAGGAACCCATACAGGCACAAGGAGGCTGCTAAGCTGTCCCTTCCTCTTACCAGGAAGCTGGACTTTGCCGGGAGGTCTGAGGGCTTGGCGGGGTCAGGAATGCTGGACTGTGGCATCTGTCTGGAGAACATCATTCCTAGGAAGCAGACACTAGAGAGCTGGTGTCTCTCAGCCTGTACGCTGCTTAGGTATAGGTGGGAGTTGCATCATTATCTGAGGTCTGCTCGGATTTGCTCCTCTGACTGGTAATGACACTGCTGTGTATGGGCCTAAGAGGACTTCAGTGGGGAGTGCTAGCAGGCTCAGAAGGTTCTGGAAACTTTGTAGCTTTGCCTTGCATGTCACTCACAGCAGCTATACCTCTTGTCTAGCTTCGATGTGTTGGACAGACACCTATTTTATTGTCGATGTCTGCTATAAGTAGGAGGTATATTAAGTGTCTATCTTGAACCTGAAGCTTGAAGATTTAAAACAGCGGTTTTCGACCCACTTGGAGGTCAAACAACCCTTTCACAGGGGTTGCCTAAGACCACTGGAAAACAGATATTACATTACGATTCATAACTCTAGCAAGCTTACAGTTACGAAGTGGCAACAAAAACGACTTCACGGTCAGGGGCCACTACAACATGAGGCACTCTGTTAAAGGGTCATAGCACTAGGAAGGCTGAGAACCACCAGATTAAAACAATGGCCTGGGATCTGGAGGAGGTGGGATATGATGTGTGTGCCTCCCTCCCTAACCTCACCACCAAGCATTTGCTTTAGCCTTCTTTCCCCTCAATAATTAGCTACAGAACTGGTGAAAAGAATGAGCCTTCTTCTCTGCCCTTCCCCCTTGTTTTTACCCACTGTCCCTGGGAGAGCATTTCAACCACAGTTAACTAGTCCTCTGACCGCCAGACAGGACCCTCTCTTAGTCACCTCTGGGCAATGTCTCTAAGATATTTGCAAGCCTAGCATGCTGTAGGCTGAGGTTGCCCCCTCTACAGTCCCTTTCCCAGCCCTCCATCCAATCTCCTCTCCTCATGCCAGTCCCCAGCTGCTCTATCCACTCACCACCCTCAGCCACAAGTCACATATTTTCTTCACCCAAACCTACAGAATTTGACCACAGTTTTACTCTCCAGTGGCTGCTCCCCAACAGAGCAAAAGAACCATAAGTTGGGGCCAATCTGGTGCCAGTGAGCGGGAAGATTCCCACCACAAACCTCTGCACACAAGGACCCCTCCCTTCCAGGAAGAAAAAGACTGGTTTAGTTCCTGGAACAGCTGCAAGTCAAACTGTCACACAAAGCTACCTGACTCCCAACTGAAAGTCCTGAACGGTACAGTGAGTCGATCTGAAAGTTGTTTCTCTCCACCAAATGTGCACAGTACCCTGCCTGGTTACCACTGTGCAAATTCTGCCCCAATTGTTTGAATTCTGCTCCAATTGTTTGCAAGGTATAAAACTCCCTGTTAGAGTTTGCTCAGGGTCCTCTCCCCTTGAAGTGGGATGGCCCCGACATGATTAAGCTCCTCTTGCTTTTGAATCGATCACTGCCTCTGTGAGTCTCATTTCAGGAGGTCCCGGTAGAGGTTCAATTCGAGCCTCACAAGAGCTTTGCCCAACAGAACCCTCTAAGATGAGGTATGTGTGTCTCATTCCCCTGCTGTAGTGGTGTGAATAGGAATGTCTCTTTTAAGCTCATATGTTTGAGTGCTTGGTCATTAGGGAGTGGCACTATTAGGAGGTGTGTCCTTGTTGGGGTAGGTGTGTCGGGCGGGGGGTAGGCTTTAGAATTCCTAATAGCCAGGCCCAGCATCTTCGTCCTGCCTAATTCCTGCATATCCAGATGGAGACCTCTCAGTTCCTCTCCAGCACCAATCATGTCCACCTACGTGCCACCATGCTTCCTGACAGGATGACAATGAATTAAACCTCTGAATTGTAACTCAGACCCATTTAAATGCTTTCTTTTTTAAGAGTTGCCTTGGCCATGGTGTCTCTGCACAGCAATAGAACTTTGACTAGGACAGAAATTGGTACCAGGGACTGGGGTATGGCCGTGGCAGACCTGGCCATGCTTCTTGGCAGAATGTGGACTTTGGGACTTTGGGACAGTTGAGTGCTTTAAGTGGGGCTTGACGGGCCATGCCAGTAGGAGCAGGGAAGACAGTGGTTGGATTATGATGCACTGGTTTCAGAGGAGAAAAATTATTAGTAAGTGGTCTACAGCTCATTCTTGTGTTATTTTGGTGAAGAATGTGACTGTTTTCTGCCCTTGTCCAAAAAATAAAAAAATAAAAATAAAAGTCTGCCAGAGGTTCAGTAGAAGATATTGGATTAACAGAGTTGGCAGAGAAAATTTCAAAACAGTCTAGTATTGGCCAAGCGTTACTCGGTTATTAGTGGCCAGTCTCACACAGAGCTATCTATAGCTGGGAGAAAGCTGGGCAAGGAAAATTACAAAATGTTCAGTTTGGGGAGAAAGGGGGCACCGGAGTGTGCTGAAGCTAAGTGTTCAAGGAGGTATACAGAGTGAAGAAAAGCCTGGTGCTAATGTAACACAGGGAGTGAGTGATGGCCTGGGTAAGACCCCACCCAGCTAAGCTTCCAAGCTGTAAAAAGAAATTTTAAAGAAGCTTGGGGCCAGGTGCTGTTGCACACATCTTTAATCCCAGCACTTAGGAGGCAGGGGCAGGGGCAGGAGCAGGGGCAGGGGCAGGGGCAGGGGGCAGGGGCAGGGGCAGGGGCAGGGAAGGGGGCTGGGACTGGGGCAGGGGCAGGGGCTGGGGCAGGGGAAGGGGCTGGGGCAAGGGAAGGGGCAGGGGGCAGGGGCAGGGGCTGGGACAGGGCAGGGGCTGGGGCAGGGGCTGGGGCAGGGGAAGGGACAGGGGCAGGGGCAGGGGCAGGGGGGGGCTGGGACAGGGGCAGGGGCTGGGGCAGGGGGAAGGGACAGGGGCAGGGGCTGGGGCAGGGGGGACAGGGACAGGGGCAGGGACAGGGACAGGGGCTGGGACAGGGGCAGGGGGCTGGGACAGGGGCAGGGACTGGGGCAGGGGCAGGGGCTGGGGCAGGGGACAGGGGCAGGGGCTGGGGCAGGAGAAGGGACAGGGGCAGGGGCTGGGGCAGGGAAAGGGGCAGGGGCAGGGGCTGGGACAGGGAAAGGGGCTGGGGCAGGGGGAAGGGACAGGGGCAGGGGGCAGGGGCTGGGGCAGGGGCAGGGACAGGGGCAGGGGCACTCTGAGTTTAAGGCCAGCCTAGTCTACAGAGAGAGAGTTCCAGACAGCCAAGCTTAATGAGTGAAGGAAACCATCAAAATCAGAAAGCCAATGAAAATATATTTGAACAAGGGGGCCATGTTCCGCCCTCAGTAAGCAGCAGAGCTTGGCAGCCTCAGCCACACGGCTCTGGCTTTAAGTCAAGGATTCAAGAAAGGGGTTATGGACTCTCCCTCTGAGGGTAAGGAGCCACCGAGTTCAGATGTGTACCAGGATGTCCCTGCATGGAGGCCCAGAGAAGCCTTTCACGAAGCTGTGATGGAGAAGCCTGGATTTCGTTGGAGACCCCAAGATGTTGGGATGTCAGAGCTGTGGGATACCTGCCCAGGAAAGATGCTAGAGGCCGTGGAACTAGCCTTTGCAAGAGAAGTGTGTTACAGTCAATAAAGCTGAAAGGAGTTGGAGGTCTGAAGAGCACTTTGACGTCAGACATGGAGAGGCAGAGTTGCCCAGCTGGCTTCAGCCTTGCCTTGGTCCAGTGTTTCCTCACTGAGCTCCCCTCCACCCTTTGGGAATGGTGCTTTGCATTTTGTGCAGTTGTACCTTACTCTGCTCTAGCTTCGAATTTATCAAAGATTACAGCTAAGAGACTGCCATGAGGCTCAGAAGAGATTTTGGGCTTTTAAACAGTACTGACCCTGTTACAGACTTTTGCAGTTGGACTGGGTGCATTTTTGTGTTATGATAGGGCTACAAGCCTATGGGAGGCCAGGGAGTGGAATGTGGTGGTTTGAATAGGAATGACCTATTGTTGGAGGAAGTGTGTCACTGGGGGTGGGCTTTGGACTTCTGAATGCTCCAGTCAGGCCCAGTCTCTCTCTCAATCTCTCTCTCTCTCTCCTCTCTCTCTCTGTCTTTCCTTCCCTCCCTCCCTCCCTCCCTCCCTCCCTCTGCCTGCTGCTTGAAGATCTGGATGTAGAACTTTCAGCTCCTCTCCAACACCATGCCACATGCTTCCCGACACAAGGACAGTGAACTAAACCTCTGAACTGCAAACCAGCCCCAATCAAATGCTTTCTTTTATAAAAATTGCCATGGTTAGAGCCTCTCCACAGCAATAGAACTTTGACTAAGACATCTGTTTAAAAAAAATATTTTAAAAGCTGGGCCGTGGTGGCACATGACTTAAAGCTCAGTACTGGGGAGGCAGAGGCAGGTGGATCTTTGTGAGTTTGAGGCTAGCCTGGTCTACAGAGCTAGTTCCAGGACAGCCAGGGCTACACAAAGAAACCTTGTCTCAAATGTATGTATAGGGAAGGCTACATGTCTGGGGATTTACCCCTGACTCTTCCTGACAGCCAGGAATAATTCTTGTAAGGTCAAGAGGTCTAGGCATGATCAGAAACCTACCCTACAGCCACGCCACCTCTCTTGGAAGGATTCTAGCAGGCTGCACAGTGAGGCCACTCAGGGGCCAGTTGGGGGTGAGGCTAGATTATCGGAACGGTCCTTTCACAGCTAGACTGGGTCCTACACAAATGTGCTCAAACCCTGAGCCTGTCCATACACACTCCAATGCGAGACTCGCCTTTGATGCAGCCGAGATGAAGGCTGGAGAAGAGGCAAAACCTGAACCAGTCTTGAATATGGAAAGACCAAGCTCAGTGTTGGCAGAGAGCCAACGCATGCAGGCTGGGGTCAGGCTTCGTGCATCAGCATGTGAAGGAGGAGCGATTGCTTGGAAAGGGACATTGGAGCTAGATTCCATTTTTTCCAGGCCAGAGAGTTTAAACTCCATCCAAAATGAGAACCTATGACAGTGTGCTGGGGTTGGGTGGGTTAATTTACAGAAAGTTCTGTCACCAGAGAAATGGTAGTTTCCAGTAGTGGCCAGCAGAGGGCAGCTCTAACTCACATTTCCTTAGCCCCAAACCTGTTCAACATAAATCTAAGATCCTGGCCTGGCTCTTTAGAGAGGGAAGAAAAGCACCAGTTGGCAAAGGAAAAACGGGCCAGCTGTGCGCAGCTGGAGGAGAGGGATACTGGCCATTTATGGCCAGTTGAAGCGAGGTCAGGTGATATACCCCACATAGCCTACTTCCTTCCTAGCTGTACAGGCCTTTGGTATCCTTAGCCACTCTTTCCCTGTAAGGAAAATTACAGAATCCAATTGGTGTCTGAGTTTAGCTTCTGGGGACTGCCAGTCTCTTTGGAATCAAACCAAACAGAAGAATTCATGTGGCTGAGGAGAAAGAAATGCAGGGCCTTTGATCTTTCCTTCCCTAAGAAGGTCGGGGGGATTGTCAGGATAAGGGGAAGGTGTTCTATCCTTGGGCATCTCACAGGTGCTTAGCCAGCCAGTTCTGTGCTGGGGGCCAAGGGACAGAATGCCAGGTAAGTACCCCAGACCCTCCAGTTAACATTGAACACCGTTTGACCCAGCTGATAAGGACGGAAGGTGATGTAGACGCAGGAGAAAGGACTGTTCCTCCTCTGGGCAGGGAGCTAGAGGTTTTGATGGAGGATCTGACATAGGAGGGAGGCACTGGAATGCGGATAGGGTTTTATCAGTTGAAGAGGGAAGAACAAGCCTGACAGGACCCGCATGAGCAGAAGCACCAGGCTGACTCTGCCTGCAGAGAACACTGATGATCTTGTCAATGAATATGGTTAGAGGTGCCTTTAAATAACCTGTGGGTGAACTTTGGGCCTCTGGCCAGTGTTAGTTCTCATCTTCAAACCACCCTGTGCTGTCACCGTCTCCACTCCACAGATGACAAGTCAGAAAATTAAAGCGACAGTCCTAGTAATTAGCCCAGGAGCCTCGTAAGGAGATAATGTCCCTGTTCTGGCTCATGTGACCCCACGGTGCTTCTACTAGTTAGGGGGTATATGTGATGTGCATGGAGAACAAAGACGTAGGTCTTTCTGTCCTGAGGGGGGGTCTCCATTTTTGGCTTCTTCCTCTCTGCTGGAGCTATAAGATCTTCTGGCTAGAAACCCATCCTCAAAGAGCCGCTCATACATGTATTTCTTTTTTCACACTTTTCCTTTACCTTTTTCAGAGGATTTCTTGTGTGAATTGTGCCCTTGTGGGCCAGAGTTTGGGTCCCCCCATCCACCCCAGGCAATGTCAGTTGAGGAATGTGCTCCATCCGATTGGCCTTGTAGGCAAGTCTGTAGGGCATTTTGTTAGCTGATGTTTTAATATTTGATGTGGGAGGAGAGCCCATCCCACCATGGGCAGTGGTATCCCCTAGGCAGGTGGTCCCGAGCTGTATGAGAAGCGAGCTGAGCAAGCCATGAGCCGTGGAGAGCACGCCAGTAATCAAGTCTCCCCCATAGCTCCTGCCTCTGTTGTGGCTTCAATTCCTGTTCTGACTTCCTCTGTTGATGGATTCTAATCTGTAAACCCAAATAAACAGGACCTTTCCTCTCCGAGTCGCTTCAGATCATAGCGTTCATCAAAGCAAAACAAAGCAAACTAATTTACCCTCCTTCCCCAGGAGCCGTGTCTGCCTGTTTATTTGTCTGTCCGTCCATCTGTCCACCTGCCTTTCTGTCCGTCTAGAGTGAAGGTGCTGAGAGGACATGGCCCTCTATGACCTCTTGTCTAGACTTGTTCTTCTGGGGCTTCCCACCCCTGCTGAACACCTTCTGATCCTTGGTTGTGAGCCTAGCCTTATGTGCTGAGCCATCTCTCCCTCTGCCCCTTCTGGGATTTGTAGTACCACCACCTCCCTGTTCAGCATCCCACACCGTTCAGAATTTCCACCTTGGTCTGCTTGGGCTGTAAACAGGAAAGATTTGTTTCTCTAGATTTTGGAGACTGAGAAGTCTGCCATCAAGGCATCAGCGAAATTACTGCCTGGTGAGGCCTGCTCTCCGGTTCACACATGGTGCCTCTTGCTGTGTCCACGAGGGGCAGAAGGTATTCTGCAGTTCCTTGGAGTATCTTCTAATGCACATGGCCACCTCACAAAACCTCCCCTTCCTGATGCCACTGCCTTTGGGACTAGAGTTTTAGGATAGTGAAAATAATCAAGCCAGAGCATTTTGTGACACCCCCCACCCCGCAAGCCCTAAATGTGTGTCATTCTCAAGTACGAAATACATTCATTTTATCCTGATAGCCTGGAAAAGCTTAACTAATGCCAGTAGCAACTAAAGTCTAAGTTCCAGGCTTTGACCAATCAGATATAAGTATATCAGGTATAAGATTCAGGCATAATTATTCTGCACATGCGCGCGCGCGCACACACACACACACACACACACACACACACACACACACACGGGGGGGGGGGCGGTGACTATCTTCTGTGACTTGACTGTTCCTTCAGACTGGGCACTGCCTATGCTGTGTTACTAAGGAGTTGTAGCTGCAATGTTGTGGCTCTCCTAGGCTGGAATTGCTCCTGACAATTTATGATCTTGATAGCTCACTGGTCTGAGACCTTGGGCGTTTCCCCCAATCCCATGGCTCCACTAGACACTGCCCTGGTGAAGACTGCCTGGGTAAACAAAATTATTACAATCACGGTAAATAATGTAACAGTAGAGAAGCGTATGTAAAAATTCAGAGCATTCGACCTACTCTGCTTTTATCCTGTCCCCACAGGTTCATGCCTCAAGATTTGCTTAACCTAACATACATCCCTATATAAACAAGAATATGTATAGCTACATGTCAATCTATGTAATAATATTTATATATATTTCACACACACACACACACACACACACACACGTGCGCACGCGCGCACGCGCGTACATCACTGAAGGCATCTTATTTTGTAGCCTGTCTCAGTTAACTCCAAGCCACGGCCATATTAATAGCAGTAAACCTACCCACTCTTTGTAATGACTCTGAAGTCTACTGTGGAGATGTGAATGAACCAATTGTTTTTGGGGCTTGATGGACATTTAATTGTTTATCATTTTTGTCACTGCAAACAGTGCCGAGATGATTATATTTTCAGAGTAGTCACTAATAGTGTTTGGGCTCAAAATTTGAACACGTGCTCTCAAATTGCCTTTCAAAAGCACTGTGACAGTTTCTAGTACCATCAGAGGGTATGTGAATACTGTGTCCTTATATTTGTGCCAACATTGGTATTGTCATATTTTAAAATCTTCGCTCATTCTGGTAAGTGAAAATATGTAATTTTAAACTTTCAAAGGCTTTAAAAGTAAGGTTGAGCATTTTCTCTGCACAGGTGCTCCCCTTAGCCTAAGGAAGTATGCTCTAATATTCTATGACTGTGTAAAAGTACAGATAGTACCAAACTCTATATACATACATACAGGCATACATACATGCACACATACATGCATACATACATACACACAGATGAATGTCATTTCTTTACTTGTCATGCTGAGAAATTTCATCTTTCCGTTAAAGGGAACACTTTAAGCCCTCACTCCGCCATGCCCAGACCAGCATCTCTACTTGGGGATCTTCGCGGCCATTATTGATAAACTAAGTTACTCAAACACAAGCACTGTGATAACACACCGTTGGTGTGAGGACCAAGACCGGCACCTAGTGATTAGCACACAGAACACAGACATGTTGGACAAACCCACCATGGTCAGGAGGGCTTGGAACACGACAGTGTGGTACGATATAAAGCTTCCAGATAGTGGTTATTTCTGGAGTTCTCCATTTAATGCTCTTGGATTGTGGCTGACCACTGGTAACTAAATCCTTGGAAAGCAAAAACCACAGATAAGACGACTGTATTTGTGGATTACCTGAGCTCTTTCCCCTTCTATGTGGATCCCATATTGTTGACCACTTGGGGGTCATGTTAGCTTTATTCGTAGGGGTTTTAGATTAAGCAAATAAGCTTCTAAAATGGACTTTCCCATTTCCATCACTACCGAGTCCATGTTTGGAAAGATTTTGTTAAACTGCGGTTTCAGTCGTTACTGCTTTCTTCGTTTTCTCCATCTGATCCCTGTGTACTTCCTCCAGTGTTTATTAGCACAAGATGGCCAGCATTTCTGCTCTGAGTTGTATAATAATTGTAGCCAAAAGCAAAGGCTGGAATTTTTGTTAATCCCAGAAAGCTTGCCCTTGTCTGAATGCAGAAACAATCACTGGCTTTCTCAGAACTTTAAGGGGCTTGAGAAACTTCAGGAATCTGGGGCCACTGGTGGGTCTCTATGGTCTTGGGTTTGACCTTTTGGCCTTCGTCCATCTTTGGCCTGCCTTTGTCCAGCTCCGCTCGTACTCACCAGCAGTGTGGTCTGCACCTGTGTGCACCCCTCCATCCAGTTGCGGATCCCCGAGCTCCGGAGAGTGGGCCAAGTGTTTACATATTTCCCCCCTCTGTTTATAGGCACATGTGGGTGTGGGTCCTTCTTGCTGAGGCTGGGCCAAACCTGCTTGTGGCTGTTCAATGGGGCTTTATGGGAATCTGAGCCCTGGGAACTGAGGGGGAGCTACAAGTGGAGGGAGGCAGAAGGAAGCTCACCATGAGAGCCACAAGCTGGCCCCAAGCCCTTCTGCTCCTCCACTAAGGCCTTCTTCCTCGGCAGGTGGATGGGGCTGGATCTTCAGAAATATTGCAGTTCCCTAGAGAGTGAGCAAAGGCTTTGAAGGGAGACAGGTTTGCAGAGTCCCACAGTTGGGAGAGAGGAGCTGAACAAAAGAAATGGACCTGCGTGTTCCACTGGAGGAAAGGTATCAACGCAGATGGAGAACTGGAGGGGGGTGGATTTAAGTTCCTAAGCAGCTTCTTCTCATTCTGGAGGGAATATAGGTAACCCCTAAATTAAGATCAAACAGGAAGGACTGAAGTCAAGACTTGGCTATTGGTGTGTGACTTCTGCCTATGGTAGGAGGGGAGGAATCCACAGGCCCTGAGTGTGTGTGTGTGTGTGTCTGTCTGTCTGTCTGTCTGTCACTGGGTCACACGTTGCCACTGTGGTAGTGTTCTAGGGATGCCAGAGGTGAGAGACAGAAAGAGTAGTTAGGAAACTGGTGGACAAGCTTCTTTCCTTACCTACTAGCTCGATAAATATTTAGTAGGCGTGCTCTGTGTGCCAGGCACTATTCTAGGAGAGCTCTATTTTAGGGAGCACTGGCTCTACCGCCACGACAAAGTCCAGGCTCACTTGTCTGTTCCTTCTCAGCATCTCGCCCATTCGCTGAGGTTCTGACACCATACCTCATAGTGCCCATCCAGGCCATCCTCCTGCAGGGTCTCCTGAACTCTGCTGCAGCCTCTTCTCTGAAATCTACTCTATTCAGTTCACCTCCCTTTCCCCTTCCTTCCTTCCTTCCTTCCTTCCTTCCTTCCTTCCTTCCTTCCTTCCTTCCACTTTCCTGGTTTTGTAGCCGGTAGGAAATCAGCAGAGCCTTTGTTCTGGCCTGAGCGCTTTGCCTAGGCCTGGGCTAGTCTGGGAACACTGGGG